>NC_089874.1:162292500-162602500 GCF_040182565.1 Anser cygnoides
ACAAGAAGCAAGTAGCACACGCACTTCCTCGGTAAAAACACCCATCCCTTTCAAAATCCCCCACAAGAAGAAGAGAAGAAGCCATCAAACTTCAGTGTCACCCCTGTCTGCACACAAGTTTCCTCCAGCCTCTGGAAAGCTCAGCTCCAGAAAACCTGCCTGGGAGCAGGGCTTTGCCACATCCCTTCTCTCCTATGGGGTGTTCATGTGGGGAACAAAAGTGCCTCAGCCCTGGCACAGAGGGTTTAGTGCCCAGATCTATGCTGGCACATGACATTTATTGAAGCACCTATAAAACCTCCTAGATTTGGATCAAAATCATTGGCTGGAGGGAACCTGAGGAACCTGCAGCAGCCCTGGAACTCCTGAAACCCAGGCTGATGGCATCACAGAAAGTCCACCTCTCCCCTTCCCATGCCCTGCACGAAAGCAAACGAGAGGGAACTGGATCCACCCGGGGAGAAGCACTCAGAGGGGACAGCAGGAGATAACGTCCCCCGAATTATTCACGATGCATCCCATGGCAAGAGTTGGGAAAAGGAGGTGGGAGGGAGGCAGGGAGGGATAAAAAAAAAAAAACACACACACGCGACAAGCTTGTCAGTTGACTTCTTAAGCAAAAGCCAGCAAACCGTGCAGTCAGGCACCGAGTCGGGTTTCTCCCAATTAAATTTAACAAGTGACGCCCCTGAATCTTTCATGAGCATTCGGGAAATTTTAGCCCATCTGTCTCGATGTGCGCACACACGAGTCTCGCGCTTCTAAACGCTGCGACACGGCAGCGATCAAGCCCTGCAATTTTGTACCAGCCCCGGCGGGGCCTGGGGGACTTCAAAGACCCCCTTGTGACAGGGGGGTGAGGTGGCCAAAGGGAATTTTGGCCATGCCATGTGCATGCGGGGTGCAGCTTGCCGATGGCACGGTGACTTCCTTGGGAAAGGCACCGCCGTCTCCACCGCCGTCCCCCCATCTCCGCCGCCCTCCCTTCCTCCCGCGTGATCAATTGTCACTTTAATTATCTGTCGGGCCCGCAACGTGCCGGCAGGTTCCCCAACCTGAGTCAGGCTTCAGAGGGGCTCCCGGGTCTCTGCGTGCTCGTGCGCGCGGCGGCGGCTGCTTTCAATTAAAGCTCGGAGCTAACCTGAAAGAGGCTCGCCGGCTGCCGGCGGGGGCGAGTAACGGAGCTGGGGAGAGGAGGGGAGGACCACGAGCCGAGGGAGGAGGATGCCTCCAGGTGAACCACGGAGGGCTGCGAGGCTGCAAACAGCAGGGTGGGGTGGTGAAAGCGGGGGGTACCTCCCCCCGGGGAGAGGGAGGAGGGATGGGGGGAAATGTCAGCCTCCCAGAGATGCTCGCTATAAGGATGCCTTTCTAGGGCAGGGAGAAGATGCGTTGTCCCTGCTCCATCACCAGCAGCATGGTGGCAAGGGCACCAGGCTAGGCATGGCCCAAGACCTTCTCATACCCTTGGGATCGAGGGATTTTGAGACCTGGAGCATCCTCTGCAAGCACAGTGGTCCTGGCCCCACCTAACCCCCATTGCATGCAAAGGGAAGGGGCGAATGCAAAGCCAGCAAGTGATGGGAGCAGAACTTAGGGCAGGCAGCTGGATGGATCCAGGGCTCTGGGACAAGGCAGTTTGTGTCTGCATCCTCCTGCAGCTTTGGAGGCTGAAGGTGCAGCAAGAACGAGGCAGGACCCGGGTTTATCCATGCCAATGAGCTCAGATAGAGCAGCCAGAATGAGGGAGGGTGAAGGGGGGTTTGGGATGGAGCAGAGCGGCCACGTGCCCGTGGTGGTGGCCCAGTGGTCACACAGGCACATGCCTCACCCACCCCACCCCATGGGTGTTGAGCATTGTGGAAAGCCCACACCATGCAAGAGCCACCTTCACCCTTCCTGCCCCCAGGAGATCCTCCTCTAAGGAAGTTCTTTGGTTGCTTCAGCAGCAAACCACACCGAAGCAAATTCAGCTACTTTCACTCTATTTTAACTGTACCTGGAAGCAATAAATCCCGATGGGTCTGAGTGATGCTCTGCTTGCCCCACGTTGGATTCATGTCTTCTCCAGGACATGAACAGCACTGTGCAAAGCTCTTCAGGAGTTCTTCGGTCCATTATTGTCGTCCTTGTCACGCCTGGTGTGATAACACCTGCCATCCCACGGGAGTCCAAGCCCTCACCATGCCCTGTGCAGCACACAGAGAGAAAAGGACAGGTCCTTGTCACCAGCAGCCTGCTCTCTGAACATTTTACAATTTAAATTGGATTGCACACGTTCACAGTCTAAGTACACCTTGGCTATTTCTGGAGTGTGCTTTTTTTCCCAAGCTCTAATGACTCGGTGCTCCAAGAGCGAAGCTTCCACTGCCTCGGCTGGTTTATGTTCAGCACAGGAGCTGCTGGACCAGGAGGATGGTTCCTGTGCCTAAGTGATGCTCCTGGCCCACTTTGGTGGAAAACACCTGTATACCAGGGGAGCCGAGGGGGAAGGACCTCTGGTGGGGACACTGCTGGAAAGATCCATGCCAGCTCTGTACCCGACTAGGAATAAATTCTGGGCAGAGCCAGACATTGGCTGGCTGCTGAAATATCTCCAGTATGGCTCAAAACAGGCCATCGGGTGTTAGCCCATGTGCAGAGGTGCTGCACCAAGAATCCCATCCCCGTTCCTCTGGTTCCGCACAACTCTCCGAGCCCCCCAGCAGGCACAGCACCCACCATGGGGGTTCCTTCCCTTCCCTCCTGCAGAGAGCTCATCTTTCCTGGCCAGCCAGGGGAGCCACAGCCCTTCTCGTCCCAACCTCCCCCCAGCTCCCAACCCCTGGGGCTGTGGGGTTGGATCGTCCCCAGCCCGAGCCAGTCCCCATTCTCAGCCCTCCACACTGACACACGCTCCGTGTCCTGATCCCTTAGCAGTGTGGGTTGGAAGCAAATGCATAAACGCCTTTGGTGTCCCACGGGGAGAGGGATGGTGCTGGCTTCAGCTCATGCACAGCTTGGGAAAAGAGGTGCCATCCCCGGGAGGACGCAGACTCGCAAGAGTGGAGAGATGAAATTGCCTGATATGCTTCAGCAGGGGAATTCACGGTGAGGACAATCCTCCTCGGGCCTGTTTCTCTTTGTTTGCATCTACCCAATCGCTTGACTGTCATTGCTGCCTCTCCTCTTGCCCTGGGGTTGGTGGGACCCCGAGGCCCATCACCGCCCCATGCAGGTAGGCGCTGATGCTCAGGGACTTGAGCAGACAGACTGAAAAAAGGTCTCTTTTACCTGCGGGGCAGAGGTCCCCCAGGGAAAGGGGGATGTTAGGCTGCTCTAACTAGAAGCAAGAGGCAGAAAATTCACAGTTTCATACACAGGAGGCAGGGAGATGTGCTGGGCTCTGCTGCTGTTCCCAGAGGAGACCATGAAAGCCCTGCAACAGCAGGCGTCTCCATCCCAGCCACCTCGAGGGGACAATCCTGCCTGCCCTCCTGGGGATGGAGCAGATGATCTAAGGGGTCTTTAGCATTTTCCAGCTCTCTGATTCTCCCCTCCCAAGCTGAGCTTGCAGTCAGAGACCAGGGTTTGGCTCCGGGTCCCACCCCAAGCCAGCAGCAGTCGGGACCCCTTTCTCCCAAGTGATGGGGAAGGCAAAACCCAGCCTTCAAATGAAGACTGAGAAATTTCCCCAAGCTCAACTTGATAATCAGATAACCCTGTCGAGTTTCTTGCAACTTCCTTTGTGCTGCCTGTTGCCACCAGCAGCCCCTGAGCCTGTGTGGACAAGGCTGAGCTGAGATCTAGACTGATTCAAAGCAACCTGGAGAAAAAGATCTCCCAACCTGCAAACCCTGGGTGCCAGCATCCTTGGAGACCTTTGTACAAACCGGGTACTGGACCCTTTTTTGCTGTGCTGGGCTGAGAAACCAGCTCTGGCTGCATTGGATCTGTATGTTTATGGTTTTGCCCCATAGTTTTGACTTGTTTAACATCTCAGCAGGGATTTGCATCCCTTCTTGGCCCTCCATAGCCCTAGATGACCAAGAGGCAGCTATGTCAGCTCTGGATCATTGGGTGTTCCCCTGCAGTTTGTGGTATCATGATTAGCTGCCTGCAAAAGGAGCTCATCTAAGGCAGGACAGCTCTGTCCTAGCCCTGCTCCATCCCTAAGGCTCTACCCCTGGCCAGTGCTGGAAGAGGGTTGCTGGGCTAAATGGGACAATTACAGCAATTTCTGTATTGCTCTGAGCCATCTTTCTCTAACATTTCAAGGAATGTAGTCTGAGGACATGGGACCTGCAAGGTTTCAAAGGAGAGGCAATATCTTAAAAGGTATTCTAAATAGATATATTAGATATAATAGATATGTCTAAATAGATATATTAAAATATATCTAAAGATCAACTGAGGCAGCTCAGAAAAGTAGACGAGCTCTCTGAAACACCAGCCCTCCAAGTGTCTGGGAGTACAGCAAAGAGCATCAAGGCAAATCCAGGGTCAGGGCATGAGCTCTCTGAGTCCAGACAGTTCTTAAACCCAAATCTGCTGCCTTCTTACTATTCGTGGTGGAAGGAAATGCATCTCCCCCACCTGATTACACCCTCTGCAAGCGCTTGTGGTGTGATTCAGCAGGGAACAGATCAGGACTGAAATGACCCAGGGGAAAAAAAATCAGAGGGATTTTTCAGCCAGAAACAGCACAGGGGACTTTGTTCCCTCCTTTGGACCAGCATGACTTCTGCTGAGAAGAGCTGGAGGGACTGGACAACAACAGGGAGTAAAAGTATCCCTTCGCCTGTGCCTAGTGGTCACCCTCACTGGCACCCCATGGATCCTCAGCAAAGCAGTTTGCATCTTGTAGAGACCTTGTGCAGGAATATAATTCTTGTTCCCCTAAACCAGTCCCTCGGGCCAGCTGCAGCGAGCTGACCTCTGGCCTTTGCTACGCCGAGAGCATCTCCAGAGGTCTCAGGCCCATCGCTGATGAGATAAGCTCCAGAGAAACCCTCCCCGGGCACCTTTCAGCACTTCATCTTGACAGAAGAGAAGACTCAAAGGGCAGGAGCTAATTGTGCGCTCATTAGCTGAACAACAGGTCAGAGGCAAGAGGTCAGAAGGACAGAGCCACGTGGGGAGAGGAAAAAAACAAGCAGGTCGTGGCGTGAAAAGTGGTGAAAAAATGGTTCTGAGGACAGGCTGGAGAAGGGAAAATGAGGCTGGGGGTGTTGTAGCTGGCATCCCACCAGCCTGGACTGTGCCTAGGGAGGTAGGAGCTAACATGGTCCCGTGTCTGAAGCGTCCTTGCTCTCTGCTCTGCACCCAGGACACCAGTTTGTATCTAGAGCTGTTGGTCTGGCCGTGCTTTGCAGCCCTCAGGGCTGACACATTTCTCTGGTTTACCAAATGCATTGGAACTTGTCTTAAAGCTCTTCCTAAACCAGATACAGGAACCCCGGGAATGGGGCTATGAAGCCCCCTCCAACCTTCTAGAAAATCACAAAGTTACATTTTTAGTTCAAATTGCCCCAGGGACAGGCTCAGGGCAGGTCCCAAGGACAGCTGCATCGACACAAGGTGGTAGCACCAGCAAAAAGTCTTTGATTGATCGAATTCTCCACCTGGGAACATGATTCATCTGGCTGTAGGTGACCCAGGAAGGTGTTTTGGTGCCCCCAGAGCAATCCAGCTCATGGGAACTGGGAGCAGAGAAAGAGCTGGGAGCATTCAGGTCCCTCGGGGCAGCTTTGCCATGGAGAGGAGCCAAATATCTGGCTGCCATGCGGAGGGGCCGTCACTCTCCCCTCTATATCAAACCCACCACGTGCACCTAGCACCAGTGCTCATCCGGCTTCCCCAGGGAGCTAACCCAGCAGAAAACCACCCTACAACAACAAAGATATAACCCACACCGGGGAGCATCCCTGGACCAGCTCTCCGTGGGCTCAGAGCATGAAAACCCACACTCACCCCATGAATTGCTGGGGCAGGTCGTGAACACAAGCCCCTGTTGGCAACCTCAGCAGAGAGGCCAAGAGAAGAGGAGAAAGCAAACCGTGCCCTAAACGCTGGAGATATTTCCTCCATATGAATGGCACCAGGGCTCCAGGGACTGTCCAGCGCGTTGGTCTCCTTGGCACTAGATTGACCTCAGCTCCTGCTTGGCCACCCAGTGCTGGCCTGAAAGAAAATAATAAAGAATTAATCTAAAGCTCTCATCAGTGTTAATGCTTCACAGCTCCTTAGCTGCTGTAACGGAGCATCTCAAGTGCCTGGTGTTTGCTTTGCCTTATGAAATAATCAGGACGGAGAAGCAGCCAAAGTGGTGGGCAGCCCTGGGTGCTGCTCCTGTATCAGCCCAAACATCGCTAGTGCTGGTGAAGCACCAAACCTCAGAGCCCTCTGAGGACCACGGGGCTGCACAGAACAGCGCTGAGCCCATCACACCCACAGCAGCCACCAGCCACCCGCTGCCTCGGGCACTCACGGACGCTGATACTGCAGTACTGGAGCTCCTCCACCCAGAGGACGAGTGGCATGGGTGGCATTTAGTTTAATTCAACAGGCGGCAAATGCCCAAAGGACTTGAGAGCCAACGAACTGCCTTAGAGCAATGAACAAGCTGAGCTGAGCAGGGAATAATTTTCTTGCCCTAAAAAATTGGGCTTGCTCCTCGCCTCTGAGGTCTGGAAATAAAAAGTCTGCAGGTCACTGAAACACAGGCTCTGAGACCATGCTACAGCCACCAGAGCTGGAGAGGACCACCAGCCAGGGCTCAGCAAAAGGCACTAATCTCTTCCCTAAATTTAGGTGCCTCCATCGTGTGTGTCCATCTGAGCCGCATACCTGTGGCTTCGTTCACAGTCCAGAGAGAAAAGCCGGCGCTTTTATGGTGCATTCATCCAAACACGGCTAGGCATTTACTTGAGGTTGAATGAACCTCCGGTGACTCACCGCAGTGCTGACGGAGTGACCCAGGCTGCCTGGCCCAGGGGAAGATGCTCCTGGTTCATCAGACGAAGCCTGAGCTGCCTGACCAGCGAGCAGGCAGCACCGTCCACACATAACGCAGCCACCCTGCAAACCACGGTCTCCTGGAAGGAAAGAAGAAAATTTAGGCTGAAGGTTGGACGGCTCTTTTCTATTTTTAATGGCTTTAATTTTCTCCACCTCGAGCCGGCTGCTTTTAATTCTGCTGATGGCACATTCAATTTTCCGTTTACCTCCGTCACTGCCTTACCTCTCAGGGCGGTGGCCCCGCGTGGTGCACAGAAATGGCAAATCTTACACACCAGATGGGCAAGGACAGCCCCAAATGGGTGAGAGGGAGCACAGGGGCTTACAGGCATGACTGGGAGGAAGACCAGGCTGCGTTCTTCACCCCTGCCATCCCCCAAAACACTCCAACCACGGCACCAGGCAGCGATCTGCACACCCCGCAACCGGACCTCCAGCAAATCCACCTCCAGCAGCGCCGTGCTAATCCCCCAGGCAGGAAAGCAAGGTCAGCTTGGAAGAAATCCGGGACTCGTGGGCTTCTCAGTTTGATGCCTCTTTGGCTTGTTTGCTGCTGCAGCTTCAGGCTGCGTGCACACATCAGTAGCGATACAGAAACTCCGAGGACTTGTGCACGGGCTGATGCAGGCAGATTGCTTTCAAGCCTTGCTCGCTCTCCGTAGGAGACGCTGCCTCGTGCACTGGCTTTCTGAAATCACCTGTATTAAGATGTGTCCCTGGTACTGTAAGCAGCTTCCAGAGGATTTTAATAGAGCGCACCGTCTCGGGCACTTTCCTTTCTAAATGCCTCGCTTGGAGCAGCTGTTGAGGGCCCTGACAGCACTTCATTTAGGCAGGGAGAGGGGAGGCAGAGGCGGAAAAAAATGGGGATTGGAAGCAACGTGAAAAGCAGCATTAATTATTTCATGGAGGAAGGAGAAGGAGAAGATGTGATGGACACAACGGGAAGGAAACTGTGGGGAGCACATCCCCAAAACCAGTCCTGGAAACCAGATGGCTGGGATCTTGCTCCAGTGTCAGCTGAAGAGCCCTTGGGTGCTGAGATAAAGGTGCTTCAGCCCATGCAGGGCTGGACCTATGCTCTGCACCATCGGGCTTTGCCTTTCCAAGCCACTGCTCAGGGCTTGCCCAGGAGCTGGGGCAAGATGCAAACTGCAATGGCAACAGGGATAGAAAACAAAGTAGATGTTGCTCATAAATTCATTTTAAACCTCAGCTCACCCTGCCTCTTCCCAGGAGCCTTCCTATGCTTCCCCGAGACCCATCACCATAACCGGAGGAGTTACTGGGGGCATATTGGACCATGGGCACCTCCTCCTGCAGGCTTAGTGGGCTGCAAATGCACGAAGTGACAAATTAGACCATGCCATGGTGAGGCTGACCCAAAGAGGTTGTGGAGTGTCCTCCTTGGAGGTCTTCAAAACCCACCTGGATGTGGTCCTGGGCAGGGTTGGGCCGCATGGACCTCAACCTCAACCACTCCATGAGTCTGCACATTGGACAAGGCCACCTCACCCTTTAGTTTGAGGTCCCTTTAGGAGCTACACAGCCCCTTTTTGTAGGAAATGATGTCTTGAAGCACTTCACTGCTTTTTCCCCCAGCATGCTGGTGCAGAGCAGGACACCAAACCCATGTCCCACGCCACCAGCCCTCGCTCCCACGCCACTGGGGCCATCCGTATGGAAAGATCTCCCTGACCGCAAACCCAGTGCAATCAAACCCAACAAAGACACATCCAGGAAAGCCTGCAGGAAGGGAGCAGCCGGTGTTAAATGCTCAGTGTGATGTAAAATCGGCCCCGGCTGCCTATGCAAAACTCGCCCCACGGAAACGATGCGCATTAGACAACCAGAGCCGCCCCTGGGTACCGTGCGTGTTCCGCGGAGATGATTTACATCAAGTCCTTTCTAGAGGAAACTGCCAGCGTTGACAGGCAACAGATTTGACCTCCCTTGACAATTGCCCCAATTTGCTCAGCTCTTTGCTTTGTGGATCCCGGCCAGGTTTTGTTTTGGTTGCTTAAATATTTCTTCTTTGCATGTGCGGTGTTTATTTTTTAAGTGAATTTAGCACCGTTAGACGACGCCTGACTGACAGCCCTGGTGACCAGTTACTCTTCAGCCACACAACGCCCGTGTCACCACGAGGTGCTGAGGAGTCTTATGCTTAAAACCAGCAGCAGGTATTCAATCATGAGAACTCTTCCCAAGCCTTTATTTACTTTATGACTCGACCTAAAGAAGCCTGAAAATTGAATATCTTTGTTGTGGTGCCTGCGGGGGCCTTGGGTTCATCTCATATTGGTTTATCCTTATCATATCAGTAATTCTGCCTTGTTCTACACGTATGGGGATTCAATTTTTTAAATTTCCTGAAAAAATCCGTGGTGAATTGGGGACGGTGCAAAGGGAAAGATGACATCAAGGAGCGTGGTGAGAGGGGCAGAGGTTTGCACTCGTTCAGCGACCGGCTCCGTGTTGGTTTTAGTCTACGCCTATTGAACTCAAACACCCACCATCAGAAGGGGGAAAAAAAAATCTCTGTTTAAACAGCAACTTTCTCACTGCTTAGGAGTTGATCCACTTTTCTGCATCCTCTGATGAATTTGGGGGAAAAGATCAAAAAGGTTGAGAATTAATACTCTGGTAGCCTGGGGTGACAAACAAGGAGGAGGAGAAGCGCACACCTCCCCAAATACCGCAGGAACAGGCAGCCTGTCTTTACCCATGATGAATTTTTTTGCCTTTGCAGTCACCTTCATATCCGCACCGTGCTATTTCTCCTTAGCAGCTTCGGGGAGCGGTGGTAAAGGCTGTTCCCCTGGGGCTGGAGAGGATAAAGGGGCTGTGGGATGGGAGCAGCTCAGAGGGGATGGGTGTTGGAAGTGTGGGGCTGGCGTTAGTGTGGCTGCAGGACCCCAGCTCGCTGCCCTCCATCGTATGTGCCGTGGGACCCTGATGCTCCTACGCTGTGCTGGACATGATTTCTCATCCCCATATCCAACCCATGGACCCGACAGATGAGGTGAGGCCAAAGCAGTATGTCCAGGAGCTACAGGGCGTGATCCTAAAAAGACTTTCCCAAAAACCCTCTCTGTGCATCTAGGAGAAGCCTCAACATGCTGCTTGGGCACCCACAGCCCAGAAACAAGCAAAGGACAGGGTGAAGATGTCCAGACCCTCCCTACGAGGTGGTCAGTGAAGGCAATGTGGACCAGGAGAGCAAAGCCAGTAACCCCAGGGAGCAAACCCGAGCTGCCAGGCAGATGCCAGGACCTCATGCCCAGCTGAGCAAAGCAAACAGATTGGCCTCTCCTCACTCTGCCAGAGTGAGGACAAAGCTAGGCAAGAGCAAAATGCCTCATTTTTCTGTGGTGGCACTCAGGCAGCTGCAGCTGGACGAAGGAGCACTGCCCAGGTCACCTCTGAGCTGGCATCATGGATAGAAGAGTCCTTCAGCCCCACGTCCTGTCCTGAAAAGTCACATATGTTCCTGTTACAGGACTTACCATCAAGAAAACAAGAATCTGCATTTTGTTCCCCTTGTATTTTATTTATTTATTTATTTTTTAATATTCCACGGTCCATTCTGACCTAATCCAAACGGAAAATAGTGTAGGTATTTTTTTTGTGTCCTTCCATCAATAACATCCAATAATGACAGCACACCTACCATCCCCACCCACTATCCCAGACTGCCAGGATGCCCCAAATCCCACCCGCTGTTCCTGCATAGCCACAGGTTGAACTCATCCTGCTAACCCCAAGCACCTCCCTGCCCACGATGCTCCCCAGGTGCTCACACCTCTGCCCCTGGCCCTGAAATTCTCCTGCCCCACCTCCTGCTCCGAAATCCCCCGGTGTTTTGGTGCCCACGAGTTTTTCCCCAGCATCCCAGCAGGATTTGTTGCTCACAGCACCACCAATGCCCTCTGAGTACCTCAGTGCTTAAAATCCTTCCCAGACCTTGTAGCCCCGTAGCTCTGGTTTATCCCACAGTGCTGCTCACAAATCTCCCATAGCATCCTCAAATGTTATCCGGAGGTGTTGTGGAGTCACCTCCTTGGAGATTTTCAAAAGCTGCCTGGATGTGGTCCTGGGCACCCTACTGCAGGTGGCCCTGCTGGAGGAGAGGGTTTGGACCATGGAGACCCAGAGGAACCTCCAACCTCAACCATCAAGCAGGGCATCCAGCATCCCCCATCCCGCCACCCAAAGTGCACGAACCCATTTTTTTCCAGCCAAAAGCTTCCCGAAAGCTTCTCTTTTGGCCTTTCTGCTGGGGCATTTCAGGCTCGCTGGGGATTTTTGCACAGACAGCAGGCTGGGGGCAAGAGGGATGCACGGAGGGTGTCTCTCGCAGCTCGTGTAGGGTTAACAGCCTGGAAACAGCGGCTGGAGGATGGCACAGCACAGGACCGGTGACCCAGTAATGGTCCTTTGCAACCTGAATGATTCCTGGTCTCAGGTTTCTGGTTTATCACAAGGGAAAGGGGGGCCGAGGGGGGGGGGGGAGTACGGGGAGAAAACTGCCGACACGGTGGAAACATGAAAAATAGCAACAACAAAAAGGAGAGAAAAAAAAAATCAAAGAGAATAAGTGAGTACTGATTACACCGCAACACAAAGCGCTCGCACGCTGCACCGAGTCGTCGTCGTCCCCCCCCCCCCCCCCCCGCCCCAATCCCTCCTGCTTCCAACCCCCATGGAGAGCCGATGCCCAAAGGGAAGGGAGCACAATGTAATAAACAAAACCCAGCTCATCCACACCGGCTGCCACCGGTGGCTCCGAAGTGTCCCCGTGCCCGTGGGGTCCCCATCTCCTGCATCCCGCTGCCCCCGGCAGCGCTGCCCCCCCCCGCCATAGCCACTGGGATGCAGGTGTGGGAAGGGAGGTTTGAAACCCAGGGGAGGGAAAATGGGGTTGTGAGCACAAGCACACAGCAGTCCCTGCCCCCAAAAAAGCCTTTGACAATGTAATATAACTCACAGCTAGCCAGGCCAAGCCACAACGTCCCCAAAGACATTTCATTAGGGAAACTGAGGCACGGGGATGGGCTCTCCTTCAAGACCAGGCTTGGAGGTCTTCAGTGGGAGGTGATTCCCCCCTCCACCCCTCCCAACCCATTTCCACTGAGGCTGAGTTCATTAGTGCCCATAACGAGCTCAGCTCTGCCTCGGGCGTTAATTCAGTGCATTATCCGACCGATAACCGTGGCCTCCTCCTGCTCCCGGATCCAACAGCCCGAGAGCACAGCCGAGCAGCACGGGACCCCCAGACCCCATAGGGATTGCAGCAAATGGTGTGGGTATCCCCACTCTATGCCCCCATCACATCTTATTCCCCCACCCCAAGCATCACAGGGAGGATTTGGAGCCCTGATGTCGCCTCTCGGACCAGCCCCACGTGGCTCCGGCATTCCTACCCTCCCAAAGCAGGAGGTATGTGGGGTATCTGTCCCCCAGCCCCAAAAGCCCCTGGGGTCAGGGTGCAGCCCCCAGAGAGCAGAGGGGAGCCGATGGAGTTTATTTCCCAGGGCGCCGGCACAGCTGCGAGCGCGGGGCGGCTGCCGAAGTCCGGAGGCGAAGGCTGATTAATGTCATCCTCCGGCGCATCCCGTGCTGCAGATGTGCAGCCTGCTGACTCGGCAGCTCCTCGCAAGGAGACCTGGAGCCCGCAGAGCCAACGGGAGCGTGCATGGGGACCTGCAGCACGGACATTGCTGGGCCATCCCTCCCCTCCCATAAAACCTCCATAGCAAAGTGTTGCTCCCACCCTGGTAGCATCCCAACGAGAAGTTTGCACGGGGGAAGAGGGCTGGGGCAGGTGCCAAAGGAGCCCTCTGCGTCAGCTCCCATACCAGATGCTGGCTTTGCAAAAAAAAAAGACCCTTTTTTTGCAAAAAGAGACCTTTTTTTCCCCCAAGTTTTTCTTTATTTTAAGAAAAGCTGAAACTCCCGCAACACCCCACCACCGGACAGCTGTGTAACACGCATTCCTATTACCCATTCCTAATTAAACCAGAGAGCTTCCTTCTCTGATGAACTAACCCATTGGAAATTAATCAGCGGTGACCAATACGAGAACAAAAGCCGAGAGAAAGACTTGGCCGTCAGCTGGGCCCTGCCTGATTAGACGGGCGGTAAAAGCTCCTGGCAAGCAGGAATCGACTACCGTGGTTTGGGCCAGCACTGCATCGATCCACACGGGCATGTTTAGGAATGCTAATGAGCTCGTGGTGAGGCAAAAAAGAAATCATTTGTGTAAGAAAATACGGCTCTCGACGGGGTGTTATTTCTAGGAAGAGCTGATCGGGTGCCGGCATGGGAACCTCGTCTTTGGGGTGGCTGGGGAGCTGCATGCAGGAGCTGGGGCAGTGGGGAAGGAAGCAGAGAGCCCTGGTACGTGGGGGTGATTTCTCTGCTGGATGTGGTTGTGGGTTTGGGCAGGCTGCCTGGCACAGAGTCCATGGGCACTGGCTCTAGGCTGGCCTCAGAAAGGGAGACACAGACCCCATTTGGGGTCACCACTTGAAGGTCCCCTCCTACCCAACCTCCTCCATCCCATTTCCTATCCCTCCCACCACAACCTCCTCTTTCCCAGTGCCTTTTCCTACTGGTCAGCCACCTCCATCCTATTGACCATCCATCCCACTCAACCACCTCCATCCCACTGCCTGATCCTCCCAACTCTACTGCACTGCGCACCACAACCACCTTCATCCCATTGCCCATCCCTCCAATTCAACAACCTCTGTCCCACTGCCCATTCTTCTTACCACCTCTATCCCATTGCCCATCTCTCCCGACCAACCATCTCTATCCCACTGCCCATCCCTCCAACTCAGCTACGTCCATCATAGCGTCCATCCCTCCCACCCAACCACCTCCATCCCATGGCCCATCCCTCCCACCCAACCACCTCCATCCCATGGCCCATTCCTCCCACCCACCCAACCCTCCACCAGCACCACAGCCGGTGTTTCCTACAAGATCTGACCTGCACATCACCCACATTGGGGCCACCACATGTCCTGTCCCAGTGCCACCACCCACTTTTCACAGAGCCTGGGAGAGGAGCACCTGGCAGACAAGGTGCTTGATGGGTCTGGTTTCTACAAAAGTCATCTCAGACATCCTTAACCGCTGCCCAAACTTCACCAGGTGTGTATCTGTGTGATGGACACAGAGGGGGCCTGGCCTGGGGTGCCGCAGCCTCACCAGGGCTTCCACACCTCCCTTCCAGTGCGGCACGGCCCCATCAACATTTCACGCCTGACCTTGTGGCTTCGGCAGTCTTTTCTTGGTTGTCATCGCTGCTTTCTTCACTTCTCTGGTACTTCCTCAGCCTGCACTAATGCCCCATCTCTGGAGACCCTCAGGAGCCCCACACTAGCTCCTGAAATATTCATGGGGCAATGCTGTCCCAGGAAGGTTTCACTGTTGAGAGGAGCCACCTGTGCAGCCACCACTCTTGCCAGGGATGGAGGACATCATCCAGGGCACCCAAGGGATTTCTCTCTTCCGTGGGCATGGTGGCTCGTGTCTCCTCCCCTCCTGTCTTCAACACTTCTTAGTGTGGTCTGGAGGTGCTGGGCTTCACCATGTTTTGAGCCAACTCTCCAGATGGGAGCTGAGCCCAGCCTGGTCCTCCTTGTCCCATGAATAAATAAATCAATTTTTATTTATTTTTATAAGATTTATTTATATTTAAATCCCCACGAAGCAAATCCCCAGTCCACCAACCTCCTCCAACCCCATCAACACACAAAAGCTTGGGAAATGGCCCCCAGATTCTCCTTGGCAGGTTGGTGCCGGGGCAGGAATAAATCCTTGCTCCCAGGAGGATTTCTTGGAGGGAGTCCTGCCAGGAGCAAAATTCTCCCCAGCCCTCTCCTGGAACAATCAGAAAGGGCAAATCTCAACCCTATGAAATCTCTTCCCATCCCAAAACAGCTGCCTCTGGGTAGCTGGAGCATGGCAGAGCACCTGGGCAACAACAGCCCTTCCTTAAAACTTAATCAGCAGCTGATGAATATTTCACAGAGACAAAGAGGCCAGGTAGGTAGGGTCCATCTTTTATTCATGAGCGCCGGGGAGGGGAAAGCTGTGGGCAAAGCAAGCCAGGCCCAGCTGGGGCTTGGCCATCTCCTGGTGAAGATCTCAAAGTCAAGCCCTCCTGCAGGGATGGTCCATGTCAGGAGGTGATGTCCCAGCAGCCCAGCCCTGGACACGTGGCCATGTACAAACACATGTTCCCTGATTGTTTTCCCCAAATCTAGGGATGAGAAGCACGAAAACCACAGGGGAGCAATGTGGGGGTCAGTGCCAGGCAGTCTCTTCCCTACTCTGCTGTGCCTCTGTTCCATTTTTTTGGAAGACCAACCCTTAAACCCAAACCAACCCGAGCAATGACGGTCCAGCACTGGCCAGGGCAGCATCCTGACCTTCCTGCAAGGCAAAAAAATAATAATAAGCCTCCTCCTGCATCCTGGCTTGTGAGCGGTCCCTAAATCCCATTCCCTAAATCTCATTCCCAAACCAGCCCCAATCCCATTTTCTAAATCCCATTTTCTAAATCCCATTCCCTAAATCCCGTTCCCTAAATCCCGTTACCACCCGAATCCCACTTCGCATCAGCCTCCCAGGCAGGGCAGGAGCCCCACGACCTGTCTCTATTCGCATGTAACAGACATGAGTCCCTCCGTAATAACACGTTTAATTAAATACAGCCTGGCCACAAAGGCTGGCCTGACATTTAACTGGCATCTGAGAAGATGCTAACGAGAAAGACGTTAATTATCCAACTTATTAGATGTCCGCATTATTAACATAACCCTGACGGCATTAGCTTGATACAAACTATCCCACAAATATTAATTGCCTAAAACTTCCTCGTAACTCGAAGGTATTAATAAGACAGTAATTATGTATGGATTGTATAGCTGCAAGTTAATGACATGGCAATTTGATTTGTCTCTCAGAAACACGATAAACCCAAGGAAGTGTTCTCCGAACAATCAATTGATATTTAATTAACGGACAGAACCTGTCGGCGTAAATCTGAATTAAACGCCCGCGACATCTCGTTCAAAGGGTTGTGACAAAGGCTCCCGGGATGTGCCAGCGTGGCGGGGGTCTCCTACGCCGCACGGTGGGATGCTGTCCCCCAAGGCGTGAGACCATGGGTGTCCTCCTCTTCCTCCTCTTCCTCCCCTTCCTCCTCTTCCTCCCCTTCCTCCTCTTCCTCCTCCTTGGCCTGAGGAGTCCTTGGGCTGCAACAAGGCAATGAGAGGGAAGGGCTCGCAGCCTCCTTGGTCATTTGGCACCGTGCTTGTGGCCATCACAAGCCGGAATCCAGCAGACTCGTCCTCATCCCCTGCCCTTCTGCAGCTCTTGCTTGAGAAAATGCTCAAAGGTCTCAAAGGTCTCAGGGCGTCCTTAGACCTCCAGCGACCCGTTCAGTCGAGCACTAAGAGCAAGGACCATAACTCACTGCTGGTGTCTGATTGAAAGCCTAAATGGCTAAGGAGAAGTTGGTTGACAGGTGTTTGGGCATGAAAAATCCCCCCCCCCAAAAAAGCCCACAGAAAGCAAGCAAATGACCTGCACTGCGACAGAAGAGGGGTGGTGGACGTGCAGAGCATCAGCCCAGCTCGCGCTCCCGCTGTGTCTCTGGTGGTTGGCATTGGCCAGGCTCTGCTTTGTGACCTGCACACGCCACAGCCAAAGCAAAAACCCCAAATAAATCCACCACAGCCCCTGAAGGTGGCCGGGCACCAGCAGGATTTTCCTTAACCCGTCCTCCCCCATCGGGCTGTGCCGGCACCGAGATGGGCTTCGCACCTCACCTCCAGGGAAGACCACCAAACCCTGTCCCTGTGGTGAGGAAGATGATGGTCCAGCCCCTTAAATCCATAACTATCCCCCCCCCCGAGGCCAGCAGCATCACCCCTGAGTGGGCAGGATGAGGTCCAGGGGAACAGGAGGACAGCAGAGCCCCCAGCGCACACCCCCCAGGAGAGGCCGGAGGCGCGAGGCTCCCCTTTGCTCCCCAGCCGCCTCCCCCACCTCTTCTCCCTTCCCCGTATGTAAATGGAAAATAACAATTAGTTTATTTTTGCTTGTGCAAATTACAGCTCGCGCTCCCAGGGAGCAGACAGCTGCCAGGGCTGCGCCGAGCTGCGCGCCAACCTCGGCCTGTTACATGAATAAATAACCTGGCGCTGGGGGGGGCAGGGGGGATGCTCGAGCTGCCCCCCTCCCCGGCAAGGGGGAAAGGGGGAGGGAAAACCCAAGAAGCCTCTGGATTCCTCCAGGTGTGTAATTAGGCCACGAGCTGATGAGTTAATTGGGGAGCTTGGGTGAGGAGCGTGGGGCATGTGGGGGACAAGGCGCTGGGGTCGGTGACACCGCAGAGGGTTTTGGTGCACACATGCACGTGGGTATCCTATTGCACGCAGTCACACGTGGGTTTATCCTATAAATCCTACCTGGAGTGATGGGAAGGGAGGAGTAACAGCTCCCAAAAATTGTTAATAAATGTGCCGGGAGTGACTTGCCGTGGTGGTGATGACTGGCACCGCGTCCTTGCTGGAGCTTGTCCCATTAGGGAAGTGCCAGGCTCCAGCACCTGAAATCTTCTCTCCTTGTGCTCCAGCATCCGAAATCTTCTCTCTTCATGCGTGGTCCAGCACGGCTCCTTCCTCCTGACACAGCAGCAGCGAGAGCCGACACACGGTGCCACGGCACAGACATGGGTACCACTCAATCCACCACAGGGACTGCTAGAGGCAAGCATCCCATACCCCGAATCCTGCACCCCACACCCCGTATCCTATTCCCCAAGTCCCACATCCCACACCTGCCATCCTGCATCCCACTTCCAACACTCCACATCCCACCCAACGTCCTGTAACCTGCCCCGTATCTTGTACCCAACCTCCCACCTCCTGCATCCCATATCCTGCATCCTACATCCCATATCCCCCAACCCACCTCCCCCGTATCCCACCCCACACGCCCCCCTCCCACAGCAGCAGCCCCCCACCGTGCCCTTTCCCCATTAACACTCTCAGTCCAGCCACGTGGGGGAATTTATTTTATTATTTCCACCGCCGGGAACCGGTCATGCCCCGAGGCTGGATGCTGCAGGACCACGAACCCAGCGCCCCGTGCTGGTGCTTTGGAAGCGCAGAGTCTTAAAAAAAAAAAAACCCTGCGAGAGCTCAGCACATCCAGAAGTATAGGATTTTGGGGGGATCACAACCCAGCTGCGTTCCTGTTCGTTGTGCACGGGGATTTCTCGCGTGGCGTCCAGCCGGGAGGATCCCAGCAATATCGGTGCAAAAGCGATCAGCTCGGAGTAAATCCCAGCCACAGGGACGAGCTGGGCAAACGCCAAAGCGAGGGAGCCCACGAGCTGTCGGAAGCAGGTTAGCTGTGTTTTTCCAGCACGATCTACACCTATAGGTGTATTTATCTATGGGGAACAGGGCAGGGTTTGGCTCCTGGGGACATGGGAGCCCCGAGGAAGGAGCCAGGCCCGGAGCGAGGAAGGCAGGAGCGTGCGGAAAGACAAACTGCAGCCGAGCCAGAACCTAAAACCCACCCCGAGCCAAAAAATATCAGCTCCAACCCACACCGGGGACAGCTCACCATACCGGCCCCGAGACCGGCACTGAACCCCACGAAGGCTTTCATTTCACAGTGTGGATTTATTTTTGCAGGAAATTTGGCCAATTCACGCTTTCCCAGCTCGTGCGGCCCCGAATTCGTGCCGAGCGGCCTCCCGGCCACGACCGCCTATCCCAGGGCCGTAGCAGGGGCTCATGTTACCAAGATGTCGGGGCTTGTGCCGAGCACACTGCAGCAGCTCGGTGGCAAACCTGCCGAGCGTTAGCATCAATAATTGACGAGGGATGAGCCAGGGGTACTCCGGCGGTGCCGCATCGAGCGGCCGGGCGCGGCGTTCGCTCTGCCCCTCTGCAGAAACCCGCTTCCCAGCACGGTGCTGGGAGGCTGGGCGAGGAGCCCCCGGGGTGCTGCAGCTTTTGGGACCCGCATCCCCCAAAAATCACCCTTCTACCCGCAGGGAGAGAGGTGCAAAAGCCATCAGCGGGGCCGCTGGAAGAGAAGGCTGCGGTTATTTCCCAGCCCTGCAACGCCCGTGGCCGCTCGAGCTGGCAGCGAGGATGAAGCTGAGAAGTGTTTTAGGAACAGTCCCCGGGTCCTGCAGCCCCACGCAGACCCCAAAGGGGTTAAAGAGCAGCGGGTGCCTGGGGATGGGGCTCCAGCCCCGCTCCGGGGCTGCGACACGGGCAGAAAAAACTGAAAACCGGGACAGAGCAACCCAAAATTCACACACGCTCCCCCAACATGCTGCAACTGTGTGGTCCCCCACACCTCCATCCCAAAACGTGTGCCCCGAGCACGCACACCGCCCACAAAACTCACTGCCAGCACACACACAGAGCCCTGAGGCGCTGCACGAGCCACGACCCGGCACCCCAAACATCCCAAAATGCCAGTGGGCATTGCCTGGACCCCCTTTCTCCCTAGTGCACGATGCAAGGGGGGGGGCTCAGTCCTTCTGTCCACAGCAAGGAAATCATTCAGAAAGTAAATTCCCTTTTGGGGATGAACCTCTTTATTTTTTGTTATTTATTTGCCAGCAGCAGCCCTGGCGCTGGGGCAGTGCCGGGAACAAGTTGGGATGATGGGGACACTTGGGGTCCCTGCTCCCCGCACCCCAATGCTGCAAAGGGACAGGGGATGAGCAAAGAGGACGGCGACTCTGCCCCTAAATGTCCCCAGGGGCTGTCGTGGTCCCCCACGTAGGAGATGGGCTTTGGGACCAGGTCCCCAGTTGATATAAGGCTCTAATGCCCTGTGCCCCTTTCGAGGGCTTTTTCCCCTGCGTAGGGGATTTCCAGGAGGTGCCGGAAGAAAATAATTGGGGGTGGGAGGGCAGCAGGGGTTGTAAAATAAAAATAAATCACAGTAATGGAAGGAGCGTGGGTCAGGAAAATGCCCCGAGGGTTGGGGATGAAGGGGAGCAGGTGACGCTGCAGTCGCCAAAACACGCTGCTGGGGCACGTGGGAACAGATCTGCTCCCAAAAACCAAGGAATTGGGAAAAAAACAGGCGTGCTCAGCCCCAAACCACTGCCTGCACTGTGCCGAATGGGCAGGGAAAGGCATCGGGGGCAGGAGCAGCTGCTTGCAGAGCATTGCAGCAGACCCCGGGACAAGACCCTGCGGGGCTGAGCTCCCCCAAAACCAGGACTGGGGCTTGGCAAAACCCCACAGACGCAATGGGGACAGCAGGGAAGGACAGGAGGAGCAAGGATGGAGTGGGGTGACCGGGGCTGGGGGCCACCCACATGGCCCCGAGTGCTGCTGCGGTGCAGGGAATCGCTGGCCCTGGACCCCTTCCTCTCCTCCCCAAACTCTCCTTATTTAATCACAGAGAGGACGGCCGGGAACGCTCTCCGAAAACGTGCTGAGGAGGGGAGGGTACGGGGGGAACACCGGGAGGAAGAGGTGTTGCAGAGAAATGGGCTGAACCCCACCGGGGAGCCGCGAGCCACCCCCAAAAAAATAGCAAGGGGGAGGAAGCGATGCCCCGATGGAAGCCGAGCAGGGCAGCAGGGCTGGCTGCAGAGGTAGGGATGGCAAAAACTTCCCAGGCTCGAAATAAAAATAGGAAAAAGGGAGTGGGCAACCCCACAGTCCTCCCCCCAGAGCCTTCAGCCCAGCCCTGGCGCATCAGGCAGGGGACCGCAGATCCCTCCGTGTGTCCCAGCTCCCATCCCAAAAACTCGACAAGCCTGACCCAGAGCAGCTGAGCTTTTCCCCCCCAAGAAAAATCCTAAAGAAAAAAAAAACTCTGGTCCCAAAAAGCCCGAAGTGGCCAGGGAAAGCAGGACAGAGGGGCCCCAGGGGGGCTGCATCAGCGCCGCGGGGCTTCTCCGCCCCGGGAAGCGGATTTACAAAGGGAGCCAGGAGGAACCTCGCCGCAGCCCGGGGGCAAAAATAAGGGGAAAAAAAATAAAAAATATACCTACAAAAAGTTCAGAAGTACTTCGGAGCACGGGCTCTGTCGCAAGTGGCCGGGGAAAAGCAGGGAGCGAGCGGCCACGGCCATGCCCGGGCTCTCCAGCAGCGCGGCACGGAGCCGCCGGGAACGCATGTCCCCGACCAACCCCAAAACATTTGCAAAAAATGAAGAAGGAAAGGGTTTGTTTCTTGTTGTTAGTTTCCCCCCCTCCCTTAATTAAAAAAAAACTCAGAAGGGAGCAGCCAAAAGGGGAAATAAAAAAGGAAAAAAAATAGCATTTATTACCGTTTAAAACCAAGCCAGCGGCTCGCTGTCGGGCAGCCTGGGGTCCAACGGGATCCGCAGCCCCCGGGGCTGGGGCGAAGGTGACTTTTCGGCAGCCGCGGGGATGGAGATCTCCGGGGCGCCCGGGACCCATCGGCTGGGGAAACGAGGGTTCCCGGCTGGAAAAGAGAGGCAGGAAAAGTGAAAAGCAAAAAAGCAAAGCAGGGCAGAGCCGGGGGAACGCGGTCCCCGCTCGCAGGTGACGCCGCCAGCGAGGGGGAACGCGGGGTTCGCCCTCCCCGAGCCCCCCACGCCCCGGGAGGGTTCGCGTCGGTACCGGGCTCAAAGGGGAAAGAGGAAGGAAATCCCAAAAACGAAAGGCGAGGCTGCGGGGGTCCCCGCTTCAGAGAAAAGCCGACCCAGGCTCTAGTTGAATATAAGTTTTTATCTTGATGCAACATCGTTAAAACCGTCACAAATCGAAACAACAGGTCGTTAAAAACGCTTCGCACGATCAGTACCTAAAATGCACCAGGCTCCAAAGCTCGCTTTGTCCACAAAACCCTTGTGTTTTTTTTTTCTCCCCCCAAGATTATTTTTTTTTTGTGTGGTTTTTCTTTTTTAAATAAGCAACTTGTTTTTTTTAAAAAAAATCCGCTCCTCCGCGCAGGATCGACCCCGCTTTCGCTTCAAGCGCAATTGCACGAATTCTCTTTCTTTTTTCCCCCCCCCCCTTCCTTTTTGCGCAAGAAATAATGTGCATTTTCTTTCCTTCCTTCGACGCCGAGGTTAAAATAATATTTCGTTTCCCGAGGGTTAATAAATAAATCTGGTGCATAGTGAGATAGCAGCCAACCGTTTGCAGTCCATATATTACTATATTGCCTTTCAGGTCACCCTAGAATTGTTACCTCTCCCCCCCCCACTATTTTTTTTTTATGAGCATAGATAATTTTTAAATCTCTATAAAACAACAGTATTATTTAACCCAATTGATTCCTGTATATAGTGCATTCGGCTTCTTCCCAACATCATTAAATTAACTCGGATATTATTTGCATGCTATTACATACAAACTTTAAGACTCGTGTTTTTTTTTTTTTTTAAAGGATTTTTGCTGTGTTTTTTTTTTTCTCTCCCCGTAAATCACCAAGCAAAATATAGGCTCAGAAGAAAAAAAAAAAAAAGGCAGAAAACTAACTAATTTCTACATATGTACAGGGGTGAATAAGTTAAGGGGGGGGGGGGGGCTCGGGTTCGCCGGCCGGGAGGGCGGCGCGGGGTGCGGGCAGGGCGCAGCGCTGCCGGGGCCGCCCCCCCCCCGGGCAGATCCGTGGGGGCACCCCGAAAATGATGATAGTTTTGGGGAGGTCGGGGGGGGTGTTAAGCACGCAGGGCTGAAAGGAGGGGGGTGGGAAAGAAGCCACCGGGCTGGCGCTGGCGCTGCCGGGGGGCGCGCCCTACACGTCCCGCATGCAGGCTGCTCCAGGTCCGCCGCCCCCCCCCCAGCAAAGGGAGGAGGGGGGGGGGGGGGGCTCCCTTTCCAGCGCCCCCTCCCCGTATTTCCGAAAGCGAACTAGGCTTTCGGTTCAAGCCGAGCTGGGGGATCGGGGGATGCTCCCCAAAAGCCCCAAACCACCCCCCCCCCCCCCTTTCTCCCCAAGGGGCCGGGGCTCACATGAAGAAGTCGGCGGCTGCTTTGGGGGCGGCTGCCGGGGAGGGCTCCCGGGGGAAGCCCCGGGCCGCCAGCTTCTCGTACTTCTCTTTGTACAGATCCCTCTCCTTGGCCAGGCGGGCCACCTCCTGCTTGAGCTGCTCCACCTGGCCCTGGAGCTGGCACTTCTCGTTCTCCAGGATGTGCCGCTGCTGGACCCGCTTGTAGCGGCAGGACTGAGCGTAGCCGCGGTTCTTCAAGGTCCTCCTCTTCTGCTTGAGGCGGATCACCTCCTCCTTGCTGAAGCCCCGCAGCTGCCGGTTGAGCTCCCGCACCGACATGCTCACCAGCTGGTCGTCGGAGAAGCGCTCCTCCAGGCGCAGGTGGTGGTGGTGGTGGTGGTGGTGATGGTGGTGGTGATGGGACGAGGCCGGGGGCAGCTCCTCGCCGCCGAAAGCCGGGGGCCGGAAAGCCTCGTAGGCCTGCGGCGGGTGGTGGTGGTGGTGCTGGTGGTGGTGCGGGGCGCCGATCAGCGCCTCCACCGCGTCCTCCGGCGTCAGGTTGAGAGCCTCGGGGTTCAGGTGGTGCTGGTAGCCCGACATCCAGTAGAGCTCCTCCAGCTGCGGCTTGGAGCCCAGGGAGGCCGCCGGGGGTCCGGCGGCGGGTTGCCCCCCGGGGCTAGGGGCGCAGAAGCTGGGCGACGAAGGCACGGAGGAGCACGGGGTGCTGAGCGGCGTGGAGGACAGCGAGCCGGCGGGCAGGCGGTGGCACAGCCTCTCGGCCTCCGCCGGCTCCTTCTTCACCTCGAACTTCATCAGGTCGAAGTCGTTGACGTACTCGATGGCGAGGGGGCTGGTGGGCAGCTCACCGCTCATGGCCAGCTCCGAGGCCATCTCAAGTCCATGGAGGGAGGCCGAAGGCGCTGCTGCTGTCCTCCTCTCGTCCTCCTCCTCCTCCTCCCCCCCGTGGCACCGCCGCTCGGAGCGGGGCTTGGCGGCGAGGCCGGCCTCCCTCCGACGGGGGGGGGGGGAAGCCTCCGGCGAGGCTGGGGCTCCGGAGGTGGGGACGGAGAGAAGGGAGCCCCCCGGCGAGGCTGGGCTCCGCCGGCAGCCCCCGAGACGAGGACGGGCAGGCAGCCTCCGGCCGAGGCCGGCCTCCGGGACTCCTCGGGGCTCCTCCGAGGGTTTCAAGCGGGCTCCGGCAGCCCCCGCCGGGGCTCTTCGTCCTCCGCCGGACGCCTCCGAGGTCGCCGCTCCGGGAACCTCCGCCGAGGCTGGGCTGCTGCTGCTGCTGCCTTCAGCCGGCCTCCGGGAGCCGCTTCCGACGGCTCTGCGCTCCTCCTCCTCCTCCTCCGGAGCCTCGCCTCCGGGGGGGGGTCCCCTGTTAACGGGGGGGTCCCCTGTTAACGGGAGCCCCGGCGGCGCGGGACCGGCCGCTCTCCAGCCCGGCCCCAGCCGCTGCCTCCGGCCGGAGCCCAATGGCGAGGAGCTGGCAGGGCCCTGCCCGCCCCTTCCTGCGGCCCCTGGCACCTGCCCCGGCCCCACCCCCGGGCTGCTGCGAGCCTTCCTCTGCCCCCCCTCCTCCTCCTCCTCCTTCCCCCCCCCCTCCCCGCCCCGGGGCGCACTCCCGGGGCCGCCCCCCCGGTGCTCGGCGCTGCCACTGCCGGGCGCGGAATGGAGCCGCCGCCTTATATAGGGGGAGAGCGGCCGGGGAACGCCCCCCGGGGCGTGGCCTGAGCGCCCCTCCGCCAATCAGCAAGGCGGCCTCGCGGGTTCATTAGCATATCCCCATGGCAACTCCCCCCCCCCGGACCGGCTGTCAATCACGGCGGGGAGAGGGCTCGGCGGTGCCCCCGGGGGAGGGGGGGGGGGGGGTAGAATTGGGGACCCCCCCCCGAGACCCTCTTGGGGACCCCCCCCCGGGACCCCCCCCCCGGTCCCACCACGGGGCCGCAGCCCCGCAGCTCCGTGAGAACAGCGAGAATCAGATCGCTGCAGAAAGAAACCGCTCCCTCCTCCGAAAGGGACCGAGAAGCCCCAAAATCGGGTTTATTCACCCCAAATCACGCGTCCGCCTCCGGGACCCCCCCCCCTGCACGGCCACCACCCTCCCGCCCCATCCCATCCCATCCCGGTGGGCACCAGGCCCCAAAGCAGGGCGCAGCCCCTTCCCCACCCCGCTTCTCCCAGCACCCTTCCCGTGGCACCCTCACAATCCCTTTTTTTGTTTTTTTTTCACCTTTTTTCTCAGCCCTTCCTGCCAACCCTCGGTGCCCGGGGACCACCGGCAGCTGCTGGAGGCGCCCCCGGTGCCTGCGTGCCCCCCCAGCGGGTGCCGGACCCATTTTTGGGGGCCTCGTCACGGGTGGGAATTTAGCACGAGGCAGCTCGGGGCCATCGAGTTGGGGGGGGGGGAAATGGTAAAATCCAGGTGAAACGCACCAAAAACGCAGCTCCGAGGCGGGACGTCGCCTTTGGGTAGGGCGACGCGGGGAAGGGACAGCGTGGGTTACGGGATCCCCCCCTTTGGGGTACTGGGGTGCCGGGGTGCTGGGGTGCCGGGGTGCTGGGGTGCCGGGGTGCTGGGGTGCCGGGGTACTGGGGTACTGGGGTAACGGGGTGCTGGGGTGCTGGGGTGCCGGGGTACTGGGGTACTGGGGTAACGGGGTGCTGGGGTGCTGGGGTACTGGGGTACTGGGGTGCTGGGGTGCCAGGGTGCTGGGGTGCTGCGGTGCCAGGGTGCCGGGGTGCCGGGGTGCCGGGGTGCTGGGGTGCCGGGGTGCTGGAGTGCCGGGGTGCTGGGGTACTGGGGTGCTGGGGTGCTGTGGTGCCGGGGTGCTGGGGTACTGGGGTGCCGGGGTGCTGGGGTGCTGGGGTACTGGGGTGCTGGGGTGCTGGGGTACTGGGGTAACGGGGTGCTGGGGTACTGGGGTGCCGGGGTGCCGGGGTGCCGGGGTGCTGGGGTGCCGGGGTGCTGGGGTGCTGGGGTGCCGGGGTGCTGGGGTGCCGGGGTACTGGGGTGCCGGGGTGCTGGGGTGCTGGGGTGCCGGGGTGCCGGGTGCCAGGGTGCTGGGGTGCCGGGGTGCTGGGGTGCCGGGGTGCCGGGGTGCTGGGGTGCCGGGGTACTGGGGTGCCGGGGTGCTGGGGTGCTGGGGTACTGGGGTGCCGGGGTGCCGGGGTGCCGGGGTGCTGGGGTGCTGGGGTGCCAGGGTGCCGGGGTGCTGGGGTGCCGGGGTGCCGGGGTGCTGGGGTACTGGGGTGCTGGGGTGCTGGGGTGCCGGGGTGCCGGGGTGCTGGGGTACTGGGGTGCCAGGGTGCTGGGGTGCCGGGGTGCTGGGGTGCCGGGGTGCCGGGGTGCTGGGGTACTGGGGTGCCGGGGTACTGGGGTGCCGGGGTGCTGGGGTACTGGGGTGCTGGGGTGCTGGGGTGCCGGGGTGCCAGGGTGCTGGGGTACTGGGGTGCCGGGGTGCCGGGGTGCTGGGGTACTGGGGTGCTGGGGTACTGGGGTGCCGGGGTGCCGGGGTGCCGGGGTGCCGAGCACCCTGCGGGCCGTGGTCCTGGTCCGGATGCGGCCCCGAGGCTCCGAGCCCTGCCACCTCGTGGCTGCCGAGGCCGCAGCACGGAGGGACGAGGCCGGGAGGCGAAGCAGGAGCGAGGCTGGGGAGCAGCGGGGCGAGGGACGGGGGCCGGAGGCTTTGGGGTCAGGGTGGCGACGGGCGCTGGGGGGGGGGGGGGGCGAGGGATGGGGGTCTCCGGGGCTCCCCACAGCCAGGGGGCCGGGGGGAGCTGAGGAGCGGGGCCGCCAGCACCCAACCACCCCAGGCTGACCCCAAGGCTCCGTCCCGTGGGGGCCCCGCCACCCTCGCGCACCCAGCACCCTGCTACCCGCTCGGTCCCTTCGGGACGGGGCCCTTCCCGGGGACAATTTGCCCGGTTAGAAGTAGGGACAGTTTTGGGTTGTATTCATACAAAAAGGGGTTTTTCTTTTTTTTTCTCTTTTTTTCTTTATTTTATTTTTTTCTTTATTTTTTCTTTATTTTTTTCTTTATTTTATTTTTTCTTTATTTTATTTTTTTCTTTATTTTTTCTTTATTTTTTCCTTTATTTTATTTTTTTTTTCCTTTATTTTATTTTTTTTCTTTTTTTTTTTCTTTATTTTTTTTTCCAGGGAAAGGGAGAGGGAAGAAGGATAAAAACCCTCTATCCCACCCCAGCGAGGATAATATCGGGGCCGTTTTTATTTCACCAGCTCCATCCGGAGGGGCTGGGTGCTTTTCGTCCCCTTCCCCATCCTCTTTCTATCAAAATCAAACAGAGGCGGGGGGGGGGGGGTGGAGGTTTCGTGTCCCCCCCCCCCGGGGGGGGGCACGGTTACAGGCAGAGGTGAGGCTGGAGAGGGAAAATCTGGGAGAAAACCTGAATCAAACCCAGCCAGGGAGTACAAAAATATATTTTATATATATACATATGTAAGTATATAAATGTATATATATTTTTTATGTATATATATATGCATGATATATAATAGATATATAAGTATATAAATATGTATATATGTATTTGTGAGTTGATTTTAACCACATTTGCTCCATTTTTCAGCAAAAAAGAAATTAAAACACCGTTCCTCCAGCTTGGAAAACGCGGGGAAAGAAACCACGTGCGTCTCCCCTCTACCTTCCGCTCCTAAAAAGGGGAAAAACGCCCCCCCCCCCCAAAAAAAAAAAATTATAAGCATATTTAACAACACAGCCGTGACCCCAAAGGCAGTGCCTGTAGGACGCGGGGACCCCGCGGGTGCCCCCCTCCCCGCTGCCTTGCCACCGTCGCCCCGGGGCACCCTTGGGACACCTTCGGGGCACCCGGGATTTTGGGCTCCCTTCCCGCAGAGGGCCCCGATCCGCGTTAGCAGCAGCCGCCCACGGTGGCCGAGAGCCACGAAGGGATTCGGGCTGGGCCGGGCTCCAAGCGGGGCCCTCGCTTGCCCCCCCCCCCCCCCGCCCCATGCCCCCCAGGGGTATTTTTAGCGGGGTGTCCGGGTACAGTGGCTCGGCCGGGGCCCCGCGGCATGTCCCCGTCCCCGTCCCTCCCCGCCACGCCGAGCGCCTCGGTCACCTAAGTTTACTCGGGGGCGGTCGGGTGACATAACGGGGTTGGAGGCCGCGGGATGGCGGCGGGGTGGCGTCACCCCGTGCTTTTAGAGCGGGCGGCTCGGGCGACGCTTTAACCCTTGGAGAGGGGGCCGGGCGCCTCGGTCCCCTACGGGTGCTGCCTCAGTTTCCCCGTCCAGGTGTGAAACCGGGGGTGGGGGGGGTGGCTGGTGGCCCCGGGTGGCCATCGTGGGGACAACGAGGTGGCCGACCCCGTCGGGGCAAGGGAGGGTGGCCGCCCTGCCTCGCCGTAGGGCCGGTGGCACCGTCTCGGTGGCCGTCCCCTCGCACGGATCCGACCCCGAGGGAGGATTGGAAATCATCCCCGAGTGATAATTTTTGTCCCGGGGGACACAAAACTACCCAGAGCCGTGCCCCCCCCCTCCGGGACGGGACGGGAGGGCTGGGGACGGCCACCCCGATGACGGGCAGAAAAGCGCTGCTCCCCCGGCACCTGCTTCCCCGGCAGGGGACCAAGAGCTGTGCCAGCAGCCCTGGCCCGCACGGGGAGGGATTTCCAGGAAATGTTTACGGTGTGCCCTGCAGAAACACTGCCCCGTGTGCGTGTGCGTGTCCCCCTCCCGGGGTCCCCCCCCCCCGCTGCCAAGGCGCCGCCGTCCCCTGGGACTTGTCCCCCGCTGGGGGGGCTCGCGCAGCCCCTGCCCACCGCGGCGGCAGCCCTGGCTTCGCAGGGAGGACGGACGAAGCCACCCCGTGCCCATCACCGAGCCATCGGGGCTGCTGGGGGGGGGGAGCGAATTATTCCGGCGCGAGCCCTTAATCCTCGTTAGCCTGCTCGGTGACGGGGCTGCAGCCTCGTGGCCCCGGGCTGGGGTCGGTACCGGAGCCGCCAAAGCTCCTTGGCCGCTGTCACCCCGCGCTGGCCACCCCGAAGACTTCGCCGTCGACCTCCAGGGTGATTTTGGGTGAATTTAGGTTTTTGACTCGACACCGCAAAGCATCACTGGGCACCGTGTGAAGAAACGGGGCTTTTTTTTGGGGGGGGGGGAAAGTTATAAAACATCTTTCCCTAGCCAACCCCCCCCCCCCCCAGAGGTTTTTTTCAGCCAATTTAAAACCCGAACGCATCCTCCGGGGAACGAGGTGGGAGATTCGCGCCCGTTTCCCCCCCCCCCCCCCCAAAAGACTCCGCGTCGCTGAAAGACGAGCGATGCTTTCCAGGCAGGAACTCCTTTATTTAAATATCAAAACGCACAGGTTAATAAAAGACATGTGGTAACAACGCGGGGGGGGGGACGGGACGATGACATCTTTATTAAAAACAGCTCGGGGCGAGGAGAGCTCTGTACACACGCCGTGCGCTGCCCGCCGCACCGGGGGGGGGGACACCGGGGGGATGCTGGGGACACGGCCACCCCCAGCTCGCCTCCACGTGGCATTAAACCCCCTGGTTGCCCACAGGGAGGAGCCCAGGGAGGTGACAGGCATTAATTAATAGGGCCCTTGGTGGCCTGCCATGCCCCGCGTCACCCGAGCCATGCGCCAGGCACTTGGGGCGAAACACGACCGGGGGGGGGGGCTCTGCCTGCCATAAATCCCGTGACCCCACGAGGAAGCAGGCAGGCCGCGGATGGGGTGCCAACAACCCCCGGTCCGTGGGGTGCACGCACCCAGCTCGCCCAGGGATGTGAACCCCCCTCCTGGGGCCGTGGAGGGGGTGAAAACGCAGCCGCCAGCCTCGCCGGAGCCGCGGTTGCAGCTGAGCCCGCTGCGGCGCGGCGGCTTCGTCACCCACGCCACGGCCAAGCACAGCTGGGTGCCAGCTCCCCAGGGACACCGAGCATCCCCGCTCGGCCTCAGCGCTCACCCCTGTGCCCGCTGAAGCCGGCTCCGGGTTGGAAAGGCCGAGGAGGGGGGGCCCCTGGGTGTAACGAAAGCGGCCGAGCTCTGCCAGCGGCGGGGTGAAGGGTGCTGCGCACGTCGGGAGCGAGCAAAAACGGGTTCGCAGCACAAACGTCGGCACGTGCAGGCAGAGCCAGGAAATTTTCCCCGCGGGGCGCGCGGCCCTGCCTTGTGCAACACCGCCGCCTCTTCCCCGAAGGGCTCCTCGATGGAGCTTGCCCCACGGGGCTGCTATTTAGGGACAGCGGATGGGCAAACCCTGCCTCCCCGTCCTCAAAATCGCATCCGAGAGGGGGAGAGCAGCACCCGCCACCCCCGAAACCAAACTGAATTTGGGGTTGAAATCGAATCCACGGATGCGGAACACCCACAGCACTGGCAGCTCTGCGGGGCCAGCAGCAAGCGGCCAGGAGGCGCTGAGATTTGCACAGCTCATCACACCGATCGTGGCTGGTGCGGAGGAGCAGCAAGGGCCGGGAGGAACAGAGACACAGCGGGTGAGAGCTGCTTCAGGGTGATGCAAAAAGGGCGCCGAGGCTGCTGCCGTGAGACATTAGACCCATACCGCAGCAGGGGCAACAGCTGAACATTTAGGATGCGCCCACGACACGCGGAGCAGCTGCAGTACCGGGGTTATTTCCTACCAGCCTGGAGGCTGCTTTGCTCCCGTCCGCATTCCCGAAGACCCCGAAGGAGCTGGTTTGGGTCTTCCAAAAGAGCAAAACCCCGCTGGGACGGGGGGAGAGCCGGGCGAATTGGCCCGCGGCGATGGCCTGAGCTCGGCGCTGCTGCTGGCACACGCTGCCGCCAGCGCTCGGCCTGGCACGTGGCTCCGCTCCCAGCGCTCCTAAAGAGAAGGGACGGAGCAGGACGGATGCAGGCGGGCTCTCGGCATGGGAAAGCCGAGCCACGCGGGGGGGCTTTACGCCCTGCTACATCCCACCACGATGACTTGCGACCGCCGGGCTCGTCGTCCCAAACGGAGCCGCTGACCTGGAGGCGGGCCCGTGGCCGTGGATGACCGCAGGGTGCTCGAGTCCCGCATCCGAGCAGCGCCCGCGCGCTCGGCTCAACGTCTCCGCTCTTCAGCCTTCCCCCGGGGAGCCTTAAATAAACCACCTTAAAAGAGAATTTATTGGCAAAATGAAAAAAAAAAAAAACTTCAACAAAACCACCTCCCTGAGCGACGCGGACTGGGCGCTGCTCCTCCGCGCCGCTGCCAGGCTCCCTGGTGAAACCACATCCCAAAACTCAACGCAAGAAGGGGGTTGCCACGTCCCGGCACGGGGTCCTGAGGTAGGCGCCAGGCGATGCCGCCCGGCTTGGCTTTCCCTGAGCTGGTCGGCTGCCGAGGGGACACCGCTCACAGCCGGGGCTTGATCTGCAGCCGTTTGCCTGGAAGGAGGAAAGGAAAAAACGGGTGGCACGTGTCCCGCGGCGCCCTGGCTTCGTGCTCCACCTCCGGAGGTGGGGGGGACAGCGGGGACAAGTCTCACCTCTGCCGCCGCCCTCCTCCTGAGCGGCGTTTTCGGAGTCCCGCGAGGCCGCCCGCGACGAGGTCCTTTTCCACGTGATGCCACCTGGGAGAGGAAATGGACAAATTGGGAGAACGCCGTTGACCTCTCCTCCCTCAAAGGTGACCGCGCGCAGCCGAAATTGGCTCCAGCGAGGACTTTCCGCGGGCACGGCTCCTAGCTGGGCGCTGCTCCACCGCTGCCTCGCCGGCCCACCCTCGAGGACACGGGTGTCCCCCCCGCCTGGTTGTGCTCCCCCCCACCCCAAAATGTCCCCGGCCTCTCAGTGCAGACTCGTCCCCCTTCCCCGGGGGAAGGTCTCCGTGACAGACGTCCCCTTTTGTGGTGGCTGGGCTGGAGCTTGCTGCTTCCCCAAACCCCTCTGAGCATCCTCAGCCCCCCCCCCCCGCAAGAGGCACGGGATGAGGGTGCGCACCGGTCCCTTCCCATCACAGAACACTGAATTGGTTGCAAAATCCCCGAGTTACGGGGAAAAAAAGAGGCTAAATCTTCAAACTGCAGCGTGAGGTGGGCGTCACAACCTGCCCAGGACGCCAAGATTTTTGGGGGGGGGACACGAAAGCTCAGCCACCCCGAGCATCCCCGCCAGGTGCTCCGGGCGAGGACTTTTTGCCGTTTCAGAGCCGGGTGGAGGTGGAGAAGGCGAGGCTTCCTACCCGGGGGATTTACGCCGCCGGCAAGCTCAGCTTGGGTTTTAACGGGGACTTTCCGCTCTCGGGTTCCAGCTGCTGCCCTGCTCCCAAAGGGAGTCCCCCGGTGCTGGGTCCCCCCCACCGCCGTTTCCCATCCGGCCCTTGGAAAAGCAGGGGAAGGAACCTCTTTTTGGGTGCCTGCCAGATGTGAGGAACGGCTGGAAGCGAAGCAGCAACAAGGGACGGGAACGGAGGAACGCAAACCCTGCCTCCCCGTGCCCGCTGCGCCTAAAAGGGTCCCAGATGCCCCCGTAAAGCCCAAACTCCACCAAGCTCCTCTCACCCCGTGGACCACGGTGGATGGCACCAAGTCCTCCTCCCTTTCTTTCCACCACGATGCTGAGCGTCCCTTTCGGCCGAGCTGCTCCCATTTTGCCTCCCTGCGGAGCTCACGGAGGTGGTTACGGGGTCCCACCCGCCGGCCACAACTTCCCCACGGGGAGGCAGAAGCGTGGCGGCCACGTGGGCGAGGAGAAGACCCCGAAATGAACACGGGAAGGAAAAGGGGCGCGTTTCCCAGGAAAAGGGACCTACAGGTTGGTGAGCAGCGAGGTCTGCTCGGAGAAGTCCCTTTTCATTTGGGATTTCAGGAGGAGGAGAGCAGCGAGGAGATGGAGAGAACCCAGCCCAAACCTCACCCAGACGTTCTGGTCATAGACTGGAGAACGAGCAGCACACAACCGGCTCTGGTTTGACCCCTGTTCATCTCTTTGGTCATCCAAGGCACCCTCGTTGCAGAAATCCTACAAAAGGGGTGTCCCCGAGCCAACCCTAGCACCGGGGAGCCCACGAGCACCACGTCCCCTCCGCGGGGAAGCGTCAGGTCACGTCGGCGAGCTCTTCTTCCCTTCTAAACTCGGGTAAACAAACTTGCCGGGAGTCTACGGCGCCGTGGCAGTGATACATAGCTCGGGAGCTAATTTATGTAAAATAAAGAGGGCTCATTTAGCACCTTTCCACCCTTAATATAACACCCATACATCAGAGGGCTGCAGAGCAGCCACGACGGCCGCGGCTATCAGTCACCCTAATGCGGTTCGAGGAGTGGCGACGCGAGCCACCCGCACCCCGCCGAGCCTCCCAGGGCTCTCCCGATTTTCCAGGCGACCCCGGCATCCCCAAAATTGGGGCCATCAGAGCCATCGCGGCACGATAACCCTGCGGGGTACGGCAGTGGAGGAGCGGGGACACTGCCCAACCAGCCCGATAGGGGACCACCGGCGTCTCCCCATCGCTGCCCCGCGAGGATTGCAGCCCCAGTCCAAGGGGAACCCTACAAATGGCTCAATTCCCCCGGAGGAGCCCGAAGAAACTTCATTAGCTCGTCTCCGTGCAAGCGGCACGAGAGCCCACGCCCTGCAATTCAAAGCAAATATTATTACGGAAGGAGAAATATAGATTTCTTTGGGGGGAGAGGAAAAAAAAAAAAAAAGAAGAAGCAAACACGAAGCTGATTTCTGCATCGACCGCAATTAACTCCCTGACTCCTGCACGGGGCCGAGCTCTGATTTTAAACGTATTCCTCCAAAAAAATCACCCCGAGGGTGGAAAGACAAGGCGGCAGTAAGGAATCGAAACCATGGTGGGTTGTAAAAAGAGCGGCCAGGCGAACCAGGGCCGGCTTTTCTCACCTCTGACTGCGGGCAGAGGGGACGCTGCTCGTGGAAAGGGGCCGGGGGGACCGCGCCACGCCGCCGGCCCCGCGAACCCAACTCCATTTTCTGCCTCTGCGCACGGCGGATCCTGCAAATGGCGCGATCAATCTCGGGGCGCATCTCGCGCGCCTTCCGCTCCCTCCCTCCCTCCCTCCGCGTTTCGGGAGCGACACAATCCATCTTCCAGGAACCCAGGTATATCATTTCTAGTTAGCGAAAGCCGGGCCAAGAAGCCCCTTTTTCATTACGATGATTGAACTGCTCCCGAGGAGAGGCGCGGGGCTGGATCACGAGCCCTCCGCGCGGAGCCGAGCCGCTTTTGCTGAGCTTGTCAGCCTCGCCGGAGAATTAGGACTTCCAGCGCTCTTACTTCTGATGAAAATCAACATTTATTTTGCCTAAGCCTAAGAAGGTGTCAGGCAGACGGAGAAACTTGCCACTCTTCGCCGGGAGAAGGGAGTGAAAGGAGGAAATCTAATAGAAATATATTATCAAGTCCGAGGAGTGGACACGGCAGTAAATCACGCTTCAGGTGGCACCATTATATTTTTCAATAAAACCCGGCCTTCCCCCAGACGCATCCTCGCCGAGCGGCTCCAGCTGCACCCAGCAAGTGAAAACAAAATCCGCTTCGGCCAGATGCCGAGGAAAGGGGGAGAAGGGACGGGGGAATTTTAGGGGATTTAAAGGGACGCTGCCAGCGGGGAATCCCCCGGGATGGGGGACAAAAGGAGGCGGCTTTGCTCCCTGTCCCCAAATCCCCTCCCTGACCACTGCTGGGTGTTGAAAAATGCTTTTTTTTTTTCCCCCCGATTTGTGAGGCTGGGAGATGGGGCATGGAGACAGCTTGGGGAAAAGGATGGTGGCAAGAGGTGTCCTGCATCCACGGGGACCGCGCAGCCCGTGGAAGGCGCCCAAATCCCGAAGCGACGGGATGCGGGGAAGATGGAGAGCGTGGAAAAAGCTCGCCAGCAGTTTCCCAAATCCCTCCATCAAAGCCTCGCCAGAAAGCTGGCTGTTAGAGGGATGCCTTCTCTCAAAGACCAGGCTAACGAGAGGACTGCAATTAGCAGAAGAACCGCGCTGTGTCAGCCTCCCAGATACTCAGACGGGAGCAGCGGGGAGCGAAGGGGATGCTCGGGGCGCCGTGGCGCATCCCGGCACCTCCCTGGCCACGCACGGCCCAGGTGGAGAAATCCCTGCTCTTCTCCCCCAAATCCCGCGTGCATTTTTTTCACCCATCCCGGATAAATATCCTTTTTCTGCTCCCCGGAGACTTGAGGGGAGCCCGGAGGTTGAAGCTGCCTTCGGAGCAGCTTTCCCTGCCGCTGAGTCAGCTCCGGAGGAACTTCGGCTGAGGGAGGCCGTTTTTTCGCAAAGCCCAAGGACAAAAGCAGGGACAGAAAGGCCGGCAGCAAGGGCTACGCCCCAGAATTTCCAAGAAACCTTTTTTCAGATGGAAAAAAGCAGCGTGCTGGGGGGCTTTGCTGGTTTCCCGGGGGGGGGGCGTCGGCAGCACTCGCCAACTTTCTCCGCTCCTCCTCGCTTTTTTTTCTTTCGCTAGAAGAAGGTGCCTGGGCAGGAGGGGGCCCTCGCCTGCCACCCGATATCAAGTTTTTATCCTTAAAGACAACACCAGGGCTGCCTCCCAGCCCGTACAAGATACACGGAGAGATTTCCCGTGCCTCCACGTGCAGCAAAAGTGTGCAGGAGGGAATAAATTATTGCGCTGGAGCAGGAGCACTTCACATAGAGAGATGCTGCTGGAGATGCACCAGAAAAACCAGCAGCATTTCGGTGCAGAGAGCAGGCTGAGAACCCAAATCCTCCCTCCCCAAGGGGACCCCAGCAATGAAACGCAAAGCTTGCGAACCAGACACGAGCTACAGCAGTGCTGGAGGAGTTTTGGCGGGTCACGGGCTCCACAACGATGCGTAATCATCTGGTGGTTTGGGTACGGTCAGGTATGGTGAACACCTGCCCTTTCCTGCCAAGCTGAAGGAGATGGGGTTTCATCATCTCATCATCATCAAGGGTTCTTCCACCTCCAGCTTTCAGGTCATTAAATAATTCGGGGGGGGGGGGATGACAGGGCTGTCGAGTGGCAGCAGCCTGAACGAGAAGGGTCTTCAGAAGTCCTAAGGAAAGTCTGAAAGCCCTGGTCTCCAGGCCCTCCGTCCCACGAGGACGAGACCCTAAAAAAACGGGTAGAAAATTAATATGGAAGGAGCGGATTTCAGTCCCGGAAAAGGAGCAAGACTTGGCAGGTCTGAGCCTCGCCTGCCAATCGATAAGGAAAGAGGATTGGAAACGTGCAGGCAGCGAGGTGCGGGCAGGGAGTGAATCAGAAAGGGTTTTTTTCAAGTGTGGGATGAGAAAGGACGATTCTGATTCAGACGGAGAGCCCAATTAGAAAAAAGTCGCAGCGCTCATCAGCTTTACTGGAAGTTTCAGATAAATTGGCCGATTTGCAAGAAGGGAATTAAATAAACATCAGTGAAGTTTCTTACTCTCGGACCTTCCGTCTCGGCTGCGTGTCCAGGCTGGGAGCATCCAGGACCAGGAGACGGACGCCTGAAACCGGCACCCAGATAAAACAGGACGGATGAGAACAACCCAAGGCTCCTCCGCTGCGGGGACCACCCTCAAACAGCCCCAAAACCCTCAGTGGTTTTGGGTCCCCAATCCCAGCATCTGCTGGCTCAGGAAGAGGAGATTTGATTGCTAACGACCCGAGCAGAGCCGGCACGTTACCGGGAAAGCAATCAGCCCTTGCCCTGCTCGAGGGACGGCTGCAGCTCGCTACCCGCAGCTCGATCCATTTGGCATGAGAAAAGCAATTAGGTTAGAGGTTTGTTAATTCAGTTACGAAAGAGTTTTGATGCTCTCTAATTAAACTGCATGCACGACGGGGCGTGCGTCGGCCCGGGGCTGGCGAGGGCCAGATGAGGAGCAGGGCACGCACAGCAGCATCGCGCCGCCACCGGCCGGGCACGCCGCTCACCGTCACGGGGAAGATCTGCTAAGTGCCAGGAGAAGATCCGGGAAGGTCCTACCAAGGTCTGAGCTGCCCCTGAGCCTTGCTGGATGATAACCACGAGACGAGCGGCAGCAGGAAGGAAGATGGGTTCTCCTGCTCGTGGTCAGCTCGCCATCCGAACCTTGTTACGTTATCCCACCAGAGCAGAAGACCCCAGAGAAAGGAGGTGATGGGCAGGTCGATTTAAGAACAAGGTCAATCAAGCATGTTCCTAATTCCCTCTTCCTCTCCCTGCAGCCCCAGGCTCGCTGTCTGTCGCAGACCGGTGGCATCTTGGCGGAGACTGAGCCTGCTGCGGCTCCTGGCCCACGCCTCGCGTTGGATCGGATCCTTCTCACGTTGAAGCCAGCGAGAAAACTCCCCTCCGTTACACCTCCCTTCCCTCCTCCTCCTCTCCGTGTGCCTTCCAGCATCTGCTCCAGCAGATCTTCACCACAGGGACCCACGGGGCACCCGGCGCCGCGCCGCAACCCCTCCGGCGAGCTGATGGCACGCGGCATGCCGAGCGCGGCTGCCCCCCGAAATATGGAGGAGATGGCAGGTTCAGCCATTCCATGGGGCCAACACCTTTCCTCGGCTCTCCATCGGTCTCCTCACTTCTCCCAGACTGGTGGATGACCCAGCCAGGTGCATGCTTCAGTGGCCCTGAGGTGTCCTGAGCCACCTCACCGTCCTCTATCCCATGTCCCCTATTAGATGATCCACTGGTTTGAGTTTCTCGTTGAGTTTCTTGCCCCTACATGAGCATGGAGCAAGCGGGGGTGGAGCAAAGATTTGGGGAGTTATTGCCACATTTTGGGTGATGCCCCAAGACCATCAGGCAAGTTCCTCAGACATTAGGAGCCCCAGGAAAGAGCTTCTCCAGCATCTGGACCAGGTTTTGGGGAATACAGGTCCATGCAGTAATTGAGTCTCCGGAGAGGACCGACAACAGTTGGCCATAACATCAGAGGGGAGACCCACCAGGAGCCAATCCTCCTCAGAAATGGGGTGCTGGTGATGCAAGGAGCTCGGAGGAGGGGTAGATAGAGGAGGAGCAGGAAGTGGCAAGACCATGGGACAGAGAAGCGTGCCCATGTTAGATAGCAGAAGACAGAGCCCGTTTTGGGAGGTGATCCCACCCAAAGAGGCCACGGAGGTGTCCCCAAACCAATGAAGAAGCAACAGAAGCAGACCAGATGTATGGCCACTGCCTCATCACCTCCCCACGGCCAAGGTCCTTCCAAAAAGGGGCAGTGACCCCCACAAGGAGAGCCAAGAGCTCTGCGCCACCACCAGCCAGGACTCAGATCCCCAGAGAAATCCTGGAGGCAACTGGGATGGAAGAGAGAGAATTGGTTGTTGGTTTTTTTTTGTTGTATTTTTTTTGGCCAAAGAATTGGTTGGTTGTGTTTTTTTTTTTGCCGAAGAAGAGCAGATTAATGGGGAATTGCGGTCTTCAACTACCTGTCCTCAAATAATTGCTGTCTTCGGTTACCTAAAGGTAGTTGCAGATGGAGCCAGAACCTCGGTGGAGGTTCCCAAGGAAAAATGGATCGATACAAGAAATGGCATAAAAATTGTTTCCCTAGATAAACAAAAGGCTTCGGCTTTATCATGAAGAAGTCCAAGTTCAGCGCTAAGGTGTGCAATAAATGTTTCATTAGCGGTGCTTTTCGGGGTTTTGCTGGCACAGTAAAAATTTCTTTGATATCGACGTAGCGCACCTGGAGCCCTCAGGGTACCCAGTACAGAAAGACGGGGACGTAGTGGAGCAAGTGGAAGCCACCAAGATGGTTGGATCATGAGGAGATGCTTGGGACAACACTAAAAAGACAGCTGCTGGTATTTTATCCACAATAACAGATAACCAGACCCTACCAAGAGGAGCAAACGACTTGGTCCTGCTGGGGTCAATGCTGGCAGGACGCTGGCTCCCTGGGACACCTCCCTTGCACCCAAGCCTTCCATCACCAGCCCCGCAGATGCTTTCTGTAGGGTTTCAGGGCATCTTCTGCCACGTCAACCCAAAGGGCTGGTTCTCATCTGCCTCGTCTAGCCGCCAAAACGCAGAGCTTTGGAGCAAACGGCCCGCGCCGGCAGGAGCAGCGTCGAAGGCGATGCTGCAGGTGGCGGAGACCCTCCACATGGCATCCCACCACGAGGATTTGCATGGGGGGACCGGCCCCAAATGTGGGCTGGGAGCAGGAGATGTTCGGACCGGGATCCAGCCCCACGGGGTTGCAGCACGGCGAAGCGGGAGCGGCTTCAGCCCCGGCGGCAGCGAGCACGGCGCGGGTTCGGGCAGGGAGGGCGGCCGGGGAGGGGGGGGGGATAGGATTTGTGTTCTCAAAGTTATTCCTCCAGAAGTGAAAGCTGTAAACAAAACTGGAAGCGCTGCACCTCGATGAATTCCTCCAAAGCCAAAGCGTTTGAGCGTGCTCAGCGGAGCCGTTAAAAAAGACTGTAGCGAGCATCTTCCATTAACGTTACGACCGTGAAATATGACAATAAAATGATAGCCGTATGGTCGCAAATTTGCAGCCCGCCGAGTTGCTAGGGGTTTATCGTCACTCAAACGTGCAGAGAGCTGTAAAATGTTTACAGAAAGGGTCGTTTGCAGCTATAAAATCCTCTTTTCTCTCCTAAACAAGGCTGAGTGGAGCCATTTACAAACCCCTGAATGTTCATCGGGGGAGAGGGGAACATCTGTTCTCTCCAGGAGTTTTCAGTGATCTTCTCGAACAAATTAACTAAAATGGGTGCTTTCTAATTAAATTAGCACTCGATTGGAATGGTTTGCATTGGTGCGCTCGCTGACAATTAGCGCGGGGAGGCCAGTTAGGCTCCGGCGCAGGCTATTTAACTGGGAGGTGAAATATGGAGGAGCCCATTACCTGCACGATGCTCGCGCTCCCTCCGCCTCTGCCCTGAGAACGAAACGTGACGGAGGATGGGGAGGCACCAAGAGATGTCCAGGAGCTCATCCCGGGCGCCGGGGTCTCCATCTGCAGAGCCACGGTGGGTCTGTCCCCATGCGAGGACAGCATCGAGCTCAGCACCACCTCCCTCCTTTCCAATCCCCTTTTTATACATCCCAAGGCTACAGAAACATACCAAGACCCCGTAAGATCACAGTGAGCCTGCTGCCCAGAGCTGGACCCTAAAAGTCATCCCCAAACACCTGCTCCACCAGCACCTTCCCTCCTGCAGGCGCAGCCGGTACTTTTCCCCTTTCCTCCTGTATTTTCCAGTATTAAAAGGGCATTTTCTGAAATTGTGACCGTTTAACCAAGCAATTCAGATCATTCCGTAATAATAACCTGTCCTCCTCCTGATTCCCTACCCCACCAATTTGTGCGTCACCTTCAGGGTCTGCAAGCAGGAACCGAATATTAGCGCCGCGCTCCCTGTTACGGGCAGAGCTGCCCCTCTGGCTGGGCGCAGTGGGGAGGGCGCAGATCCCAAAACCACATCGCAGACACCAGCTGATTCCTAGAACCACGTGAGGACCCATCCTGACCGACCCAAATGTACCCTCACTCCTGGCATTAAAGGCGATTTGGGCACTGTGAATCATTTGGGTCCTTCAGCAGCACCAGCAGCCTCATCCTGCGCCCTCCCGGGATGATCAGGACGAAACCTGTCGGTGGCCAGGGCTCCTTTTCCCTCGTTAGGTGATGGTTGTCATTTTCCCCTTCGGTCCCTTTGTGTGTTAGGGTGAGCCTTTAATCGCTAAACACACCCCAGCACCGGGCAGAGGCAAAGCTGGGTGCCCGGCAGCATCCTCACACCTGCTCCCGCACCGACCGCGCGCGATCGCTGCATCCCCTTGGCAGGGAAACTGCTTCGTCATCAGGTTCTTTTACAGACATCTGCAACTCCTTCCCCGCTTTCCTTTCCTTTGGCTCCTCCAGTCGCTGCCTTCCCGATGCTTCGTGCCCTTCCCGTTCCTGGGACAAAGGCACGGAGGGACGCGCACCCAAATCGCCTGCCTGTCGGCCCTGCAGAGCCCCCAGCCTTCCTGGGGACCCCACCCTGAACCAGCTGCTTTTGCTGGTCCCACCCAGCCTCTGCTTTGCATCCCAGCACCTCTGCACCTGCAGACAAGTCCAGATCTCCCCAGGGCACCACCGAGTCCCCTACCTTCGCACAGAGCTGCTGTTGGAGCCAGGGATTAAGGGATTTTCCTGTATAGGGGCTGGATTAGGAGAGCAGGAACCGAGGAACATTTTGGAAAAGCAGAAATGCAGCACACCTCTGCTGGGAGGTGTGCAAACGCTGCGCAGAGACACAAAGGCATTTCTGCTCACCGCTTCACCGATTCCCTCCTGCCTTTTTTTCGCAGTCGGGTCAAGCAGCTGAAACGTTTCCCTGAGTTTTTCCAGAAATTAACGGTGCCAAGGCGGGAGCTGTTTGCCGTCAAGTGTATGAAGTTTTGCTCGTCCTAAAACTGCGTTTTCCCGCGGAGGTCCAGAGACCAGAGCCTTCTGTGGGTCCAGCAGTAGGGCACAGAGGATAGCAGCAGGGAGAAACCCTCCTGCTCACCCCCAGCGGTGAACTGGGGCAGCGCGGAGCAAAACCAGTCCGAGAGCATCCTACCTGGCTCGTCACCTGGCTCGTCCTCGTCCCTCTCCACTTTGCAGCCCTCGTCCCCGGGGGAGGCCGAGGACAGGAGGGAGATGAAGGAGGGCAGCTTCTGCAGCCGGCTGCTTTGCGCGGCGTCCGCCTCTCTCCAAAACTTCACCTCCTGCTCCGCGCCGGAGGGGCCGGGCACTTCCCCGTCATCGCACGGCTGAGCCGGGTCGTTCCTGGCAAAACGCAAAAATCAGTAACGAAAACCGAAGTGATCTCTCGGCAGTGCCGCTCTCACGCGCACGGGGGGAAGCTGAGCTGAACCGCTGGGTACGTGGAGGCTCTCCGGGCTCCGTCCCGGGCTGCCCCTTGTCTCTGATTTCTTGCGAGCCCAGCTAACGTGAGAGTTGGGTTTGCTCGACGTCTCTGGTGACGGTGCTAATAAAGGAAACCCCCCCCCCCCCGGGCAGCTTTCGAACGCCGCGAGCTGGCCAGGGCCACGCTCCCTTCCCCGTGCCGACCCCCGGGGGACAGGAACGGGCGCAGGATGCCCCGCGCTCACGCCTCCTCACCTAAAAAAGAGCAAGGAGCTATTTTACACCTCATTCGCACGGGGGACATGAGCCGGGTGTCGTTCCAAGGCTCTTCTGTCACCCGGGATCAGTCCAGAGCCTGCTGAGAGCTCATCCCCCTCTGCCACCGTACAAGGCAGGGCTGGGATGGGGACCAGGACCGGCCCAGCACCGTGGCCGGGGGCAGCTTGTACGGACCCCCCGCTGCCACCCCCCATCCGCCCCCCATCCCGGTGCAAAGGGGGATGCAAGCTGCTCTTTTCTCCTCCTGTTAACCAGGACTTTTAGACAGGTTTTTTTTTTGGGAGGGGGGTGCTTTTAAAGCCCCCGTTTCAGCCGGGTTTTGATTTTCGGTATGCTTAAAGCGTAAAAACCCCGAGTGACAGTGACAGCGGTGGAGAGGGCGAGACCTGCCGACGGGCTGCGAGGAATTAGCACCACCCCAGCCCTCCTCTTGCCACCGTTGTGCCGCAGGGATTCGTTCTGCCGTACGGGTTTTCTGCAGTGGATTCTCCACCAGGGCTCCTCCGCCTCCAGGACGAAGGGCTGCAGAAACCTCAGAGGCACCCGGCGGTGCCACGGACACGGGCAGCACCTTCCCACGCTCCGATGGCACGAACATCTCAGAGGGCACGAGATGCAGGCGATCCCCCCCCCCCCCCAAAATCCCCAAATCTTCTGCACCTTCCCCTACCTGCCCGTCTCCTCGCAGAGCCGCCTGCACTTGGAGGGGGGGTCAGCGCTGTCCCCCCGGGGCTGACGCTTCTTCTGCGGGTGCAGCAGCTTGCAGCGGGCGCCCTGGGGGCAGACGCCCTTCTTGGCGAAGTCTGGGCAGACCAGGGTGTGCTTCTTCTTGCACTGCCAGGGAAAAAGACGGAGATGTTGGGAAGTGAGGCGACGTGTCCCTCCCGAAATCCCTGCGGGGAGCGGGAGGTCAGCAGCACTCCCCAGGATTTGGGGACTTTTGGGCGCTTTTTGGCAGTGGGGAAGGCAGGAGGAGATGCCGGCAGGGCAGGCGAGATACCTCCGGATGTGATTTCAGCCCCGAGGCGCCCAGGGAACCCAACCCCACCATGGATGCTCCCCTCCGTCCTACCCGGTGCGAGGATTTTGGCTCTTGTCGGGCAGCACAGGGCACACACCACGCTGTGCCACCGCAGCGGGACACATCCCAAACCCCCACAGCGCACAAAAGGGTTCGCAACACCAGGTCACAGGAGCAAGGACGCAGCCCCTTGTTTCTCTGCGTGGCTCCTGTCCCACCTGAACGCCCACACTGCAAAAACCTCCTCGCTCCCGGGCAGCGCAGACGCCAAAATTTTGCCTGGCTTTGGGGGAAAGCGGACAAATCCACGGGCAGAGAAACGCGGCGAGGGCTTTGCAGCGCTAAATCGCGGGATCGCGGGGCTGCTGCCCTTTGAATACCCCCCAAAGTGAAGCCGTTTGGGAGCAGCCCCCCCCCCCCTGCGGTGACCTCGAGGACGTGGCAGCAGCCCCGCTGCGCCGCCGGAGCGGTGGCAGGCCGAGGGGTCCCTGCTTGAAAGGGCAGCGGAGCGAGGAGCTCGTCCGCTGGAGGCCGGGGAGGTCGCCAATGCAGCAGGAGGGCCGGGGATCCGCACAGACACACGGACACCGGCTCTGCGGGGGTGCAAGAACCGGGGAAAAGCCCAGCAGGGATCAGGCCAGGCACGGAAAATTCATAAAAAAACATCTCCCTGCACCTTCCCTCCTCTATTTCAATGAGCTGCCGTGAGGTTCCAGCAAGTAAATCTCTAACTCAGTGCGTAATCTGAGAGTAGAGCATCTCCAGACAATGCCCAGGCTGTAGCACTACTCTATTTTTTTAAATAAAATCCTATTTTTGCCCACGGACGGGTGCTGGAGAAGCACAAATGGACAAAATCCGTTCTGCGCATGGTGCCAGCTCTCAGGAGCCGGTAGGAACATTAGATCTTATCTTCAGAGTGCCATGCAAGAGTGAGCACATGAAAACCATCTCCTCCAGCACCCAAAGCTTCTCTCGCCCTGGTTAAGCAGCCATTATCTTAGCAAATCTAAAAAAAAAAAAAACCACGCTGAAATCGAGGGAAGTTTGGGAAAACAGCTCTCCTTTTCTCCCTGCCTTCTTGCCAACTTGCAGTGCTTCAAAAACCTCCAGCTGCCAAAGTCGTGGACCAACAGTAAGTGCTTGGAAAAGGCACCAAGAGGACAGCTTTCAGGTCATTTTTTCCCAAAATATTGGGATCTGGAGAGCAAACCCCTCAACCTGATAGGTGCTTTGGAGGTACATGGCACTAAATCCTCGCCGTGAGCAGCACCCAAGCAGCGGTTCTGGCTGTGCTCTACTTGTCCAGAGGGCTGAGCAACGGTGGAGGTGAAAAGACGAGCAGAACGAAAGGAGCATCCCAAATTCTGGAGCAGCCGAGGATGCTGAACATTCCTGGAAACGTCCTTCAGGAAGGTGTCGTCCATAAGGCTTCGGGATTACACAGGGATGCCTCCGCCCAAGGATGCGAAATCCTCTCCCGTACGGCGACGTCCAACACAAAACCAGACGTGGGAGGGAGAAGGGCAGCGAAAAGGAGCCCTCGCCTCCAAGGGCCACGTGGATGCGCCACCACTGCTGCCCCCGCACCGAGGGCTGATGGAGCACACCACGGGCTTGGGGAAAAGCCAGCGACCGTGGTTGTTCTGCCCTGTATCAGCTTGCAGGGGCCGAGGGACAGTGCCATACCCCCAGCTGGGTGACACGTGCGTCCCCATCCCCGTTACGCCTTGCACTGGGACCCGCCGCGTCCCCAGCTGGTCGCGGGCTCCCCGGCGAACGCAGACTTAATATTAAGAAAACAAACCCGCCCGCGACTAATTCGGGTCCCCGGCTCGGTTTTCTGACGGCTTTGGCCCTCCTCTCACGGCGGCCCTGCTGTCCGTCCGTCCGTCCGTCCCCGTCCATCGGCACCGGGTCGGGGCTGCACGGAGAGGCAGGGACCTGCTTACGGCTCGCTGGGTCCTGGGGAGGCAGCTCCTCGGCTCCGGGCTCGGAGCAGAGGGTGGAAAAGCCCCCTCTGTTTATTTACGGGAGGGAACGGGGAGCTCTTTTCCTCGTGCCCCCCCGTGCCTTAAAGGCAGGTGAAGGCGAAGGCTGGGGTTACTGTAAAGCTGCTCGCCGCGTGTCGGCCGGGGCGAAGCAGCGCTGGGGCTGCGGGGTGGCAGGAGCCACCCGATCCCTTCCACCTGTCGGGGCGGCTAATTATACCCCCCCGGGACCCCCGCCAACGGGCAGGTTGGGCCATAAAAAGAGAAAAAGCATCTGGCTCCTTTCTTCAGGCAAGAGAAAACCCGGAGCACCCCCAAAACGCCCCCGGGGAGAAAGCCAGCGGCTGCGGCGGGCGCCCGTTGTGATGCCAGCGCGGTGGGGACACCCCATGGAGCGGGGTCACCCCTTGGAGAAGGGATGGGGACGAGCCCCGGGGGGGGGCTTCTGCTGTTCCAGCCCCCCCCCTTCCATCTCCCTGCTCTGGGGTTTCCCCCGCAGCCCGCAGCAGCGGTGTCCGACCATGGGACGGTGCCCGCTGGCAGCCCCGCGGCCGGGACTCCTCCCTGGCTGCCAGGGCGCCCTGGGTGAAATTCGAGGTGCTGCTCAGCACCCAAAAAGCCTTAAATGGCCCCCGGCCCCATCACACAGCGGGAGGGGGTCGGGCACAAGGGTATTTGCAGAGCGCTGCCTTCTTTAGCCCGGACCTGGCAAAGGAGGAGGCAGCAACTGGCAGGGCTGGTGGAAGATCCTCGCTCAGCCCCGGGAACGCCGTTAACGAACATTTTCCATCACCGACCTTGGCAGGAGGCTGGGGAGGGCGGGAGGGAGGTGAAGCTGGGTTACTGGGCCGACCGGCGAGCGCCCGCTGACCCCACGGGGGGGGAGCGGTGGTCCCGTCCAGCTTGGCATTCCCTGCTCCGCTCCACCAGCGGGCCCGCCCAGGTTGAACTTCTCAAATATCTCCGGGCTCATCTCGCGCCCTCCGCTCGATCCCTTCTGCTCCAGTGCCAGGGGACAGCAGGTGACACGGGGCACGGCGGCTGGACAAGAGAGCAAACCGCTGGCGAACATCCTCGCCCTGCTCTTCCCACCCCCTTGGGCTCGTGTCCTTCTCTCTGGACACAGGAGAGCGCGGCTCCCCGCTGGAAACCCGAAGCGCTGCTGTGCCAGCAGGGAATTCCCCTTCTGGGGAAAGGGGGAGCCTCGAAAGCCCAAGCTGAGCCCCAAAACCCGAGCACCTCGCTCTGCTGGAGTTGTTACAGGTAGCCCCAGCCCCGTGGCACGGGATTAACAGGCTGGATCGACGGCAGGCTGCCTTCACACACCTCTTACCCGCGACTTCTCCACGCCAAGCGGCTGCTGGGAAGCTCTCGCTGGGCTGCTTTCCGACGCCGCTCCGAGCTGACAGCCAGTAAACAGCTTTTTTTTGATGGCTTTTTTTTTTTTTTTTTTTTATAATTGGCTGCAGATGGAAGCAGCCTTAAAAATTCCAGCTCCCCGGCGTTAAAACCTGGAGGACAACGCAGCCAAGCATCGTGTGTGCGGGGGAATAATAATGGGGGAAATTTAGCCAACACATGGAGCGGTGCTTGCGCCTTTTTGTCTCCAAGCTGCTAACAGCCCAAAAAAAGGCTTTTTGACAGTGTTTTATTATTTCTTCCCGGCACCAAAATGCTGTCGGGGAAGCAAGGAACTCCTAGAGATGGAGGGTCTCTAGGATTTTGGATCTATCTGCTCCCTAGGACCTACCACAATACGAGCAGGACTGTGGACATAGGTCGCTAACATCCATCCAGGCACAGCATGAAGAGGCGCTCAGAGGGACGCCCATCCCAAAGCCAAGCTGCTGAACCTGCCCCGTGGCATTCACAGGAGCAAAAGTGCCTCTGGAGCAAGAATGGGACGGCGTTTCTGAAATCACAGCGATTTAAGAGGCAGCAAAACAGCTGGGATGGATTGAAGGGGCGAGGAAAAGCCTTGTCCCTGCAGCACGCGCTGCCCCGGCATGGTCCAGCCCAGATATAAATGACCTAAGGGCTGGGCTCTGTTCTGCATCCCTTCTCCACAATGCTCTTAAGGCTCCCTCTCCATCATTGTTGACTGTTTCTTCTCGTCTTGCTCCTTCCTGGTCTGGAGGTGTTGTTTTGCTGATGCAAAACAAAAAGGAAGGGGCGTTTTGGGCTCACTGAGCATCTATCCGCAGGGCAGGCTGTCCTGCAGCATCCTCTCCCTTGCTGCCATCACCCCCCGATGCCGTCTCCTCTGCATCTGCTCAGGCTTGCCCATCGCAGGGACTTTTCCAGCAGACAGGTCCCGTTACCGGCCAGATCCCTCCTTCTGCCAAAGCCCGAACGGGAAACGCCACGAATGAAAGAACTGTGAAACGTGCCAAGGGAAGAATTCACACAGGGAGCTTGAAAAGCTGCGAACTTCCCCTCCCAGGGTGGCCAGCAGCAGCGTCGCGGTCCCAGTTAACGCCGGGCAGTAGATCTGGAAACGGAGCACGAGCTGGCAGGAGCTGAGATCAGGGAGGCAAAGCATCACGGGATCTGTTAGCAGAAGCCGACACTTGAGCTTGCGGTTTCCAAGCCAATGGTCTTCGTTTTGGAAAAACTCTTTTGTTTTGGAAAAAAAAAAAAAAAGGCAGGAAAAGCTCACAATCCGCAGCCACTCGATGCCCCGGGAGTTCGGTGACACCGCTCGAAGGGTGACAACAGCACTTGACAAACTGCCCCGCGAAGCACCGCAGCCCGGAGCAGCCGTTTGTGCCGCGGCCCTTGGCGGGCTCCGTGTAATTGGAATTTTCCATGTAGCAAAATGATGTCAAAGAGCAGTTAACCTCCCCAGCGTGAGTGCACGCGACAGCTCCGAGCAGGAGCCCGACTACTGTAATTGAGCATTTCCAATGCTTTTTCTTTTTCAAATTTAATTCTCTCTCTTCCTTTGGGAATTGCTGCCGTCCGGTCCCACTACTCGCTCCCAGCTCCCTGCTCAGAGCTGCAACAAGCAGAGCTTGGATTTTCCAGGCTTGGCTTTTGTCTGCGTCCTGGATCAACCTGGAGGGCAGCCACATGGCTCTGATGATGCTCTCTCACATTATAAGCCCAAATATAAATAAAAGTGACAGAGCGAGCCTAGATGACAGACGAAAACTGGCCAGCCACAGCAAGCACCTTGGCCCTACTCCAACCCCAAAGCAGTAAGGGCTGGTAGAGACACGGTGAAAGCGAAGCCATGGACGTAAGGAGAAGGGGAATCCCAGCTGAAGAGCAAAGACCTGCAAAGACCAGCAAGGACACCCATGTGGGAATGCCTTCAGCATTTAATTATTTCCTCGCTGCTTTGCTGAACTCGTTCAGGAACACCATTTCCATCAGAGCCCCCTGACAATCTCATCCTTTGCACCTCAGTCACGATGGAGCCAGTTTGATACAGAAAACCATCAATGAGGAGATGGAGAGCCCCTAACCCCTCTATTACCAACCCCGAATCTTTATCGTTGGGGATGTAGCAAGCCAGAAACCCACTGTACTTCCCCTACGATGGGGTCTGCATCACGAACAGGGGCTCCACCATGCACAGCCTTTCAGGTGGCCCGAGGAAACAGCTCACGGGACGCAGAGATCATCTAACAGCAGAGAACAAGTGGGAACGAAGGGAAATCCCAGTGCAGGAAGCAAAGACGAAGTCTGCCCCGCTTTGTGTTCGCCTCTACAGAAGTTCAGGCTGAAATCAAGAACTCTCTGCCTCGTCAGTAGATTCCCAGCCGTTAGCAGTGGTTCAGTGACTGCTCGCTCCCAGACTTCCTCATTTTCATGTTTTGTGATGCATCTTCTTCTACAAAGATATTAAAGCGTGCAAGAAAAAAAAATCGCAGGCCGGTATTTATCTAGGCACTATTATCAACTAGTCCAGGCTATTAAGCAGTTCAAGTTTGCCCTGATAAGCAACATCTTTAATGTAAGCATCTCTGAGTGCTGTTGGAGATACTACAGTTAAATTAAAGTTGCAATAAGAGCCCTCATTATGCCATTACAGAGTACGGTAAATAAGATGCAACTGGAAACCCACAAAGATTTCTCCACAGATACGTGGGTAGGATGGGGCCGGCAAGAAACCTGATTAGTTTTAAACCTCCGCTGCAGGTTACAAAGCTTTTTGAAGAGAAAGCTGCCGTCACCAGCACTCAGGTTTATCACTTACTATCAGTAGCACAGCCCCGGTGCTGTTTTAATTTCAGCCAAGAGCACTGGTGTGCAAAGCGAAGCAGGCACAGAATGACGGAGGTTGGAGGCACCTCAGGGCCATCAGGTCAACCCCCGCCACAGCAGGGTGCCCAACCCCGAGGCCTGGTGGGTTCGGGGAGACCCCAAAGAGGAGCCCCCAGCCCCAGTGCTGCCTGGGGGCCAGGGGGAGCCTCCCGGGCTCCAGGCTGGGCCCGCAGCCTCCGCTGCTGGCCCCAGGCCCCCCTGAGCAGAGCCCGGCCCCGGCCTCTCGCACCTCCCTGCAGGGCCGCAGGGACGTGGGGGAGCTCCCCCGGAGCCTCCTCCTCTCCAGGCCGAGCAGCCCCAGCTCTCGCAGCCTCTCCTCATGGCAAGGGGACTCCAGGCCCTCCCAGCACCACATACCAAACCACATTTCTGCGTTTTGGGCCTACACTTCCAGAGGAGAGCAGCTGGGCTTTCCTCTTTCCACCTCTCCCCCACAAGCTACATCCCCAGCGAGCTGAGGGGATGCACCCAGGTCCCTGCCCCCTCAGACTGCTGCTCGTGATCTTAAGAGCAGACACATTCACAATCATTACTAAACCTAACCACTTCCCCCCCCCCCCCCCAATAAAGAATTTACTTACTAATCAGTTTGTTGACTGAAAATTTCTGCTACACATCATAGGAGAGAAAAAAAAAACACCACACAACAAATTAAATGGGCAACTGTAGCACGCAGAAAACATCTGTCAACCGAAGCCAAAATTAAAGATAAATGAAATGAAGTTGCCTTTGCAGATGATTTTCATACAGCTGCAGCGGACTATAAAAGAGCGATCAAAGGCAGCGCTGCCCCTCGGCTAATTCTGAACAATGGGAGAAGGGGAACTGCAAACCTCCTGCGGCATCCCCAGGAGGGGGCTGGAGAAATCTCACTCTGTGTGGTGCTGTGTGGGCATGCCAGCAAGCACCAAAAAGTGGCTGGAAGGTTTTGGTCCACTCAGCACGCCACGAACTCACAGCTGGAACAAGCGGATATGTGGCTACTGTCTACAGATATGCCTGAAATATCGCTAAAAAGTCCTAGTGAACATCCTCAAGGTGATCCAGGTCAAAACGAAGGTGAGGGAGCTAAAAATGGGTGAGAATTGGAGGTAAAATCAGAAAACCATCACCGGTGGGAATGGATAAAGGATGAGCCAAGAGCGAAAGGAGGGCAGCAGTCCAGAGGCTCTTGGACGCGACCTGGGAAGAAACTTCAAAGTTCCCAAGCCAAGAGTTGGACTTGGCGATCCTCATGGGTCCCTTCCAACTCAGGATATTCTGTGGTTCCATGAAAATCAACACTGCAAGACTTGGCCCTTGCTGAACATGAGCAAGCCCGGAGAGGACTCGTAGCCTCAAAAACCAGCCCTCGTGCACCCCGTGCAAAGCAAAAGCAGGGGACGAAACGCCCCGGGATTTGTTTTATACACATAAACACCATTTCCATAGCTAGGACTTAGTGTTTCTACCACCTGTCCTCCAGCTGAGCCCAAAACAGCTGCACGCGAGACAGATAAATTTCAATCTTCAATGTCTTTTTCCCTCGCACGAGGGAGAGAAGGGGAAGAGAGGTTTCCGAGATGCTTTAATGCGACGCCTCCTCACCGCTCCCTCCCCTGTTGCAAGTGTAGAAAATGGATCAGCTCTTTAGAAGAAGCAATTTGCCGATGTCCAGACCCCTAAACGTCCAACCTTCGTGAACACAGGCAGTTAATCTGTTTGAGGTTTGATTCTTCTAATAGGAGCTCAAGTGAGTTTTATACTCAGCGCAGAATGTGTTCGGTGACGAGGTAGTGAGCAGGGCAGCGGGACTCAGCAAAGCCATCCTCGCTTGGGTAGTCCTTAAAGATTTGATCAAGGTGGAAGAGAAAAGAGAGATGTCCCTGAGCAGCTGAATAGTGGAAGCCTTTCTCCTCTTCCTCCCCCCCAGCCATTGCCCAGCTCACCCGATTCACTGATTTAGTGTTGATGCACACCCTGTTGCCTCCTGGTCATGGTGAGAGGTCCATCAATCACATCACCGTTTCCCTCTGCTCAGGTCCGGTCCCATCCTGCACGTGTACAAGGTCCTGCTCTTCCCTACCCATCGCTGCAAGCGCGTCCTGCCACCAGCAGCTCCCTCTGAATCAAAGGGGACTGGAAATCGGAAGCAGCTATGATAGGATCATAAAAGAAGTAAGATGGAGGTACGGCCAAGATAGAGAAAATTTGGGATGGCTCAAAGCTTAGCCTTTCCCGTACCCCTCCCCATGCTCACACCAAGCAGAGAGGTTTTGTATTAAGGCTTCTGGCACTTCAAACAGCTCCCCTGGTAGCTGGGCATGGAGGAGCTTCTCAGCTTGATTGGGTCTAATTCAGCATAACAGCATCACGGAGTTTGGAGATGAGCACTTCAAGCCAGGAAATCTGCTCCTGCTGTGGCTGGTTCTCTCCAGGCATCAGCAGCAGGGCGATTTGAAAGAAAAACCATCTGAATTTGAAGCCTTTTTTTTTAAAAAAAAAAAAAAAAAAAAAAGTTAGTCTGTCCCAAACTAACAGCATAAGCCAAATAATCCACACGGGGAGCAGCTGCTTAAAGTCTCACGGAGTATTTGAAGGGCCTCCAAGACAGGAGCAAACCTTTGTTTACTCACAGACGCGATGCCGAAGACCCACAGGTACAAATTTGCCACCCAGAAAAGTGATCCAGAAATACAGATGGAGAATACGGCCCCTCTCGGTCCTAGCACATCTGGACGGGAAGAGGAAGGCTGGGAGGAAGCCTTCACCGGTCCCAGTGCTCTCCTCTGCAACCCCCAGCACACCCAAAACCTCTCCCAGATCCAGCGTGGCCAGGGCCAGGACCAGCTTTGAAGAGACAACACGAAGGAGCAGCGTGAGGCTTTGGGATCTCCGCGGCCAGAAGATATTTAACAACCCTCGACGCCTTTTTCATCCAGGGCTCATTTGTCCGCCTGCTTCTCCAAAGAGGCAGCTCCAAGCCCCGAAGCAAGCAGCGCACGGAGCAGCTCCCGTCCCACCGCCAGCCCCGACAACGGCAGCGGGGACCTGGAGGAAGCATGGCCTCGGGGAGAAGGAGCCCAACCCAGCTTAAGAGCAAACTGGAGAAGAAAGAAACTATTCTGAAAGGGTTTGTACACAGCTTAAGAACTTCCTCCGAGCCTTATTCTTACTCCTACAGCTACGAAGCTTCTGCCGTGAAGCACCCCTGAGTGCTTTGCTGTCTCCCAGCGATGCTGAGGAGGAGAAGCAGCATCCTGCACCTCCCCACCCGGCGTGGCCAGCACCGCGGTGGGATATGGGTGTGGGACGAAAGCTGGGAGGTGAGATGTGATTACAGAACCAGGATCAGCAGCAGGGATCTGGATGAGCACGCACGGGTTCCTCCACGACTGCACGTGCTGCACGTCTCAAGGAAAAGGCAAGGAGGCTGGGGGTCAGCCTGGAACCAAAGGGGGGTGAAGAAACACCCAGAAAGATCAACGTCTGATGGCTGTTTTGGGGCAAAAATCACTTTTTTGCCTAGCAAACAATACAAAGCAGCTAAATATGCAATATGAACAGTGTTAACTTCACCCTTCTGTGCTCTGTGCAAGGGGAGCAAGAATGCCAGGCAGCTCTCTCCCTCCCAAACCAACTACTGGATACTTAAAAGAAAACCCCCGAGACATGAAATTGGCAGCTGCCGCTAATACAGCTAACGTGGCTTTTCCTAAAGCTCAGTAACGTGTTAAATTTAACGTCAGATCCACGAAACGAGAAAAAAAAAACTTTAGAGGGAACCCGTTAAGCTTCCACCAGAAAAGGAGGAAAGAACCAACCTGACGCATCACCGGATGGGAGAAGCACAAACGGGAACAAATCGTCCGCTACGAAAAAGCCCCCGAAATGGAGTTTTCTGCAGAAAAAGAAGCAGCTGCCGTGGCGAAAACCAACACGCTCCACCTGGGGGCGAGAAATGATTTTCCCCAAGGAAGCGGCACTTCCGCGGGTAGCGCCACCCAGAGCTGCCCCTGCTGGCAGGGTAATTGCGGGTATTTTAGGTGGATTTTAGGTCTCCCTCAGCCGAGAGACTCTCCCCAAAAGATTTTGGGGGATGGCCAGGTTAGGGATGAGCATCCCGGCTGTGACGGCTTGGCCAGGAGGGCCGGCAGAGCTCGTGGCCCCAGCTTCCCCCTGATTTATTCCACTACATTTCCCCCCGCGTTTTCACAGCGGCCTCGTTGTTTAATCTCCCCGTGCCTTACTGCTTAACAGCTCCCACAGGGGAACAATTTACCCACAGGCTTCAAAGCAGCTGATGGAAACAATCCGAAGATAGGTATTTAATGCAGCATGTTTGCTAATGTACGCCATGGGGGAAAAGCTTATTTAATACCGACCGATTTTACGGAGGCAGCAGTTACAGGGCACCGGGCTGGCTCACTTGCCTTCGCTGCGACACGCTGCGAGGGCTGGAGAACACCGGCGATGCTGGGAAGCTGCACCAAAACCCAGTTAATTTCCCAAAACGTCAAGTTTTGCTTCTTTAAAGCAAATCGCAAGATTCCTGCTCCGCTCCACCGGGACTCAGACGAGCACTTGCTGTCGCTCCTGGGTGCAAGCCCTCAGCCGTGCAATTAAATATTAAAGCAGCGGAGCGATGTGCAGTGCACACCATCACCTTCCAAGCGGCTTTGCGTTGCGTATTATTTCGGGAGCCGGCGTGGGCACAGCCAGGGGAGCAGCATGGCAGAGAAATCGCCTCTTGGACAACTTTGCACCCTCCAGGCTCTGCCACGCAGCCTGCTCACAGCCACAGGGTCCCTTCAGCACCTGGAGCAAAACCTGACGCGGAAAATTAACGTAGGGGAATTAGTTAGGCTGTAACGCAGGGTGGGCAACTGCTAACGTGCTGTCACTGGTGGCACCGACCAGGAGTGTCCACCCGGACCCCGTGCTCCACTGCAAACTGCTGTTGGGCTTCAACAACTTATCCGGGGAGCTGGGAAAACGAAATCTGTTTGGGGAACCAGATTAGCTTTTACCACGGAGCGGCTCGCTAAAATATCTCATTTTAACGGCGAAAACTTGGTACGACGGCAAGTACCACGGCACGGGAGAGCACCCTGGGGAGCACCTGCAAGCGGCCCCATTTCCCCTTCCCTCTCTCCCCACTTCCCCCTTGGGCTTCCTCTGCTGCAGGTGACCGGCCCAGGAGGACCAGCTTGGCCCAACGGGACCGTTTTGTGGTGCTGGGGAAGGTCTGCTCCCTTTAGGAAGCTGTAGATCCACGTGCACGCACGCACGCTGGAGCAGCTTCCCGACGCACAACCCAGGAACGGGGAAGGATGCTGGAAACTGAGGTGCTCTGCCACCAGCAACCTCCTGGAAATGACTGCATCATGTCAAACTCCCTTAATTAAGGACGTGGCCACTCACTCGTACAGGAGCTGTCCTCTCTCCCCAGGGGCGCAAGGACCCTTTACGGTCCGTGTCCCCGAAAAAGGGATTTGGGAATGCAAAACTAAAGCGTTCCCACTTATTCTGATGGAGGCAGAGCAGGCCGGGCTCGCAGAACGACCAGCACGGCTTGTACAAAAAGTGTGCGCAGAGTTAGAGCCCACGGGATGGGCAAAGGTTGATCGGATCAGCCGGAGCATCCCGCAAGAAATTCTCGAAAACACGCGAGATGCGACAGCGCCAACGACAGGCCATCAATTATGAATAATAACGGGCATTTTTTACGAAGTTCTGATAAAAAAAACAGCTTCTTCGGCGGAGCGCAGGGAGAAAAACACAGCAGGCAGAAGGAGCCCAGAACAAATCAGGCACCGAAGGACCTCGATCCCGAAATCCTGGGCATCCTCCTCCGAATTTACCCTCCGAGGACGCTGCACGGACGCCGAGCGCCTTCGCCATCCTCGCCCTCGGTGGCTCGGGCTGGGGGCAGTCGGCTCCCGCGGCTCCTCGGCCACGGCGACGCAGAACGAGAGAGAAGATTTACTCCTGGCCTAAATTATTCAAAGGAAAAGGGACTGCGCATCTTTAACAAGGCATCGTTTTATGAAGCAAGGTTAACATTTTTACTTGATTCAGGAGAATATTATAAACTCTCCGGGGTCCATTTGAGGACTTTCTACTTTGAGCAAAGGCACGGACTCAGCACTTTTTATATTATTTAGAGAATAAAATTAACCCTTAATGGCCCAAGCTGGTATTTCTCCTCCCCAGTTAAATATGGCCCGCTCAGCAATTTCTCCCCATATATAATTACAGGCTGCTATCCATCATCTGTAGGAGAATGCTTTTCTGACACTCTAAAAGTGACGCGGTAAGCACTTTTCCTAATAGAATAAATATTCTAAATATCTCTTTTATATTTTCATTTAAATTGGAATATTTTAAAATAATTGTAGGGCCGCTGCCCGCGTGGCTAGTGCTGTGCTGGAGGGAGGCGGCAGGACAGCTCTGTTTTCCTTCACGGGAGATGTTTACCCTGCACGCAGTCCCCTCCGCGCGCGCCGCCGCAAGAAGTAATTAGGCAAGGACTAATTTATTAGCCTTCCCCTCCACTCCTGCTGATGTCCCGCTTTTCTTACAGCTCTAACTTTTGGCTTTTCTTCCTCCCTTTTGCCTGGTTTTTGCTCCGTAGCTGTTTTTTTTTTTCCCAGAGAAGGGATGGGTTTGCTATGCCAAAGGCGCTGTCCTCGGTTGCGTCGGGGGTGCTGGGACAGCTCGGGGGGCACCTGGTGGCTCTGCACGGTGACAGAGGTGACGGGTGACAGCTCCAACAGCTTCCACCCCTGTCCATCCACCCCAACACGCCGTGGCTTCGCCTTCTCTTTGGGCAAAACCACCTGCTGGGCATCTCCTGCCAGCCATCGAGCACCTTCGTCTCCTCCGGGCTCTCCAACTCCTACCTGCACCCAAGGATGGTGCTGAGACCTCCCAGCACCTCGCTGGCAGTACCTCTGTCAACCCGAGCTCCTGGGATGGAGAAGGAGGAGAGGAGCCCAAAGATCCGAGCTCCTGACTGCTCATCCCGGCAACTCCCCCGGTGAAAAGAAGCCCAAATCACGCAGGGGTTAGAAACCTCTCCGAGCAGCCGGTCTGCGAAACCATGCTTAGGCAGACACTTACCCACGCGTACCTATTAAATGCAAGAAAATAATTCCGCTCTGTAAGCCCGCTGGGGCGCTTTTGGGATGGTGCCCTGCGATCTGGCAGCCTTTCTATAACCAAAATTATGGTTTCATTAGTGGCTCGCTTTTTTTTTTTTCAGCTGGAGAGCCGATTTCGAGCAGCGTTTGCAAAACTCCCGGCGTGTTCTGAGCGTAGGGGCTCCAGCTCAGAGAGGAGATGTTCCCCAAGTTTGTGTCTTGTCCTCCTTGCTTGCTGTTGGCTCATGGAAGAGGCTGAATTAAACCAGGACATTTATGTGATGTCTTCTTCCACGTACAGCAAATGCATCCTCAAGGTTATGGGCACCCCGGGGATGGGACGACGCCGCACAGAAAATGGTCAAAGGACGGACAGAAATCCCACCACGTGTACAAAAAGCTCTCCACCGCAGCAGAGAGCATCGTCTCCGTAAATCTCAGAGTCCGCCTTGTCTAAATATTCAACCTGCTGGCAAATTTACTGGCTACCCCTCCTGAATTATGCGTGTCTGTTGTGGAGCACAGGGACCCTGATGCGATGGTGTCGCTGGTCTCATGAGTTTGGGATGGCACCGAGAGGAACGAAGTGAAGGTGGCCTACACCTTGTTTGTGGGACCCGAAAGAAAACCATGTGCTCTACTAACAAAAAGACAAAAGTGGTTTATACTCAGAGGCCAAACAAATTTTCAAACGAATAGAAAAGAGCAAAAATGAATCAGGAAGGTCAGAAACGCCCAGGAGATACCAGGAACCTTCTCCAATGCAGCTACAGGAGGGAGCCCATCCTCAGCAGGAGGTTAACAAGGTCTCCCCAAGAGCCAAAGCAGCATTACAAGTTTCCTCTCATCCCTTTTGTCCTCAGTCATCTCCCCCGCGGCCCCAGAGCCCCTGGCTGCGAAGCAAAGCATCCGAACTTAAACCACCCCGAAGTTAAATAAGCCTGGGGAGGAATTAATTGCACGGCCAGCTCTCCTCCTTCCCACAAAGCAAGGGAAAAGGAGGCCCTGGGGCACTTACAAGGAAGGGGGAAGATGTGAGATAAACCCCAAATTTCTTTCTTTTTGGCATGCAACTGCCTCCACGTTTCTTTGGAAATCAGCAGCTGTCAGCCAGCTCCAGGCCCTGCGCTCGCTCGGGCTCCGCGTGTTACATACGGTGCCGTAAGCTCGGGGACGTGTTGCGTGTCTACCCTGGGTGCACATCGAGTCCCTGCAGGACTTCGCCGCGTTGATCTAAGGAGAAGGACCCAGGGATGGGAGCCGGACTCCAGGAAACCCCCAGGAACGTACCCAGGCACAGCTCGAGGCTCGCGTGCTGCAGTTACACGAGGAAGGGTGCTCCTGGTGCTGAAGCTGAGCCACAAGAGCTCGTGCCCAGCTTTAACGGAGCCAACGTGGCTGCAAATAACCATTGACCTCTCCGTTCGGTCTGTGTAAAGCCCCTTCCTTCACTTCTCACCCATTTAACCGAGCGGTGCCTGGGGCTGTTGCTATCTGCTCACGCACGTGGCCCCGGTATCACGCAGGCAAGCAGAGAGGATGCACGGAGGAGCAGAAGACCACGACTGCCGGCCCCAGCCTCTTGCATTTGTTCCCTTCCCTATTTTTCCCTGCCTGCGAAGAAACAAAGCCACTCTGCCAATAAACCCTTCGGTTTCGCTCATCCCATCCAGGTGTTCGGCAGCTTCCAGCTCTACGGCTCCCTTCGGTGCCGTAGCTCGAGTGAAAAACGGCTCGTGGCTCGCCGGCACCCCGAACAGGCGGCGCGGGCCCCTCCCGCTTCGGCACAAACAGCGCCTTTTTACCTTTTCCCCCATGGGGCAGTAGCCTTTGAGGAAATCCTGGCACACTTCAGCCTTCCGGGAGACGTAGACGTGGCTGTAGGGGCAGTTGCTGTTGCTGCAGATCCCCTTCAGGAAGTAGGAGCACACCGGCATCTGCGGGGGCGAGAGGACGACAAACGCGTTAGCACTGCCCCGGCTCGTGGCGATCCGGATCCGTTCCGACGCCCGGCGCTGAAATAAAACCGCGTTAAAATAAAGAAATCTCTGCCTTTTGCCAGCCGCTGATCTCCGAGGCGTTTCTAGCTCTTCTCGCAGCACAGCGCCCTGGCGTTACGCGGGCCCTCTGGATACAGGCACCGATGCTCCCGACTAAACTTGGAGAGGAGAGAAGGCTCCTTGCTTGCCCGTGATACCAACCTGAGCATCACCGTGCTCCCGGGGACCACAAACACCGGTCCCAAGGGGCGATGCGTTGGATGTAGCCGGAGCAGAAGCGCAGGGCTTGCCCCAGCCCGGCCACCCTCTCCCCTGGGGGGTTTCTGGCACCCCGAGAGCCAAACCAGCAGCATAGGGGTGCCCTCGCAATTCAGCAAAGGGGGGAAAAGTGCTTTTTTTTTTTTTTTATTTTTTTGTGCGAGTCGCATCACACAAAGGCACCCCCCAGGGCTGTGAGCTAAGGGGGGGACCCTGCACGCCAGAGGAGGGATGCTCCAGGAGCGAGGGAAAGGAGGAGGAGAGCTCTGGCTCCATCTGTGCCAGCACATAAATGCGTGGGGCGCGGCCCCGCTCGCTGCTCCCCAGCTTCAGCATCGCCACAGCCGGCGGAAAAAAAAAAAAAAAACAACAAAAAAAAAAAGCAAGAGAGCAAGGATCCTCCTCGTCCTCCGCCTCAAACCACAAACTTCACCTTCCGCACAGCTGCTCTCATTAAAACCGAATTGCCAGCCCGCTGCAATATTTCACCGTCCTTAACTCACCGGCTACCGCTCGCCGACGGGAGCGGGCGCTTTGCACCGCCTCGGTTCGTCCCCGCGCCCGGCTCCTGCTGCTCAGCCCCCTAAATGTAAAATTTACTTACTGCTCGGCGCGCTACCGATCCCTCTTGCTCACCCGCCTCGGCCGGTTCAAGTGTCCCCAAACCCATTTTTACCGTTCCGCGCTAAGCGCAGCCGACGCCAGGCGCGGGAAAAGCCCCTTTCCCTGAAGGGCACGGTGGGGTTTTGACTAAATCGGCTCACTCGAGGCAAAGAGAGAGGGAGAAATCGCAGGAGGGAGGGGAGGGGGAAGCCGAGAGAGAGGAAAGAAAACAAAGGGTGCTTTAAGAGAGAAGAGTTTATTTTTAATTGTCTTTTAACTGCGGGCATTAACATAAAGGACAGGGCTCTGGGGCTATCTTTTTTGTTGGTGGTGGTGTGACCGTAAATGATTCCCTTAATGTAGTTTTTGATATAGAGCCCAAATTAGCTCTAATAAAAAGGGATAATAAAGCCAGCTCTTATACAAAAATAAACTCCTCCTAGCTGTCAAGCCTGAGCCATTATCAAGAGGAAGCAGCGCTCTCATTTCAATTAACCTTGTTTGCACCCCACTACGTCCACACAAATAGCAATAACATTAATTCAAGGCACTGGTGCGGTGCGTCCATATTAGACAGCTTTGACTATGTACACGCTTTGGAGCCAGCAGCTAATGAACCCGAAACTCAACGTGAATTTCCAAATTGCTCACAACAGAGTTTTGAAGCTCTATTAGGGAGAAAAATGCTGATTCTTTTCGAGTTCCTCAAGGGGAAAAGCTGTTGTAGCAGCAGCAGGCGGCTGCCCGAGCCCTAGCCTCTCGCTAACCTTCAGTCACAAACCCATTCATTCACATTTACCGGTTCCCCTAAATCACTGGGATGTGCTGGAGGCTCTGCCCCGCCGCACGGAAAGCCCCGAGCAGCGCCTCTGTGGCTGCTCCTCAGCCAAGGGCTTTGCACAAAATCCCCCGCTGCGGTACAAAACCCCAAGCTTCAGGTTCCCCTGTCCTCCGGAGAGGTTTTTCTGCTACGGTTTTTCCACTGCTGGAGGGGCGGTTTTGCTTCTGAAGCCATCTGCGAGGCACGGTGCCCATCTGGAGCAGCGCTCTGCTCCGGGGCAGCGAGCAGGGAGCATCCCTGGAGCGGGACCGCGGCTGGGGAAGGAAAGGATCTGGCTGTTTAGGATGGGGAAAAGCTCTCTGCTGCCTCACTCCTGTAACAGCTGAACCCACACAGCCTCCGTGCGTAAAACACAGGGACTGTCCCCAGTTCTCAGTGGGGAAACTGAGGTACGCACAGGTCGAGTAAGAGTTTTGTCCTCAAATCAATAGCTTGGGATCAGGCACAGGTCCCATCCCGGTGACTTCCCACCGAGGTGGGACACATAACGACAACGCCCCAGAGCTCCCCTGATGGCACCCCGAGCATCTGGGTGCCCCCCACATCTGCAAAGAGAAATCGAGAAGAAATTAACGGGGCCATCTGCAAAACCTCGGGCACCGCCGGGGAGCCCCCAGCCACCACCTCCTTGCCGCTGAGCGCCAGGAGACAATTAATTAACCCTATTAAAGCTCCAACTTGAATAGAGGGCCTGCCTGGCAAAAGGTGTGAGCGGGGAAAACGCTGCCTTCCTCTGCCGAACGGCTTCTCCTGTCTTCCTCCCCGGGTGCGCTGGTTGATAAATGAGGCTCCCAGCACCTCTGCTAGTAATCACCCAGGTTAACAGGGAGCCGCGGGAGCTGAAGAGCGGAGTCGCCTCTCGCTTTGGGCAGCTGGCTCCCCGCGGCTATAAATCACCCTGAGCAGGCTTGAACTCCGCGGAGGAGCTTGCTTCTCTTCCAGCCCGCGCTGACGACAAGCACGGGGCAAGCGGAGACCTCCGAAGCGCTCCGGGGGGGCCTAATCCCGCGACAAGTAATCCTCCTTCCCTGCCGAGCGTGACGTGCGTGGCTAGAAAACACCTGCTCCGGAATATATTCGTTTCTGAGGCACGTCAGAGGGCTGGCACCCGCCTGCTTCACGCGGAGGAGCGTTGATGTAAGCGCTCAGCCTGCGGTGACGACGCTTCGCGGGACCACGCGCGCCTGCCAAGGAGAAAGGCGAGGCGGGCAGAGACCCCTGTGCCCCGTGGGGCCACTCTGGCTATCTCTAAGTCCCAAATCTTGCACAGGTTTTTGCCCTGGGGCCAAAACCAGGCTCTAACACCTGCTGAAATACCCCAAGAGCACTGAAGTCACTGGTACAGATGGAAGCTGTGCACCGTCTGGATCGGCGCCGATCCTTCAGCTCAGGGGCATGGGCAGCGGGTCGCGTGCACACCAGTTATTGCAGCGTAAAGCAGCAGCAGCGCTTTTACAAACCATCTTACCCCAATATCTACCCCAAATCTGTGCTATGATACGCCAACAGCCATGTAAACAGCCAGTCCTTTTGCAAGCCTTTCTTCTTCCTTGGCTTCTGTATTTCTGAAGTCTCGCTACACGTTATAGGGAAAAAAAAAAAACAACTTCCAACAGCCCTCCTGCCTTCTATCAGTTCTCATCCCCATCCGTCCTCGTCGTGCCGTGAGTCAGGGAGTACAGCTGTCCCCAGTCTATCTCCTCTACTTTATATACACATGATTAAGTGACTCTGAAGAGAGAGCCATGTAAAAAACATATGGTGCTTTGTGTCTCGCTCGGAGCGACTCCGCTCACCACCGGCATGACTTATGAGCTCCTCACCGACAACGAGCATGCTGTATGCAGACGGGGGGAACGGAGACAAGAAAAACTGCACGGCCAAAGGCAGCCGCTGCAGGAAAAGGTCCTGCTTCAGATGCTGATGAGAGCCGGTGAGCCCCATGGGTTAAATCCTTTACAGGCAGTAATTGCGCTGTGGTTTACCTACGCGATGCTGGACAGGGGAATGAGGGCAGTGACCAGAGAATCACGGGATGGCAGAGGCTGGGAGACACCTCTGGGTCCATCTGGTCCAACCTGTGCAAGCTCCAGTCCCTGCCCTGCCCCAGGCACAGCCGTGAAAGCTTTGGCAAAGTCACTTCCAACAACGTGCCAAACCCATAGCCAGGCTCATCACATACCACGAGGAAAGACTGAGCCTCATGGGTTTCTCTATGAAAACCGGTTCTCATTCCCATCCCAGCTTCTGGCATTTCCACCCCAACAATGGGACCAGTCACAAAGCGCTCCCCCCATGCAGTGACCCCACTCGTTGTATTTTTAGTGCCCCAGTGGGATTAACCTTCCTGCTCTCTTCTGGGTGATTCTCTGGCTGTAGTAGAGAAGTGTTCCTGCAAATCCGCTAAAACAGCACGTAAACACATGCTCGATGCACTTCCCAGCTCGGTGAAGGACCCGCAGCCACACTTAACCTTCAGCACCAACTTCACCTCAGCTGAAAAGCCTGAGGTCTCCAAAGCTACGTCCGACTGGAAATCCTTGCCACCGTACAGAGGTTAGCCTGCTAAATTGTCAGCTGATCATCACTAAAAGAAAACCTAATTATTTTTCCACCTGGCACTGCGTAATAAAACCACAGAGCCCCACATACACCAAGCAGGATGAAAACGATGATGGAATCAAAAGCCGGTCTGCCAGGGAGTTTCTCTGCCTGGCTTTTTAGAAAGGTTAATTTCTGCCTCAAAGCTCCCGGATGCTGCAGCATCGTCCTTGTCTGACCCCAGCGTGGGCTGAGCTGGAAGGAAGGGTGATCTGGCAGAGGTAAATAAGGATTAGACGTAGCAAACAATGCTCCCGTGCTCTTTCCCTCTGAGTTTAAGTACTCCTTAACCCAACACGTGTTATTGATACTTCCAGCAGCCCCAGGTGCTCTGGTTTCCAATCCGCTGCTTAGCGCACTAATCTAGTGATTCACCACGCTGCTTTAAGAGGCGCACTCTGCTCCCATTATAAGCTCTGACCCCGTAATGAGCCTGAACAGCTTGGCAAGCAAACTACAAATGAACTCTATTTGAAGCACTCTATAACACAGGTTTCCCTACAGCCGTCATAAACGCTGCCTCTGTAGGTCAGCTCTCTAATAAAGCCGCGGTGAGCTCATTAGGAAGCCATACAGACCTTGTCTTTGGAAACTTTGTGGGAAAATGGGCAATTCCCGTCCGTCTTCTTGCATGTGCCACGGAGAAACCTGCCAAAAGACCAGAGGAGAGGGTTGTGTGAAATCAGGTGGGTCACAAAATGCGACTTTTTGAGTCTCTTCCTGGCCCAATACCCCTGCAAATTAACATGACCACTGCAAAGTTCGTTGTTAAAGCCTGTAACAGGCCGTAAATCGGTCCCTTTGCTGACAGATTTTGCTCCTTCCCTGTATTTGGCTGCTTATTAGTAGGCAGAGCAAGGCACTGAATGACAGAGTGGTGGAGGGTGCAGGCACCTCAGGGCCATCAGGTCAACCCCGGCCACAGCTGGGGCCTACAGCAGGGTGCCCAGCCCCAAGGCCTGGTGGGTTCGGGGAGACCCCAAAGAGGAGCCCCCAGCCCAGCAGTGCTGCCTGGGGGCCAGGGGGAGCCTCCCGGGCTCTAGGCTGGGCCCGCGGCCTCCGCTGCTGGCCCCGGGCCCCCCTGAGCAGAGCCTGGCCCTGGCCTCTCGCACCTCCCTGCAGGGCCGCAGGGACGTGGGGGAGCTCCCCCGGAGCCTCCTCCTCTCCAGGCCGAGCAGCCCCAGCTCTCGCAGCCTCTCCTCACAGAAGGGGGGCTCCAGGCCCTGCCGCCCCTCAGGGCCCTGCGCTGGGCTCTGCCCAGTGCGCCCAGGGCTCTCCCCAGTATGCCCAGGGCTCTCCATCCCAGGGTTGGATGGAGACTCAAAACAGCACAAGCAGCAGAGATTCCTAAGGTGAGCAAGTAGCACAGCCAACAACTTGATTTACTCCTCAAGATAAGAAGAACGAAGGAGTCAAAATGAGGACTCAGTAGCCAGCATCCTAATCCTCTGTGTCACCAGAAGTAATCCTCACACCTTGGACACATATGTCTTGGTGCTCATGAGGATGAGAAACTGAGTGCAAGCAAGTAAAATCAGTTTTAAAAACTCATTTATTTTTTATTTTTCTTCTTTTTTAAAAGTCACTTTTCCTTCTGTATTGTCTCCCACCGAGCTTTGTGCAACCCACCAATGATTTCTAGCACAGCAGCACTTTCAAGGAGAAATTACTCTAAGAGTTCATCAGTGGAGTTGGCTTTTCTACACTTTTTAAACGACTAATAATATAGTTTAATCAACTGTTGGGCAGGTATAATGAGCTGGCTACATTAATCAGTTCTCCTGTAATAAATTACCAAGTCTCTTTGCTGCCTGGCGTCACAGGCTGAAGGACTCAAACCCGTTGCACATATCTGAGCCGGTCTGTGCAACACGTCAGCTCCAAACGACGCAAGTGTAGTTGTGGTACGTAGTAGTAGTTGTAGTGGTAGTAGGATGATGGTTGGACCAGATGATCTTGAAGGTCTTTTCCAACCCTTATGATCCTATGAACTGGTCTCTGATAGATGCTGCCAGGCAGAAATCACCTGGTGCACGGCGAGGGCAGGCTCTTAGATCATTCAGCCAAAATCCAGGCTACTCTGACATCTGCACCATCTGCCCCCATCAACTCCAACAAGTATTATCCAGAACCCATGAAGCAGTTTGTTCGAGTTGGATGGCCTTTTCAGGGCCTGGCTAAATATTTTAGCCTCAAATTCCACCTTGCAAACTCTGATGGCGTTCTCAACCTGCCAGTAATAACTAATGACTAAGGATTACTGTTCTGATTATATTTAAGAAATGTTGATTTGATCTTATTACAGGTTCTTACTACAATTTTTTAAATCTTTTTAGTTCTTCTGCACTATGATATGATATGATTACTTAGCAGGCATAAGTGTACAGGTGATAGCATCCACCTCCAAATTGCGAAGTAAATATTTCTGTAGTTCCTAGAAGCTGCACCAAATATCTAATGCATGTATACTTAACTTAAGAGTGTTAATGTGATGCTTAGTTAGCATGAATAGGTCTCAAATGTTGCGTAAGTTCAGAAAAAAAGCACCAGAAGAGATTAAATAGATCAGGATTCTCTTGTCTGACAAATTTGGATAGAAAGGGAAGACTATACAGAGTTATAAATGGTGCATAGAAGGTGATTAGGGAATTATTATCCTATTCTTCTCATGAACGAGGAGGTAGCTAACAGTCAAGCAGCCCGTTGAGGAAGCATTTTTCACACAGAGCCCAATTCTGTTATGCAACCCACTGCCATAAACATCACGCATTAAAGAAAGGACAAAATCAAAAAAGAAGAGAATTGCTGACTATTACAAGATGGTTTGGTGGCAACCTCTACCAACTACAAACCCTACCAGGCAGCAGGGTTTCACTGTCAGAAGCTGAGAGGCCCCAGAAAAAAGAAAGAGCCCTCTGTGAGCCTCATCTTGTCCTCCTCCTGAAGGCACCTTCCAACCCCAGAGCATTGGGCAGACCCTGGGCCTGACCCAGCCCAGCAATTCTCATGTTCTTACATCTCCATTATCGGGATTTTTCCCTGTGGAATATCACAAGAGCAAGCACTGAAGCCAACTGATGTCCCAGTGATGGCTCAAAGCATGTGGATGCTCAAAGCATCCATCCATACCTGGTGCAGACGGCCACCTTCTCTGGATCATGGATGTAGGGGCAGTTCTCCCCTCGATTACACTTGCCAAAGCGGTTGTAGTACATACAGTACTCCTTCTTCTTCTCTTTCTTCTGCTTGGCTTGACGAATGATGGCCAAACTCCGCTGAACAGCACGGCTAAACAGAGCAAGACAGACAGGTTGTGGTAACATTTCCAACTTCAATGCAACGTCATACAGTGGCACAGAGAAAATGGGTCAATCGTACCCAAAATCACAGAGAAGCACAGTTCCACTTTGAAAAGGGAGGGAGATATTCAGAAAATTCGTACTGGGCCATAAGCTCTAGCTCTTTGTGACTTCTGGACAACTTCACACTGAATCTTTAAAAATCTGCAAGACGAGGCCAATTTCCGAGGAAATTTCTGCTTTTGGTACAGAACTGCCACATGCTTTGATCAACCTGATCTAGTGAAAGGGAGACTGAACCAGATGGTCTTCAAGGGTCCTTTCCAACCCATGCTGGAAAGCAACTCTGCAGAAGATGACCTGGGGACCCTGGGGAACAACAAGGCACCGAGTAGTAGTCAGCCAGGTGCCCTTGAGGTAGAGTAGAGTAGAGTAGAGTAGAGTAGAGCAGAGCAGAGTAGAGTAGAGTAGAGTAGAGTAGAGTAGAGTAGAGAGCAGAGTAGAGCAGAACAGAACAGAACAGTTCAGTTGGAAAGGACCTTGGAAGATCATCCAGTCCAACTGCCTGCCCACTTCAAGGGCCTACCAAAAGTTAAAGGGCATTGTCCAAAAGCCGCTTGAACATTGCCAGGCACGGGGCACCAACCACCTCTCCAGGAAGCTTGTTCCAGTGTCTGATCACCCTCATAGTGAAGAAGTTTGTACTAATGCCCAGTCTGAACCTCCCCTGAGGCAGCTTTGTGCCGTTCCCATGTATCCTACCACCGGCCACCAGGGAGCAGAGACCAGCACCTCCCTCTCCATTTCCCCTCCTCGGGAAGCTGCAGAGAGCAGTGAGGTCTCCTCTTGGCCTTCTTTTCTCCAAAGGGGTCAACCCAAGCGTCCTGAGCCTCTCCTCATAGCAGAGGCCATGATGCCAATCACATTTTGGGCTGTACAAGCAAGAATGCAGCTGGGAGGATGAGGGAGAGGATCTACCCCCGCTATTTGGTACTTGTGAGACCACCAAGGCATACCAGGCCCACTCTGGGGCTCCCAGGACAACACAGACAGTGGAGGACGGCAGCGAGGCCAGCGAAAGGCCACCAAGACAGTTGGGGCCGGAGCACTGGACATCTGAGCAGAGGCCATGAGCTGATTTGCTCACCCAGGAGAAGACAAAAGGGGGATTTTATTGTCCTCTATGACTGTTTATGGGATGGTACAGAGAACGTGGAACCAGACCTTCTCAGAGATACGGTGTAGGGATAAGAGACCCTTTGGTGCAAGAGCCCATACAGAGACCTTCAGAGATCCCTCCAGGAACATGACCATCTCCATTGACTTTGTGAGCACGGAGAGAGCTCCGAGCAGTTTTTATGAATACAGGGAGACAGAAAATATCCTTTTTTTGTGCTGGGCTCATGCAGCACAGGCTACAAACACCAAGCAGTTCAGGGGATACATCAGCCCAAGTCACTGGCCTAGGGGTCACAGTAGCAAGGAGACTATTTTAGAGCGGGAATGCACATTTTTACCTCTGTATTGACCATCTGCAGCTCTCCTGTTGAAATGTACTAAGAAAACTTCATGCAGACAAAATGCTGAACAAGATAGCCCTTCTCCAGCCCTCTCTCTGCTTCAGCATCAGCACTGCCACCACCGCTGTGCATGGATGTGGGGACGGCAAGCTCTGACACAACGTGCCTCCTGGTACCCGTGGTGCTTCTGAGGCTATCGCAAGGCAAGCCACTACATGGCATGATAAGCATTTAGAAAAAGAGTTTTTCCTTGCTGAAATTGTGACATTGATAAAGGGCTCTCCCACAGTCAACACGGTGGCTACCTGAGGTACTCAGCCAGGCCACCAGCACGTGGACCTCTGTGGCCAGCACTGAATTTGGACTCTACCATCAATTGACTTTGACAGCAGACTTTAAATCAGTTGGTGTAAATGATAGGAGATGATAAAATATAGCTAGAATCTGGCACTATGTCTGTGTAGACATCTGGAACCAACATGCTTCAGGGATAAATTTCAGTCTACTACAATTAAGAGGGGCTTGTCTGCAAGAGCTCGCACTTAAGGACGCGATGATATGCGGCACATCTGTGGCACAGAAGCAAGGCGATGGGGAAGTCAGGAGGGCAGCGACGCGCCGTTGTGCTCGGGGTGCTTCCCTGCCGGTGCCGGGGGTTACTGGTTTGCAGGGGCTGAGCACCCATCGAGCGCTGGTTCCCAGCTGGGAAAGCTCAGCAGAGCCAGCAAGAAGGAAAACCTGCAAGTTTAGTGGGCTGAATGGGGATTGACTTCTTTGGATCAGGGGAATAAAACAACAAACTGCTGCGATACAGGTGACAGTGACGCTGCTGCCCTCGAGAACAATACGGCTTTTGTTTTAAAAAGGGACTTTCAGAGAGGGCTGGAGCAGGATTTGGCATTCCTTGCCCGCAGAAAGGTGCTGATATCCATTACTAACCTTTCACACCCTTTCAAGAGAACCTTTCAAAGCAGGAACCAGTGTTTTTTGCTGAGTTTACAGCCGCCTCCCGGCAGAGGATGGGGGAAAACCAGCGGTGCTTCGGTCCTCCACCGAGCAAAGAGCCACTGAGACAGCCTCGTACCAAGCTTCTGACCCCATCCTGAGCATAAACCACACGCAGCATCCGGAGGGGGAGCGTGCTGATCCTCCCCGCGGGTACAGACCTGGCAATGTAGCGGCTCGTAGCGGATCGGTTCAGGATACCGGATGGGGAGAAGCCAGTACTGCCGGGCGTGCCGCTCAACCTCGCTGTTCGAAACAGAGAAAGAAACACAGACACGTTCAGGACGATTTGCTCCCAAGCAAGAAATTCGGCAGGAACTCCTGCGGTCCTTGGCAGCTCGGTGCTAACACAGAGCAGCAGCTACGAGAGCTGAGGATGCTCTTCGCAGACCTGCCTGCCGCTGGCACCTCTGGACCTGCCACAGCAAGGAGGAGCCCTGCCAAAAAGGGCTCCTCGTCGGCTCCAAATGCATCAGGTGCCCTTTTCCTCCGCGCTCAAACCTGCTGGGAAACCCCCCCGGGGGAACCCGCATGCACTGGAGCAACCTTGGAGGCTGGGCAGAGGCAGCTCACGCTCCCTGCAGCAGCCCGGGGAAGCCCAGCAGCTGCCTCGAGTCTGTGCTCGCACATAATTAAATCGTCCTCGAGCGGCGCAGGGAAGAGTGAATCGAAAATAAAGGCTCGGCGCGCGGCTTTCCAGGTGGCACGAGCGCGGCTCAGTCACTCACCTGCCAGCCCAGGCGTGCTGGGGAGTGAGTGAGCGGGATTTGATAGCTCCCCCCGCGCTCGAGCTGTCACTCTGGCTGCTGGCACCGGCAAAACCCCAGCTGTTCCCTCTGAAAATAAAAAGCGACGGCGCAGGCGCGATGCCGACGCTGGTGGCATGTGCCTGTCCATCGGGGCGTCGGGCAGCCCCGCTGCGGGATGCCGGCACGGGTCTTTGCTCATGGCAGACTTGCGTGGCAAGAGATTTCGAGCTTGCCACGCGACCACCTAAAATTAACTGGGCGTTTGTGCCACCTTTGCTGAATTATTTTGCTTTTCTTCAGTTGTTTTTTTTTTCGACTCGCAGCTTGGGTCCCACTTCCCCTCCATCGCTTGCATCGCGCTCGAGCAAGGCCGGCCTCCCAAACGATGCGGGGACAGAGACCCAAATTAAAGCCAGCCATTAGGGTCAGCATAGAGCCTCCTTCAGCCCTCCACAATTATCTTTTGATGCTCTTTCAAGCAAGCTCAGCAGGACAAACCATCCCAGGAGTGGGCTCCCCTGGGCAGAAAAGCAGACTCTAGGGTACGTGTGCGTTCCCGTGCCCCGTGCGCCATCCTTTTATTTAAGACAGTCTGCCAGCCACATCCTTGCCAGAGAAGGGGAACCACTAAATAAATCAAGAGGTAAATAAATAAAGGCTGCAACGGTCTCATGCAGCTGGTTTTAAGTGCATATACATCCAAAATAAATCCACAGGTGAATATATACATATATTTTTTGCACAGCTTTTATCTTCCCGCAAGAAGACTCGCGGTTATTATACGCAGACTGAAACCATTGAAATCGTTGGGAGGACTGAACGTGTGCGATGCTGGCTGGGCGATGCACGTCCCCCGGTACAGGTGATGGTGCTGTGAATTAATTTGCAGCCTGCAGGCAGTTTGCACGCCTGCGAATCGCTCCCTTCCACCCCAAAATCTGCAGAAAAGCCTGGCCGCTGTGCCGGCCACGTCCAGCGAGGCAGCAGCCTGGCAGCAGGCACAGAAACCTTTCCTACGAGCTTCCACGCTGTCAAACCTCCTAATTGCTCACCCGGAGTGGAAATCCTCGCCCAACTAATAGGGAACTGCCTAAATATTTACCCAGGAGGAGCCAGCCCATCGGCTGCGTAATGCCGCCGGTTCAGAAGCTCCGTAATTAATGCGCGGAGCCCGTTAACGCGCAGCAGCCTGGAAAGGGGCGAAGCCTCGTTTCTCTCTTCCATCTCCTGGGATTTAAGGAGGGAATGCGGGGTGTTGTTTTTAGAAGCCTTTCCACCATGCAAAAAGAAGTTTAAGTGCTCTGCAGACCTCAAAGCAACGAGCGAGGGGATGCAGGCAGGGGGATTTATCGCCCCACGCCCGTAGGAGGGTCCAAGCAGCCCAGGTTTTTCTTCGAAGCAACACAACAAAACGTTAAGTGATCAATGTCAGAGCAGGACAGAAGCAAGGTGGAGATCTGGGGTCTGTCTGCATTACCAGAGTCACCCACGCGGTGTGAAACCGGGGCAGAGCAAGGACACGGAGGACTGGAGAGGGGTTAAATGTAAAAACAGGAGACGTGCTGGTGTGTGATCCCCCGGGGAGCACGGCAGCAGGCTCCGGATTAAACGAAACAAAATGCTGAAACCATGCCCCCAGGGCTTGACTCTGATCTTGGGAGGGTCTCGCCGGGGCCTTTCTTCAGACGCAACACGATTTTGCACGAGAGGACCTCAGCACGCCGGGGAGAGCATCGGCGTCGGGACCAAGCGCTGCCGGTCCTATAAAAGTCCCTTGCTGCAGAGATTGAAAGAAGGGGCACGGCGAGTTCCTCCGTGAAGGCAGAGGGAACAAGAGGAGGGAAAAAAAAAAGAAGAAATAAATAATAAAAAAAAAAGCTGCTGGGGAGAGCATCAAGGAACTGCACATTAAGGGCTTTTTAACTGATTACACACAGCACGGCGGCGTCAGGCTTGATATTTTATACCCCGCGTAAGGGACAGGTGTTTTTCTCCCTCCGCCTTTTTATTTTTTTTTTTCCTCTTTTTCCCCTTAATGATCTAGTCGGGTTGAGGCGCATCATCTGTAAGGAAACCCGCGGCCCGTGCAAACGGGGCTGCTCCTCTCCATGCATCACCCGCAGCCGACGCCGGCTGCTCCGGCAGCTCGCGGTGATGGCAAGCGCTGGGAAGTGATTGTTGTACCTAACCCAGCCGGGAGGCTCGGCGCGTCTCTCCGGAGGGAACGGGAGCTGTCATGTTCATTAAATGCATGATTACAGCTATGATTAATAGCAGGGGCTACAGCCTAACTACTTTTTTTTTTTTTTTTTTTTCCCTCGGCTCTGAAGGAATCCGCAGGCGAGCAGCACCGACAGCCTGGCTCCGGTCCCTCGGCGCGGGGCTTTGCGCAGCGCCTGCTTCTGCCCAGCCCGTCCCGCTCCAAAACTGGGATTTGGATCGGAAAAGGATGAAGGGGAACAATCCAGCCCTGCCAAAGGGGCTCCCCAAGCACCAACCGTGGTTAAAATGAGCGGGGTGGAGGCCGTGCCCCTCCGCCAGCACCCCCACCTTAGTCCTGATGTTTTTCCCTGGAGCACAAACCCAGCTGGGAGCTCATGGGTTCCCTCCCCGGTCCCTGGTCCCGCTCCTCCAGGGGAGGATTCCCCCTGAAGGATTCCCCCTGAAGGATTTCCCCTAAAGGATTTCCCCTGCAGCCCCCGAATTGTGCCTGGGAGCAATGCTGCGTGGGATGCGCCAGGCCCCCAGCTCACCACGGGGCCCCTCTCGCCCCAGGGCTCCTCCTGCAGCGAACGCGCGCTGAGCAGGGCGCTCAGCATCTTCCCTCGCGTTCGGGCCAGCCACAAATATTGCCAAGGGAGCGCCGTTAATTATTACCTGCTTAATTATTTAGGAACGACTTTAGCGCTCGCATCCGGAGTCCCTTTACCGGGACCTCAGCACAGCTGCGGTGGAAACGTGGAAAGAAGCGTTTGTGCGTGTGCTGTAGGTCATTTGTTGGGTTTTGTTGTTTTTTTTTTTTGTTTTTGTTTTGTTTTTTAATACTGTGCAGCACCTAAAACAGCCTGGAAGGGAGGAGAAGCAGCGCTGGCGACACTGGGACGCGCTGGGGCGCCCTTCGTTTCGCCGGGCTCTCCTGCCTTCAGTGCTGAACCAAAACTTTGGAGGCCGGCACTCGGGAAATTTATTTCTTTAATTATCGGTCGTTTTAAGTGGCTTCCACCGTTGCAGACCATCAGCACCAGCAGCTGCCGGGGGTGATTTATTTCACCTACCGGCCGGCACAAGCCCCTCTGGAAGGGAACAGCGTTAGAGGGGATGCGCTGGCGCTGCGGGAGAGCAGCTGGGCACGCTTCTCCCCCCCCCCTTGCCTGCAGCCCGGCTCCCAACAGGAACGAGCACGTCCCTGCTTCAGGCGTCTCGTTATTAGCGAGGCACGCTCAATTAATGAAGCGTTTTCGGCGCCGTTGCGTGACCGGCTCGGCGGAGGCGTGCGAGGAGCTTGGAGCATCTCCCGAGCTCTGCACGCCCCGCTCCTCGAGGAGACCCGGGTCCCAAAGCCGAGGGACTGAGCTAAAAGGGGACGAGGATTGAGCAGTCCTCAAACCGAGGGGGTTGAGCTCAAAAGGGGCCAAGGGACTGAGCGGCTGGATAATCCCAAAACCAAAGGGCTGAGCTCAAAAGGAGCCGAGGGAGCGAGCAATCCCGAACCTGAGGGTTTGAGCTTGAAGGAGCCGAGGGATCGAGCAATTACAAAGGCAAGTGACTGAGCTCAGAAGGGACCAAGGGATTCATGAATCCCAAAATCAAGCAATCGAATTAAAAGGGGACAAACAATCCCAGCCCCAAGGGATTGAAGGGATTGAGCTCTAGTGGGACATGGGATTAAGCAATCCCAGCCCCAAGGGATGCCCGTGACACGGAGGGCGCATCCTTCCCGCGAGCCCCCGGCACCGTCGCCGGCTCGACAGCAGCGCTGAGCATTTTGCCACCTGCGCAAATGCAGAAAGGGCATTTCTGCGGCGCTCAGCACTTCTCAAATTAGTTGGTAAAAAGGAGCCGAGAGTGCACTTTTCTCAGACACGTGCCTCCCTGCATCAGAGCCTGTGTAGGGCTGTTTTCCCCCCTCCTTTTACCAAGATCCCCTATCGCATCTGAAATCCCCTTTACCAGCCGCCAGTGGGGATGTCGCCGAGCTCCTCACCCTGCCACGAAGCAGAATGGGGAAACTGAGGCAGGAACGGCTGTTACACACCAGGATGGAGGGAGGGAACGTGCTGAGATTGGGGGAAAGGCCCCCCAGCCCCGCAGGGTTGAACTCAGCCGTGAGTTTCAGAAACAATTCGCCCTCCTGCTGTCACAGGCTGCATTAGGGGGCACGTGGCGAGAACCTAAAGCTCCTCTTAAACCTCCACCGCTGGGAGCTCAGCCATCATGGGAGAAGACAGGGATCTTTAAGCCTTCCGAGTTTATAAAAAATACACCAATCCAAAAAAAAAAAAATAAAAATGAAAGCCACCAACGAATACGACCTTACCACCGGAGGAGCTGCCGAGGTCTGGCTGACAGCCACGAGCATCCCTCCAGCAGGCAGAGCCCAGTGTCCTGACGGCCACCAGCACCGTGAGCACGAGCTGCTGCCTTTCCCAAGCATCTGTCGGAGTCACGTAGGGGAAGATTTCCCCACGGGAAGCATCTGGATGCTGCTGAAAACCCGCTGGAGCGAGCCCACGTCGCGGGCTGCAATAGCTCTGCCCCCCCCCGGCCGCAGCTCGCGCCCCGAGTGGGCTCAGGCCTATGTCAAACCTTCATTTTTTTCCTTCTGCTTTCAGTCTGCTCTCTGCTTGCTTATTTATCACTCCCCCTCGCAGATTTACCGTCGAAATGCGGTGTTGCCAGGATTTTCCCCGATTCCCTTTCCCCGATTTCACGGAAATCCATCACGTGCCCAAACAACGCCGTAGCGGTTGCGGAAAGAACTGAAGGGAAGGTTTGTTGCCAGCAAGGAAACCTGCTAAATTTGGTTCGCTTAATTAAAGCCACATCTAATTGCGATGTATCGAGCGCTTGCTGCGCCATCCTGCTGTCACGTTTCCTAATATTTCCGCACAGTGAGAAATGCATCCTGGCAAAAACCGCTAAAACACAGGCACGGGGCTTTCCTCACGGACGTCTCCAGGGGCCGGTGCTCCCCAGACCGGAGCCCCGGCACCGATCCCGCATCCCACGGGCACCGGTTCGGGAGCTTTATGGCGTTTCTGATCGTAGCTGGAGCTCGAAAAGACAAAATACCAGCCCAATCAATTCGGGCGAGCAGCGGAATTATATCTCCCTGTAAGCAAACTCCAAGCTGTTAAATCGTCAGGAGCCTTTCCCACCTCTCCGCTACCCCGCCACGCAGCGTCTGGCACCGGTCTGGCTCCAACCCTCTCCCAGAAATCCCACTTTAGGCTGGTGTTTTTCTGCCAGAAACAGAAATGTTTCTCATTTCTCCAGCCCGGAACTGGATATTCATGGGCAGGCTGAAACCCTCAGCCTTTGCTGAGTTCCCTAAGCACGAATTTGCCGTTTCCAGGTGGCTAGGCAGATTTAGAGACTTCTTCACTTAGATAAATGAAAAAAAAACAACCAACACCAACAAAAAGAAACAGTTCAGAACAAGGGTTTTAAACAGGAGATGTGCAAGATCTGTGCTTGGGAAGGGCTTCCTACAAAAGGTCTCACCTCCATTAAAAGGCTTCCCATTTTTTCATGCCGTTTCCCCCATTTCCTACAATTGCTGTGAATTTAACACATCCCCTGGCAGCACGTGGAAACCTCCAGGAGCAGTGCCTGGTCCCATGGAAAGGCAGCAGGAGTTCAGGGATTCGGACACTTCGGAAAATCCCATCCCAAAGCTCGTGAAAAAAACAAAACAGACATCGCTGACCCCAGGCTTCGCTTGGTCCACGACCAAGCGAGATTTACGGAGCCGTTTTCCAAGGCTCCCAAGGCTGATCCTCGCCCACCCTCCTCCGGACTCAGCCCCAAAGCCGAGCTCACAGGCAGCAGGATCGCAGACTCCAGAAGAAGCCATACGGGTATATTTTCTCTCCCACACCCCTTACCGGCCACGGGTGAGCATCGGGGGAGTTATTTACTCTTTGTTGCCCTTCGCTCTTAATTTATTTCACGGTTTCCAACCTTGCCGGAGCTGCTCAGTTCTCCTGCTGACGACATTTTTATTTCCCCTCCCTCCCTATCCTGCTTTTTGTGGGTTTGTTTGATGGAACCGGTATCCAGGGGGTGCCAGGAATAACCCAGGAATAACCAGTTCGGGAGCAAAACTGTTTGACCCCAAAGAGAAACTCAAAAACCACTTTAGGAGCAGCTCAAAAACCTGGTCCTGCCTGAGAGCTGCACTTGAGTCTCAAGTACCGGGGGAGCTAAAAGACAAATTGAAGCTAAATGGAAAGCCAGGAACTGTGTCGAAACGCCTGTTCCATCCACAGAACGACCCTCCCGGCTTTCTTAGGTCAATATTGAACGGGATTTGATGAGCATATCAAATATGTTTAACCTCGTGGTGCCATTTCAAGTTGCTCAAGACTTAGCAATCCTCGCTGTGGTTGGAGAAAGAAAGCGTTAACAGGGTGTCTCTAAACCTGGCGCACCCTGAGTTAAAGAAAAACTATATTGTCTTAACTCTTTCCTAAAGCTTTTGTTTCTTTTGCATTACTTTCTTGCCACAAACAGCTGGGGGATGCCCCGTGGCAGCGACGGGATGCCCAACGCCGTTGGGTCGGAGCTGTGCAAGCCCTGCGCTCCGCCACCCAGCCGTGCTCAGCAAGCCAGGTGCTGCAAGAACTCCGAGCAACAAAACTCGGGATTTCGCTTTCTAAAAAGCTTTTTTTTTTCCCCAAAAAACTTCTCGGCGAGAGGCGGATCCCTTCCCACGGGCGTTGCAGCGAACCACGGGAAGGCGACGAGCCGCAGACGCGCAGCCTGGGGACGAGCGGCTAAAAGCCAACGTCGGCACGAAGCCGGGGCCCCGCCGGTTTTCGGTGCGCACCAGGAGAAATTCTCGCTGCTCACCTGCTCTGCCGGGGCTCTTGGTGCTCAGGTCCCTGCCCCGGCCGGGGGTGCTGGACGTCTTGGAGAGCTTGTTGGCCGACACGCGGTACATCACCCCTCCGATGCAGCGATAGCCTTTGCTCCTCCAGCCCTGGGGCACGGGCTGGGACTTGCTGCCCTGCGGCGAGGGGCGCACTTGGTTTAACAGCGGGGACCTGTAAGAAAGGGATAAAGGCACGGTGAGCACCAGCTCGGGAAGGTAGCACGAGGAGCTGAGAACAAGCACGATGCCCCCATCCCACTGCGCGGACACCTCCTGGCTTTCAGCTCCAGCAGCAATGAGAAAAGAGAAAGGAAGGTGTGGTGGCAGCCCCCCAGGGGAATCGGCGGCGTGGGACCTTCCTGGAGCTTAGCCAAGCTTCATGGAGCTCCAAAGGCTTGGATGGTTTTACAGCCTCCCCTCCAAGCCCGGCTCTTGTAGGGTTTTTACCACGTCCTTGCATGGGATGAGCTGCCGGAGAGTGCTGCTCATCCCCGTTTAACGTCTGGAGGGGATGCTGGGACCCAAATCGGACCCTGGCAGCACCTGGGAACCTTCTCCAGCCCCGCAGGTCCCCGTCACACCACCAAGGGGACGCGTTCCTCCTCCCAGCTCCGCAGCGACGGGGCAGGAGCTGTGCTACGGCCACGCTTTTTAGTGTCACCAGGACATTACCGTCACCACGATGTGCTCGGGCTGTCCCCAACGGGCAAAGGACAGCTTTAGGAATTTCCCAAGCGTCACCCTGGGGACAAATCCCTCCCGGACGGGCTCCTCCGCCCCCGAAAACCCCAAACCCGTTTCCCCGCACGATGCCTCCCGATCCGCAGGAATCCCCCCCCCCCAGCTCACTGCGGTACAGATGCCGTTATGCAAACAGAGCCGCTGCAGCCGAATCAAATCTACGCCGATATCAGTCGTCTTAACCATTTAGCGCTAATCCAAACAGTAATTTGTTTATGCAAATTAGAGCTCTAATTTTGTATTAGCACAAACTATGCTCATAATGCTATTAGCGGAACGTATATAAAGCGCGCATTACCAGCGACTATCTGTAAATTAAGGGCCGCTATCCTATCAGCAGAATGCAAACCCCGGAGAGCATTACCTTCAAATGAACATGTGCTGCAAAGAGAAAGGGAATTGTAAAATGTAATAGTTACATTTCTTGGTGCTTAGTGTGACAGCCGATTCATTTAATAGGGCTGTTGCCACTGGCTACCAAGCGCGGCGAATTCCTGCCAGGCGGCGCGGAGGGGATGGGGACCTCGCCGAGCGGCGCTGGGCTGCGCCCGGTGCAGGCTGCTCGGGGCTCGGTCCCTGGGAAACCCCTAACCTCGCTCCAGAGATGAGCGCCGAGCTTGAAATTTTGCAAAAGCAGCAGGAGAAGGCGGCACCGCAAAGCTGAGATCGCGCACAGCGCGGCCGCGGCTGCGCCGCTCTCTGAAAATCCCGAGGGCTTCCCCCAGCTCCCCACGTCCCCAGAGTTGCAACTCGCCAGCTCGCAGCAAACCTCGGCACACCCCAGCCCGTGTAGACCCCAGAAAGTTCTCCCTCGAGAAGCTCGCACACATCTCACAGAGGTCATCCTGCGGCATATCGTGCATGCCGACCCCTCCGAGCCCCTGCAGCCTTCCCGAGGGAAGAGGAGGCACGGGATGCTCGGTGCCGATGGATTTTGCGCTCCTGTTCTGCGTGCCATGGAGCTACAAGCATCGCTCCCCTACAGATCTGCACCCCTGTGCTGCTGACGCGGGTACATCGGGTCCTGGCGAGGCGGTTTTGGCGTTAGCTCCCTGTAAAAAAATCAGCATCCTGTAAAAAAATTCATTTCAGCTCTCTGCAGCCCACCAACAAAGTACGTTGAAAGGTCTCGTGTACAGGGAGACGCTGCGAGCAACCAGAGCATCTCCCACGCCGGGTGCCTCGCACACCAAGCGCAAAACTCCGCTGAAAGACATTTGTCTAAAAAACCTGGAATGTGGCTCAAAAGTGACCCTCTGCGGGCCACTGCCATGACTCACGGGTGTGCTGCAAACCTGGATTTGGGTAGAAACAGAGCATTTGCTTGCTCAGAAAGATCCGGCTGTATCCCCTAATCCCCGCACGCACGCCGCATTAGGGGAACGGTTAGCGACACGAGATTTATTTCCTTCGATTTCAACCCAGAAAACACAGCATGACACCAAGAAAACCCTACCGATGGAGACACAGAGCCCAGATGTTACCATATCGCTCCAGTCCCGGAGCGTTCAACGTTTCCTTTTAGCCCTTTATAGGGGAGGGAAAAAGCCCCGCTCCCATCCCTGCTTGGCAGGAGCGAGGCAGGGATTTCGTGCCATGCCCAGGGCGTGTGGATTTTGCAGTGCTTTGCTGTCCAGAAAATGCCCCCGTCTCACTAAAAGCCCCACTACACCAGGGCAGCCCCCGTGACGGGCAAACATCCCGGCCCATCGCTCGATGCTTCTCTCCTGTTGCATTTCCAGTGCCGTTTTCTGCCTCGGGGTCTGCAAAAGATAACTCAAAGCCATGCTGCTATGCCCAGCGCGCTTCTCTGAAAAAAAAACCACATCATCGGGATGCAAAATAAAAGGCTGGGGAAAAACCCTCCTGGTTTAAGCAGCAGCTCAGAGCCGGGGCGGCTGCAGCTGTAGAGCATCAGCCGCCGTTCCCGCTGCTCCCCCCGATCCTCCAGATATTTATTTTCTCACTTTTCCGTGCTCACTCGAACCGCTCAAGTGGCTGCACGCCGCCGCAGCGGCCCCCGTTAGGAAGTCACCGTTTCTCGAGAGTTATTACCCGGTGGCATCTGACCCCTCCTATGTGAGCAGAGAGCGAGCAGGGAGCCGCTGTCGACAAACACCAAGCAGCAAGAGCTGCAGATTATAAAACACTTGATGCTTTTTAAATCAATATTAAATAAAAAGAGGAAAAAAAAGCAACAAGCCAGCCCACGGGGAGCAGAGCGGCGATGCGCACAGCAGGACCGTGGGTCCCATGTCTCTCCCTGCAGAGGATTTTCAGGATTTCTGCAGCTGAAGGCATTGCCTTCACCCAGACCTCCTCCAATTTGCATTTTTGAGGGAGAAAAAGCATCTGTGAGTCCCAGTGGACCAAGACCTGACCCCACGGGAGGCTTGGCCACCTCCGCTTCCACCCTCCGGCTGATGGGGCATCAGTGCGGGGACTGCCCTGGCACCCCCTGGTTCTTCACTTGGAAACTCAGTGCTAAGAAGTCAAAAAGTTAACAGAGAGAAGGAAAAAAAAAATATAGAAAGAGAAAAAAACTCTCAAAAGGAGTTGTAATCTGCTCCAGTAACCTTTACAGCTGTTTCCCCTGCTGGAGACAGACAGACGGAGGGAAAGGCGCCAGGAGGTTGCAGCACTGCTTCAGCAGTTTTATTGTCCGTCCTCGCCCTGCTTGCAAAAGATACAGCCCAAACCTTTGCGGGGAGAGCTCCCAAACCCCACAGCACCCCCAGACTGGGTATAGTGTCCCCTCAAATCCCCTGGCCCTACTCACACCATGCGAGCGCACAGCAGAGGAGATGCCACGGTCCTGGAGATGCTTCGCGGGGACTTTCGGCTGCTGAACGCGCACGTTAGGGTGAGCTCTGGCCGCTTGTGGTATTTACCTCCAGAAACCCTAGGACATTCAGAACTGAAGGTGAAATATGTTCTGTAAAGAAACCTCGCTGGGTAACCTCTGCCCACACAGAAGAATGGGGAAAGGGAATTGGCCAAGCAGACGAAAAGCCGCGACCCCTTCAGGTGCTGCTCGCCCACGGTGATATAGCCCCAACATCCTCGCGCTGCCAGCATCACCTTCGCCCGCCTGCGGTGACACCTCGACCTGGGGACAGCCACCGCCGGGCCAGGAGAAGGGGACGAGGCCTCCAACGGAGGGCAAGGAGCCTGGTGAAACCCCTCGTCGCTTTTCATCCCCGGCGGTGTCACGGCACTCCGCTGAATTGTTACCCTAATGGAAAGGACGGCCTTTGGAAATGAACTGTATTGAGAAGAGAGGATAAAATTAATGAGATAATAGCCAGGCCAAGGACCTGAAGAATACGCCGGCCCTCGACACGAAGGGCTTGTAATTCCCTTTCTGCAGCACAAGCCCTCGGATCTAAAGAGTTCTCCCGTCCATCCAGAAGACCCGCTCCGGCAGGAAATTTCATTAACGCTGGAAAATAGGAAAGGTATTAAGCGTGGATAATGAAGGCCAGAGTGTGAACAGTGCCTTAAGATAGTCTTCTTTCTAGCCTTTGTAATGGGAGGCATGAACTTTCCCTTCAAATCCATTTCTAATCCATTTGAAATACTACAGCAAATTATCTTCCCTTCAGCCCGAAAGCGGCCAGCCAATTTACTCCGAATAGAAGTGACAATGCTACAGAATTTATCGCCATAACCTTGACTACACAAGGTTGAGGGTTGTCTTTCCCCCACCCCGGGGTGGACAGGGGAATGAAAATTTTTAATGAAAAGGGGGTAGAGGGACACTATAAAAATGTTTTAAAACAGCGTAGCAGCTGTTGGAGGTCCAGCGCCCACACCAGGGCCAGGCTCGATGGCGAAATCTCAGCACCTACACTAAAAATGTTACGGGTTCAGGTCCCGGGCTAATAAAGCTCTCTGCAGTTGGAGATTTGGGCTCTTCCATGCACCCCTCGAAGCAGCAGCAACTTTGATCGAGTCCGACGATTTCACACAACCTCTTCCCAAATGCCCGTCTTGACCAAGCCTTGACTTTCTTCTTCTCTTTGCTGTGGTTAAACACCCAGCGTCTTCTTCATGGCTCTTCTGCAAGACTTTCCAAGTGCTCTGAAGCCATTTCTCATTTCTTCCCACAGAGCAGCAAGCCCAAAGTGAGAACTGGACCAAATGAAGGAGAAAAGGGCTCAGCCAGGCAACGGGGACCCAATGGCCAGCGGCTGCGCAGCTTCTAAACACGGCAAAACTGCTGAAAATGGAACAAAACCGCCAAAAACTTCATCCAGGAGCCAGCAGATGACACTACTGAAATGTACTTCTCTTAGATAAAGGCCAATAAAAGAAAAAAGGGAGATCTCCAAGCCGAAATCTTGGGAAAGAAGGGTTAGCAACAAGGACAGTTCACCTCGGAGCGCGGCGGATGCTCAGGTTTAACACCCACGTGCAAGCAGGGACAAGAACATCTCATCCAAACCCCCACAACCACGCACAAACCCACCTGGATTTGAAACACCAAAATGCCTGATGCATACGAAATCTAATACAAAACTGAGAGCAGGGTAAGAGCATCCCGACGGCGTTTAAACCAGCTGAAACGGAGAGGATTTCTTGGAGCTAACGGCAATACACGTGCCTCTTAGAAGATGGTTTTCTTTTACTTCTGGATATCTTCTTTAGGCTTAGCTTATTTTTATTTATTTATTTTTTAAAGTAATCCTTACATAGTAAGAAATCGCATTTGCATGCTGGCATTTGATTCCCGAGGAAAGAGCGGATCACACGGGGGCCGGGCGCGCTCCAGGGCCAGGCGAGGCAGGAGGAGCAAAGCACTGATCTGGGAGAAATGGTGGAAAAAAACACAGGACCCTTGCTCTTTAGCACACAGCAGAACAAAACACGGGATTTAGGCTCCAAGTGCTCTTCAAACATGCCTCTAAGCTTCAACGGCATTCCCCTTTGGAAGCCGCCCCCATCACCCGCAACATCTCTATCCCCAGCTGCCCACTGCTCGAGTACCTGCTCAAATCTGCAGGGAAAAACAAGTGATTCCATTGAAATGTTTGATTTTCATAATGTTATCAACATTATTGCTTCCTTCTTAGAAGTAGAAATGTGAATACTCAAATAAATGCTTCCTACTTCAAGACCTAACTTATAAAAAGAACCTGATGTGGGTTATTCAGATAATTCAGTTCAAGAACGAATATTTGAGGTTGAAAAAGTGACTGCAAATTGAAAGGAAGAAAAGCACACGTCTTCTTCCAGTATACAAACAAATCCAAAATCCACTAGCTTTCAAATCATAGTTACTGGCAACACTCTAATTAATCAGTAAACAAATCTCTATTTTTAACAACCAGTTCTCATTAGGAAATTTGTGCTCAGAAGCTCAGGTCGGCTTCCCGTGCATCCAGCACATTTCAGGTAACCCAAGGAACACTGAAAAACTCCTTGGGTTCAGCTGAATCGAACCTGAATTTCCATTCACATGCAGCTCAATGATAATCTCAAGAAAAAATAATCCAGCACAGATCTCATTTACCATTTCCAAACCCTGAGAAAAATTACGAACCTCGATGAGTGCCTATTAAGCCACATAATTGCCTAAATAAAGATGTACCCACCTAATAAATCTTCCTGACTTGGGAAGGAAAAATAGTTGCACATATATGATAACGGTTCTCAACCACAAGAGTAGGGATTCCTCCAGAAACACAGCTGGGGAATAAAGACGCGGAACAAACCCAGATGATTTTAAACCAAGGGTTTCCATCTCGTGGATTTCAATCCTGATTAACCTCAGCAATTAAATCAGCGTGAGCTGCAACGGTGCCACACAGTCACAGGCGAAGAAGGGTTGACACAACGGGGCTGCCAGCAGCTCCCTGCGAGCCACCAGGACCATCTGCAAACCACACAATTGTTTAATATTTTCTCCATCTATCTAAAAGCTTCGGGCTTCCACCGCGTGCTGTTGCCAATGCTATTATCAAAGCTATCTGACTGGATTTCTTCTTCGCAGTTCAACCCGTGACTTAATCCTGCAATCAAAACCATCGCAGTCACTTTTACGTCTGCATGGTGTAGAAGAAACATTTGATTATACCTGCAATGCGGGGCCGTTGGTGGTTTTTTTTTGTTTGTTTTGTTTTTCGTGGTTTCCCCATCTTCCACATGTCCTAGGTGTGGAACCTCCTCCAAGCCCTTGCACAAGCTGGGGAAGCTCCCTCCTCAAAAAATATCACTCCAAAAGTCCAGGGGACAAAACTATTATTCTTGTGTCTTCCCAAAGGGCTGTAAAACTTAGGGCCAAGCTCATGCTAAACTGACGGGAATACTTGCAAGAGTTGAGTCTTTTACAGCGTTTCACCCAAAATGAAGTTAAGACTGGAGCAACCACGTTGATCCTCGTTGCAAAGACCGGACCGAGCCATGGGACGGCGAGCGACGTTTCGGAGCCAGCAGCAGAGTGCAGGCACTGGGGCAGCATCGGCAAGAGCCAGCGCTTCAGGAACTAAAAGTTTTGAGGATGGAGGTGGGAGGAAACGCCGAGCCCGAAGCCTCCATCCCCAGGAGCCATCCGGTAACTGGGGAGCAGCTCCAGATAGAGGCGGTGATGGTGTGAACCAAGGAAGCCTTCATTCTGGGCTGGGAATGGCTGATGGGAGAAGCGAAGAAGCACCAGACGTTATTTGGGGCTCCTCACCTGTTCCCAGCATCAGCCTCTGCTTCTTTTTTCCCCCATCCTTTCCTCTGGACCCCAAGCCCATCAGCTCACCCTGCGGCCAGTCTGGGGACAGACCCACAACCATGAGCAGCCAACACAAGCTCCCTCCTCACCAACCCCAATGTCACCCCAAGCACTCAGCAGCAGCTCCCTCTGGGCTGCAAAACTCATCCAAAACCTCATATTTTGGCCAATATTTTAAATACGTCATGTTTTCGCTCCAGCAAGAGCCACGCTGGTCTTCCCTCACCACCCACACGGCTTGGGAAAAGAGGCAGAAACATGCCCAACACCATAAATCCTGCTCCAAGATGGGGATTAAAAACTGGAGCATTAGGCCTGTAAAAAAGCCTAATTAAGGCTGCAGAAGCAGATACAGTTTGGGCTCCACGTGATCCACGGGCAAGCCAGGAGCTGGCTCATGCCCTCCCTTCCCCAGGAGATCCGAGCAGGAGCAGAGAGAAGTCCTGCACTGCCCCTTCTCCGGAGCCTTGGTTGGCCACACACCGTAATCCCACTGGATTTATTCCCATTTCTCTCTCAAATGCCTTTCAGTTCCACCTTCCCTTTCAGTTCCACCTTCCCTTTCATTTCTCTGCAGCTCCCAGAATAAAAAATCACAGCCAAGGCACGCCGGGCACGCTGCCTTGGCCGCACAGCAAGGGAAAGCCAGGAGCCAGGGAAGGCGCTTAAATCACTCCAGGATCTCACAAAACACAGAGAAGATACTGTTATCGCCTTCAAGGAGCTTATCGCCGTGTTAGGGACTGCTCTTCTCCCTGCCCCAAATCACTCCTGTGTGCTAAATGGCTGCTATTGTTTGCAGCCCCATTCATCCCTGCACAAAAGATAAAGAGCGTGGAGAGCGGAGGAAAGCATCTGCCCTCGGTGCTGCTGTGCTTAGGGATGGGCAGGGAAAGCAGGGATGGATCAGACCCTTTTAGGGCAGTTTGGTTGTGGTCAAAGAGGGTTTGAGCCAGAGTGCCGGGAGGGCAGCCTGAAGAGCATCAAATCCTCGCTGTCATAGGGCTCACACCGCGCTCCCATATCCCAGTTACCCAAAGCCTGTTCCCTTGCTCCTCCGGGCAAGCAGGGCGGTGGGATGCTCGTTCAGAGGAGGTGAAGATGGGAGTCACAGCCCCAAAAAGGGCAGCACGGGTCCTCGTGAGTACGTTTGCTCCTGTGGCTTCACTGAGCTATAGGCCGGGCAGCGGGGAGCAACTGAAACCAAGAGCTCTGGGCCGGGAGCAGGTCCGTGCACGGCCATCTCCTTCTCCGAACATCCTCCTGTAAGAGCAAACTATGATCAAGGTGAAACCTGGGGCAATCAAGAGAGATTTTAACAAACACAGAACAAAGGTTTGCTGCTCAACTAACCAAGGAAACCAAACAAGAGCATCCTGCACTCCTGCCACCAACCCTAGATCTCTTTGAGACACCAGCGGGAGACTCCGCAAGGGAGCACGCAAACCACAACAAAACCAACGGCTTCAAGCCACGGAGGATCATCGCCTCCTCTTTGAAAGAGGTGTAAAAATCCCAGCTTCGGTTAAATTGGCCCAAAAGCCTGTGTAGAGCAACCTCAGACAGATGACAGAGACATGGTTTAGTGGTATAGTGATAGGGATGTGGTTTAGCCGTTGGTAGTAGGGTGCTGGTTGGACCAGATGAGCTTGGAGGTCTTTTCACAACCTCAATGATTCTAGGATTTGGGATCGTAGAATCATTATATGGGCCATATCTCACCGCAGGCAAAGCCTCACCCAACGTCTCACCCCCTTTTTTCAATGGAAGAGCAAAGCAAGAGCTGGCAGGCTCAGCGCTGACGTCTACCCCGAGGCTGTATCCACTTCGGGTATCGCTTGTTGGTCAATAACCGCCAAAGAGCACCGGAGAGGTTAATGGCTTGAGCAGCAAAAAAACAAATTGAAAGGAGCAAATAACCTTTAATGTCCCGTGACATGTTCAGCCTCCCAACGACTGCATTTCCTCTCCAGACCCTTCATTTTCAACTATTATGCAAGACAGCGGCATGTCAACAGGCTTTCTACTGCCTCGGCAATCTCCGGGCCGTTATTCGTGCTCCCGGCGGTGTCACACACATCCTGAACTGTGTATTCAGGCAATTTATGGTAATGTTGCAAACTGCCTTTAGGACGGGTCCATTCTCATTTATAAACACATTAAAATTCTTGGAAAACACTTCTACCCAGCAGCACGCCCCTTCCCAGTGCTGGCAGGCCAGGGGACAGGCTGGGAGGGACTCCAGGTGAGTTGTTTTATACCTTTTTTAGCGTTTCCCCCATGCAAAGCAGGACACCACGCTACATAAATCATAGAATATCCCAAGTTGGAAGTGACCCAAATGGGGGGCACTGTGTCTGCCCCCACCCCATCTCCATTCCCCCAGCGCTGGAGCTCGGCAGTCTCAAGTTGTTTTATTTCCTCTCTCTGCGGGCTGGAAGGAAAGAAGTATTCCTGCCTTAAAGAACCTGCAGCGGATGGACAGGACGGGATAGGAAGACAAGAAGAAGAAAAACCCATCGGGATGACGACGGAAGGTGGTCCAAGCATGACAACCTCCTACCCTGCAAACGCAGCAGAGCATCAGACAAGGGGATATGAAAAGAGGGGCAGCTAACGATGCCGGGAAGGACCAAGGCACCCATGGGTGGGATGTTTCGGAAGCTGATCCAGGCACAGCGTCCATCACCCAAATCCCAACCCACCGCGAGCAGGGCGGCTCCGAGCTGATCCCGCAGAGCCCCCTGGTAGAGCCGGAGGGGATTACTGCAGACGGATATCGACTGAGGGCTTAATTACTCGGGGATAACAAGAGAGTTCTGTTAAATTTGAAAGCGTCGCTAATGCCAAGAGTTTAATTGGCATCTCCTTTTCTAATGTAACTGGAATTGAGCGATCAGCTGCTGGTGACAGAGGGACAAGCGAAAAGCCCTCGCCTGTTACGGGCACAGACCTATTTTAAGATCAAACACCTTACCGGATGCATCAAAAGCTCCGTCCCTACAACAAAGCTAAATAAGATTTCACTGAGGCACTGGGGTCATCGTGGCCTTCGCACAAGGATGAATTTCACCCCTGGTGTGCAATCACGAGTGTCTCTGCTCCAGGACCAGCTTTTCCTTGAGATGTGAGGCATTTACGGAGCGCCACGGCTCTTCCCTTCCCAATTGCAAGGACGGAAGAAGGGAGAGGATTGCCCAAGATCACTGCGGGTTCTCCGTCCGCTCTGTACAAGAGTACGGACCTACATCTGAGTAAAGCAGGCCTAAAATCACTTCTGGCCTTTCTTCTAAGCCTTACGACTTGCTACACCTCCAAAGCACCAGGAACTGGCCAAAGCCACCCCGACGTCCTGGTGGCCCCTTCGTATCACACATACCTTGTGGGAGATATTGTTCCACCCAAGAGCTGGACTCGATGATCCTTGTGGGTCGCTTCCAACTCGGATATTCTACGATTCTGATTCATTCCTTGCCACAAACCCTTCTTCTAGACCCGTGACCAGGTTTCCGTCCGGCTTTTCCTCCTGCCCTGTCCACATCCCCATCACATCACCTCGCCCGTGCGAAGGTGCCCGGCTCCGCCAGCTAAATGCATCTTTGCAGAGCTGCCAGCAGGACAATATTACTCTCGGCAGGATGCCGCCTCTGCCTGTAATTAATGTTTCATCATCATCCCTGAAAGCAAACAGCTGCTGTGGTCTCAATCACTCATCTTCTCGTGGCGCTCGCTCTCCTAAAGGCTGCCTGGCATCACAGGGCCTCTTCTTCTCCGTCTTCACCCACAAATTTTGCCAGGGCCAACAACAGCTCGGTTCACTTTGCAGCCTCCTGGCCAGTGGTGCTCAGCCAAGGCGCCTGCATTCAGACCGTTTGCCAAATTTTGGGTTCGTGGGGATCTGGGCACGGTGCTGCTGGCCGAGGCCACCACCGTGTCTACCGCAGTGACCCCCAGGTTGGACTTTTCTCTCCAGGCATGGATGAAGGGAGGTTTTTGCTGAGTCTGCTGCTCTGCTGGCCTCATAGTTTCTGAAACACCGCCCTGTTAGCACACAACTTCTGTTCCCCTTTATCCTCCATCTCCTCTGCTGTTTCATTTCCGTGTGCTTTAGCTCTTGCACGCCTCTACTCCGGAGCCTCCAGGTGGTTGCAAACCTCCTTCAGAAGTCCTCCTCCCGTCCAACCCCAGCCTAAAGCAGCTCTGCTTGTTCTCAGCTCACCTGAAAGCCCAACTCGAAACCTCCTTGCTTGGCTTCTCTCCAGGACAAGGTCTGATCCCGGCGTCATCGAAGGATCTTCTGAAACGTTTCAAAGTTAAGAAAATTTTCCAGTAAAGTCCTAACACCATAAAAAAACTTCTCCACTGCAACAGTGGCCTGGGGAAAAGACAAAAGGACCACTCTAGAAGACGTGATAGTCCAGATGAAGCTGTTTTCAAGGTAGGTCAACTTTCAGCCTAAAACCCCATGACAGCGTCCCGTTAAACCGCTTAAGCCAAGATTGAGAATGGAAATGCTGACAGCCCCTAATGCACAGCTTTCCAACCCGCTGCTCTAATGCTGCAGCACATCAGTAATTCTGCCAGGAGGACCAGGGGACCATTGTCCCGTTAATTAGATTCCTTTTACCCCCATTAGCTCAGACGATTGGACAAAGTTCATTAGGGTTTAATTCCGATTAGCTGAAACCGAGCTCCCGAGGCAGGCGGGTGTTAGCGGCTTCAGCGCCTGAGCCGCGATGCGCCGATGTCCCAGCCCACGTGGGATGGGACGGGAACACTTCATCCCCCCCAGGCACGATGCTACCACCCTCGGAGATGCTCTAAAACGGGCCGGGAAGCTCACAGACACTCTCCTGCGGAGGCACAGAAGTGGTACTTACTCATCGGCACTGCCTGCTCATCCTGCAGTGAGCAGAGCCTCCTGCACCACCTTCAAAACCCAAAACCCAAATATTTTCTGAAACGCTCAGCCAGATGTGCAGCCCAACCCCAGCCGAGGCTTCCCCTCCTGCCTGCTTCCCAAAAAGCCCCCCAGCGTAATTGCTTTTCCCAGAGACGGCTCTTTTTGAAATGTTCTTTTTTTCTCACGCGGGAAATAATAATAACAGCAGCAGCAGCAGCAAGAGCAGCTGATAGGTTTTAATTAAAGACAACTAATAACTCAGTCGGGCAGCGGGGCTCGATGGCAAGCGGCGCGGCGGGGCTGGACGCGTGGAAGAGGTGAGCTGGGTTGCTGCAGGGAATTTACCCACGTGCCCACCGAGACGTAAGTAGATGCAGAACTGAAAACCAAGCGTCCTGCCGCCGTGTTCGTGTCGCTGCTCCGCCGAACGGGCAGAAAGGAACGGATCCGGCCCCTCTTTCTGGCTCCCCTTCCCATCCACCGCGAAGCGGTGCTGCCCGCAGCTCCTCTGCCCGGTGGTCCCGGGTGGGACGGGGACCGCATCCCAGAGCAGGTCGCTTTGCTAGGGACAGAGAAATGCCCACGCTGCATTTAAAATTCCAGCTAATTCACCTCTTAGGGCACAAAAAATATCGCCTAAGTGCCGCTCCTGTTTTCTTCCCCCGCAAGAGAATCAGGTTTGCTGCCTTCTTAGTGTCCGCAGGAGTAAATCAACTCGTGTTTCTCCTCCAGGCTTAATTCTGTAAATGTCAAGCAGGCACTTGTTAGGTACCCGTGTATGTAGCTGGTATTGGGGCTTTTGGGCACCTTTTAGGAGCCAAACCCCAAAAGTGGGCTCAGGAAGGAACCGGGGCAGCCCCGCCAAACTCCTGGATCTCCTACATGAAACGAGGCCGGCAGTAAATGTATGAATCCAAGCGTTGGCTCTGTCTGTATAAGTACATACCCATACATATTTTATAAACGTGTGCATGCATATTTTATACGTAAACGCACACAACTACACGGATAAAGGATTTAGATCCACTCGGAAGCGAAAGTACAAGAGGTGAAGCCTGAGAGCATCGGGGTATCGGCTGCTCGCTGGGCAGCCGCTCCGAGGAAGCCTGCCTGGGCTCCGTGGACTCTACGAGGTATAAAAATGATTCAAAGGCACCCATCAAGGGGCAGCGTATTGGTTAGCAATACTAATTGCATCGCCTACATTACAAACGATATCGCTCCATTATTAAAGGGTCGGGCCGATTTTATGGGCTCACATCCCTTCAATTGGTATTTCGATCAATGGATGCATTACAAGCTTCCCCTTTAAGAGCCTAATAAACAACAAGATGGAAAGTAAAAATCTCCGTAAAATGACGCTTTTAAAAATCCATTTCGAGGGGAGCTGGTGGTACTTGGCGAAGCAGGCTGCAGCCGTGGAGGGAAGGAGTTCAGGAGGAGAGGGCACGGGAACGTGCCCCGGGCTCCGGGAAGATGGGCTACGTCCTCCCCCACTGAAATTCAGCTCCCAGCGATCCTCGCAGGCTCCGAAAGGAGGCAGAAATCTCACCAGAAATCCCAACATCTGCTATTTGCTCGGACGGACCAAGCAAAGACAATTCCGAGAGCCCCCTTTATCTCGTGCTCGCTGTCGGCTCGCTCTCGCAGGCAGCGGCGTTGGGTTTTTCGGGGAAGTAACAAGGAAAAAGCTCCCGCACGCAGGCATGTAGCAGGACCTTGTTGACAACCCTCGGCAGCTCCGAGCGCGCGCTCGCCGCCTACAAAACCCGCAGTCCCCTCAGATCAGGCCAGAAAAGTGGTACAAGCGATTCCGATTAGCAGGGAAACGGCGCGCTCGGGCGCTGGCCGCTGCGATCGAGCGATGCTCGATGGCATCACCCCAAGCGAGCCCCCCCCGTTCTGCTTCGAGGAGCACTTCCAGTGATGGTTTGTTTTTTTTTTTTTTTCCAATTCGGAGATTTCTCTGCTAGTTAGAGCACTTAAAACAGGCTGCCTGCCGAAAAGGCACGGTCGTTTCATCCTCCCCGGCCGTCAGCGCGCCGCGGCTCAGCGCACTGACAGCTCCATACGTGCCAAGACGTCCCCATCAGCCGACACCTATTTAGGGGGTATCTAGACAAAAAGCACACGTGGTGACCACACAGGATGGGCAGGACGGGCCCTCGATACATCCCCGAGGCGTTCGTGGGACCGGCTGCTGAAGGCGTCCCTCGTGCCCGGCTCGAGAGCATCCCCTGCATGCCTCCCACCAGCACCGAGATGCCCGGAGTTGGGGCTCGGTGGTGGGATTAGGGGGCAAAAGAAAACACTGTGCAAGAAACAAAACGGTGTACACGATGGCTGTGATATTGTTTTGAAAATAAGGGCTCCGGGGGTCCGTACCCACGCAGAGCATCGGATGCAGGATGCACGGACGCAGGTCATCGAGGATTTCTACAGCTCCGAGGTGCCAAAGCCGCCAGCCCGCGATTTCAGCACCCCGAAGCGATGCGTGTTCAACGCGTACAGGGAAAGCCAACAAATTCACTGCCGCTCTCCCATTAAAGCTGAATTAGCCTTCAGCCTCCCCCGCGCCGGACTCGTACAGAGCTGTCTCCCTCTGCTGGCATCAGACCCAGAGCGACTCAGGGCTCCGGAAGAAAAAAAAAAAAAAATGGGGAAAAACTTCACAAATGAACCCAAATCTGGCTCAGGGCTCTGACACAAGCCTGCACAGACACGTTAAGGTGGGATGTGGCTCACGGTCACTCCCGCAGCATCACCGCCTGCCTCTCGACACCCCCCGCCTCTGCGCAGTGGCAGAAAGGGGCAAAAAAATAATTTTCATGGTGAAATCTCTCCATGCAGGGCGTGCCGGCAGCACACAAGCAGTTACGGACTCGGCTCCCCTGCCCTGTTTTACTGCTCCCTGTCCGCTCATCACGAGGATGCTCGGCCACCACCCCGCTCCCAAGACCCCAAAGCTGCTTACCCAAGCTGCTTTCCCTCGATTTACCATCGGGAAATGAAGGTACGGGTTCCCCAAAAGGCCTGGGAGCAAGGGGCACTTTGGGACCCACCTCTGCCCAGACCTCTCCGCCTTCCCTCCTCCCAGATCTCTGCTACAACTCCACGCGGGCTCGCCAACTTTCGGGGGCTCTTCTTTCATTGTTGACTCCTGGACTTACACCAGATCACCCAGTCCACAGCCCAAAAACCCAAAAGGAAGGAGACGAGGGATCGACCACGGGTCACCCAGGAACCAGGGACTCATCTCCAAGCCACCACCGGGGAGGTGCAAGAAGAGGGCACGAGCTATGCTCCCTCTCACTCCCATGAAGGTGAAATTGAACATTTTTCGTTTCCTTTCCCACATCCCAGCGTTTACTTTAATTTATCCATCACGGAAAACCAACCCTGCTTAGGGAGGGGGGGGAACAGACGCTTCACCCCACGCAGCACGAAGCCCAAACCCCAAGGAAGATTTCCTGCTGTGCCATTGCAAAGCACCTCGCTGCTCCTGTCCCCAAAAATGGGCACGGTCCGGACCCCAACGAGAGCCACCACGAGCTGGGAGAGGTCCAGCAGGGGCTGGGGAAGGAGGCAAAGCAGAGCCTGAAGAAGACACGGCGAGATGGCTGTAATTTATACTCTCCTGCCTATACTTTATGGCTTTCTTAATTCGGCTCCTGCTACTATTAATGTAGTTAATGTTGAGATTATATCTATTTTCTGGCGTCAGGCAGTGATTTATTCGAGCCATTTTTCCGGTGCCGGCTCCCACGCTGTTAAATCAAGCGACTTGCCAATTAAGTGCTGACTGGGGAAGTGGATGCAATCTGAACAGATATCTAACCGCAAATTAAACCGGGCCCCTCGTACGCTTCGCGGTGCGCGCGGCCAGCCCGCCCAACCTTGCTGAGCTTGGGGAAAAAGAAAAACAACCTCCAAAACAAAGGGAAAAAGCGCGAAACTTGCAAAAGAGAAGGGGGAAAAAAAAAGAAAAAAGAAAAAAAAGGAGGTTTTTCTCGGCGGGCAGGCTGCCGGCCTGGCCCCACGAGGGTTGTCCCCAAGGGGCAGGGGAGGTGGCAGCGATGCTCCCGGTCGCTGTCACCGGTGCGGAGCAGCCCGGGTGGCCGGATCCCGGTTTGTCCCCAGCAAGGTCCGAGGGTGGTGGCTTGGTGCGGGGCCAGGAGGCTGTCAGCAGCCCTTTTAGCTCATGGCCCCGGCAGCAGGTGACAGCCTGCTCGGGAAGCGTTTGTCACCCACGCTTTGGGGCTCGGGCTCGAGACGAGCCCCGGCTGGTGACGAGCACCAGGCAGAGGAGACGGGCGCGGGGCGGAAAATCGGTACTGGGTGATGCCAGGATGGCTCCGAAACTCACGTTTTGGAAATTCCTTTATTTTGCAGGGCAAAGACGGGAGCTCTCTGACCCGCCAGCACCTCCAGGTCTCCTGGGGCTCGCTCGAGACAAAGCCACCTTCTCGGGTGGGCCAGCAGGAAGGCGAGCCCAGGCACCCGCCTGGGACTCATTTTTGGTGTGAAATCTTAAATATCCCATATCCCCTACCCTGTGATGTGCCACGGTCAGCAACAGCAACGCCCAGGGGGCTCGCGGGGAGACAACGGGCAGCCCAAAAGCTTGGGTGGTCCTGGGGCTGCCCAGCATCTCGGTGGGTTGTGTCACCTGCCCGGGGCTTGGCCGCACGGGGACATGTCACGACAGGGTGGATATGAGCAATATCTGCCCTCTTCTTCCCCCAGATGCTGCAAGGGGAGGGAAACAAAATACCTGTTGTATATCCCCCGCTCTGGAGCATCTTCACAGGCATCCACGTGTGGTCCCAACCTTCAAGAAGGACTCAGCACGGTGCAGAGCAGCACATGCAGAGGGACACAAGGTTGGATTTGGGTAGATAACCTCCAGGAACCTCAAAACCGACTCCCTTGCCCTCCCGGAGAGGCGATGAGGGCTCTCCTGCTTCCTTCTTTATTGTTAAAAACGGTGAGGAGCTGTTGCGGTAACAGCTCGCGGTAAGTGGCGAGCGGTTTTATGCTCCTTGAATACTGAGCAGCCGTTGGAAAATAAATAAAAAATTAAAAGGGGAGGAGAAACCCAAACGTATGGGGTGCCGTAGAAATGCCGCGGATCCCCATGGGAGGGCTGCACCGATGGCCAGGAGTGAAAGCAAGGGCGAGAGCCAACAGGTAGGATGCTGCCGTGCGTCAAAAGCCAGAGCAACCCCCGGGGCCGACCGGAGCGCTCCTTTGCCAGCTGATGAAATTCAAGCTAAGGGAAACACCACCCGGAGCTCCCATCATAAATACTCCATCAACGAGGACAAATGACTTCGCGAGCCGGCGTCGCAATAAAAGGATCGTGTTCCTGGGTGGCACAGCCACGTTAAAGGAAAATCTCCTCTCTGCTACCGAGCTTCGGGAAGCCCAAATCCCTTCCCCGCCACGAGATAAACCACGCCAGGAGAACGCAGAGCAACCCGTACGTTATTTACCATCGTTGCAAGAGTCCGAAACGTTTTACAAAGCAATTAAAGATCCTAAAATGGCTCAAGCCATTGCAACGAGGTCTGGGGAGGTCGGTACCCAATTTCCATCGGTCCCTGGCAGAAGCTGCCTGCCCGGCTCCAAAAATCCCAGAGCATGCCATGTGCTGCGACACCGAAGAGATGTGATACACAACTATCATTATACATAAATAAATTCTTCAAATACTGGCAAAAATACTTTAAGCAGGGCTCCAGAAACCCCTTTTCAAACCGATTTTTTTATCACTGTTACTAAAATACCATACTTTCATCTCCAGCGCGTTCCCAAAAACCCGACAAGCCTCTAAGGGACTCACGCAAAAAAAAATGATGAACTGCCCAGGAACAAACCCACAAACACAAAGGCATTCTGGCAAAGCCATTCGCGGTCATCTTCACTGCAAGGGACTCAATCACGCTGCACCAAACGGGTAAGATCAGCTCCTGACCGCTGCGGGAAGTCGGGCTGGCAAGGCTGAAATACGCACGTAGTCTACAACGGTATCGATTAGTGCAAAGGGAGTTTACTGCTACCCTTAAAAGTGGCCCAAGAGCGGTGTTTAAAGCAGTGTTTAATTATCTAAGCTGGCCGCACGCACAGCAGCGAAGTCTTAGTTCGGTCTTCTCCCACGTGAAGGCTCTTTTTGGCCACGTTTTTTGGCCTTTGGGCTTATTTTGGGGGGAGGCCACCGAGGTTAAGTGCTGCGCAAAGCACTAAGCGAGGAATGTCTCGGCCCGAGAAATACAACCTGGCCCAAATGCTCTCTTCCCCTGCCAGTGTGTTTTAAATTATTAGCATTGATCCAATTAACGCAGCTCTGGCTAACCCGGATGATTTCCGAGCCTCCTCCCGGCCGTCACACGACGTCAGCTGAATTTGGAAGGAGTCAAGAGCTTGAGACCGATCTCCGTGGTCCCTTCTCCTCTTCAAGGCACTTGGCAACAAAGTCGTGGTTCCTTCCTCACCTCTCAGCTCTCCTGCCGTGCTGGTTAACCCCAAAAATTGAGTGTTCGGCCACTGGATGTTGGGGATGCTTAGGTCTGAAATGTTTGGTTTCTTTCCGACTCGCCAGAGCCTCCAGAAGGCATACACAGATCTAAAACTCTTCCTAGGTGCGGCATCCCCGCCGCGATACCCTGAACCCATCCTTGCCCTCCTTCCACGGTGGCTCCAGGATGGATAAACGGGAGGAGAAGCAGGCTCCGGTTGCCCCCAGGGCCACCCTGGGCTCCATTCTTCCAGTGGGGAGACACCAGCTCTGGGTGGGAAGAGCCCCCAGCCCGCGGCCGGGTGGCCCCGAAGAAATTTTCCAAAGGTTTCTGTCTTAGCTCTGTCTTTCCAAAGGCTTTTTTATTTAATTTGGTCCCCATCGGGACACGCTTCGTGCCCCCTGAAGCATCCCTTGGAGGGTTCATGTAATGCTTCACCATGAGCATACGGATTGCCCATAGGTTGTCGGCATCAAGCAGCCTCTCCGCAGCTAACGATGCCCTTGCACGAGCTCTGATCATGCTTCGTTCCCCCAAAATTCCTTTTTTGTCCCTCGAAATGTGTGCAAAGGGCTCCTTTGAGTTCCCACCGTTGCCCAGAGACCCGACGGTGGGAGCACCTGGGATGCGGGGCTTTGAACCAGGCTCAGGGCATCCCGGCTCTCGGCCAGGGGCTCCGCCGAGGCCGAGGAATCGGAGGAAGAGCCCTCCACATCTCAAAACGCAAACTGCAGAAGCCTTTGAAAGCGGCTCCAAATTAAGAGCTGCACCGAGGCTGTCAAGCCCCCGCTAGCTGAGTCTCCAGCACCTTGCGTGCAAAAAGGGAGCTTAGCCCATTTATTAGAGTGATGAAAGCAAAGGGATCTAAAAATTGCACTCCTTCGTTAATGAGCAGCCGAAGGGATCGGTAAGCATAATTTCAGAGGCTAGTAATATTTTATATAATCGCCGAGTGGTTTAAATTGAAAACCCCCAACTGAATCAATATTTACTGCATTGAAACGAAATGAATAGTAATAAGTCACTAAGCTCCCTGTCCTGTTTCATAAAATAAAAAATTATAAAAATGAGCACAGGCGCAGAGAGACTATCGCATTAACTTTTACGGCACTCGGGGAGTCATAACCGACTCTTCTCATCAAATAAAATTTTAAAAAACCTGCCGGAGGAAGCCTGGCTTCAGCATCGCCGACAGAAAAAGGCAAGCGGGAGGCAGGAGGCACGGGCAGGCGGTGCTGGCTCCCCCAGTCCCTTTCCAAGCAGAATTTCATCCCAAATTTCACATCGATGCCAAGGCTCTGGACAAACCCCAGCACCCAGACCCCATCCACCGGTGCCTTTGGGGCAGCGTGATGCCACCCTCCGGTCCCAGACTTGCCAAAAAGCTTTGCAGAATAGATTGAGGCTTCCCAAAAAACCTTTGCAGAATAGATTGAGGCTTCCCAAAAAAGCTTCGCAGGATAGATTGAGGCTTCCCAGGCAGGGCGGCTCACCTCCATCGCTCGGGGCTGGAGGTCTGAAAGCTGGGGGAAGCATTTCCCGAAGCCCCCGCTTCTCGGAGGGGTGTTTGCAAGCTGGGCAGCGCGATCCGTTCCTTCTAGCAGCCCTGGCAATTCACTCGGGTGTAATTATGAGAGGTGTAATTCAAACAAAACGCCCACGGCACCTTGGTCCACGTACAAGAGAGACATTTCTGCACCAAGACGGGGAGAAAAGCACGCACCCCTCGTAGGTTTTGGAGAACCAACCTCCCCAGGAACACATCAGGGACCGATGCCACCGGTTAAGGACACCGAGAGCTTCCCCCAACACCATCAGTCAGCATCTCCTCTTCCAAGAACTGCTCCAAGCCCTTTGGGTGTTCTTCATCACACAGAAGGAATAACCCAACGCAGGAGCATTGCCTCCTACCACGGTGCTGAAGCACATGGGAGGCAGCCTGGATGCGCGCCCGTCTTCACGTTTCACCTTTCCGAGCTCTTTCCTTACCCCTCGTGTTTCTGCTCTGTTTCCGAAGCTGCTTGCCTGGATTCCCAATCTTCTTGTCCATGTTTAAAAACAAGATGTGAGTCTTGCAAATATTAGCAAAGCCAGCAGATGGTAATTAAGAGAAATTCGAAAAATACAAACTAAGTTTTCTAGCTCACTCCGCCAAAGCCAGCGCCCGTCCCATGCACACTTTGACAGCGATAGGGGAAAAAATAAATTATAAATAAATAAGTAACACCTCTTATTGCTTGGGACCTCTGTGCTGGAGCTTCCCAGCACCTTCCCACCTCTCCCACCACCCTGAACGTGTGCCCACCATCACCCCATGGTGGTGCTGAGCCGTTAACCCAATAAACAATTAGGAAATCCAGATTCGTTGGGAGTGGGACGGATTAAAGCCGCAGGAAATTATTTGTAATCGAAACATACTCCGGGCTGCGAAAACCGCTGACGCCTCCGGACAGGTGGCCACGGCACTCGTGCCAAGTTCGGGAACCCCCCCCGGCCCCTTTTTCTTCCCATTTTCCCAGCGTTAACAGCTGTGACCTCTCAGACCTCCCCCTGTCCTTCTGCAAATCCTTCTTCCAGGCGGGTCCGGCGGGCAGAGCCAGCCACAGATGCTGGTGCGGGTCCCCAGCTTCTCGGGGAGCCCGGCCGTTCCCCTGCAAAACCGGGGACGTGCCAGGGATCCCAGCCCCACGCTCGGTGCTGGGATGCAGGGATCTAGGGGCGAGGTGGTTAAACAGGCGGATAAATCCCGACATTAAACAAAACCGGGGTTATTTCCAGCAGCTACTGAAAGAATTTCGTAGGGAAGGTGTTAGGGTAGAGGCATCCAACACCTCCTGCAAGTCCGTGCACTGCTTTTTCTCAGTACAGATCACCCGATATGGAAAACACAAATGCTGTACCCAAAAAAAACACGCTGTGCCCCATTTCCACCACGTGGTGGATGGATACCGAGTGATGCCGCGCGCCCGTCGGTGCCTTCCCAGTAAGGCTGCGCTGCTTCACGGAGAGCCTTACTGGTCAAACTGGGAGCTGGACGTGCTCCTACCCTGCGCTCAGCCCCACAGGGAGCACTGCCCGGGATGAGACCCACGGGGAACATCCCAGCCGGCAGTTGAGGAGGGTTCGCACCTCGCAAACGCCTCAAGATGAAAAAACTAAGTTATTTTTCTAGGTATCCGCCAAGTCCTCGCATCCAAACGGCAACGCGTGAAAGCCCAGCATCAAAAGGGGATTTGATAAGCAGGGGCCGCATCCTGCAGCCCGCCTGAACGCCGGTGGGAAGAGGTCTGGGGTCCTGGGTCCCCTCCACCGCTCTGCTCCTCACTTCCATATCCTACAAAACCATTTGAACCCTCGCTTCTCACCTCGGGGCTGCAAGAAGTCCCCACGCAAGGGACTTGTGATTAACGTGGCTGCAGAAAGAGAAGCTCCGGGGGTCCTTGCAGCCCGGGGTTTTCCAGCACAGCCTTTTCCAGCCCTGCAGCATCGGCTCGGGGGCACGGCACGGCTCATCCCTCGGCGGTCACCGACCCACGAGCGGCTTTCCAGCCCCGTTGGGGAGCGCATTTATTTCTCACGCCGGGACGAAGCAGATGGAGCCATCCTCCGGCCCCGAAAGAGAGCTCGACGTCTGCTCAGCCTGGAAAGAATTAATCAGCCACAAACGAAGCTCGAGCGCCTGCCAAGCGAAGCGACCTCTGTGCCCCCGCAAAACCGCTTCGCCCTCTCCTTTCCCCGGGTCCCGAGGCGGGCGCGCGGCGCGGGGCAGCCCAGCTGCCGGCTGCATTTGGCCGCGGCTCAGCGCAGGAGCTAACGAGAAGCGATCGGGGTCAGAGCCGCGGAGCACGGAGCTGCCACTCAGCACAACCCGCAGCTCTTCTGCTTTCTGCCCGCGGGGTTCGGTTTTTTGGTTTATTTTTTGTTTCCATCCCAACTTCCGCGGCAGCGCTCGGCACGGCGAAAACTTCTCGCGGCGAGCTAAGGGGCCGGAGGGGTTACAGGTTTGTGGCAAAAACCGTTCGGGGAAAAGGGAAGGGAAAGAAAAAAGAAAAAAAAAGCCCTGCCATTCCTCATCTCCTAGGAGGGCAGAAATTTAGAAATCAAATCCATCGTTCGTGCAGCTGTCACTGGCAGGTGAAAAAGCAGTGACACTTGAAAATGCCCAGCGCCAGAAAAAATATCCTCCAACTGCTCCGCCGTTAGGTGGGATTTACCAGCCCGGGAAAAACCGCTTCCAGAGGTTAAGAACTGCTTCGAAATGAGCTGCAAACACCGAGCGTGTGCAATTTTGCAAACTATATCCCCAAGCAGATTTCATCTTTCCAGGACTGCTTGCTTGCTGCTGAAGCCCGGGCTAAAAAGGGTGAACGCTGTAAAAAGGCTCCTATCGTGTAAGAATTTATTTCTTTTTTTTTTTTTAAGAGGCGCAGCTGGCAGCTGGGGATTTGGACGGACGAAAGGAACAGCGATATCAGGAACCTCACGGCCCCGTGAGACATTTTATCCTGGAGTGTCCAGGAAAAAAAAAAAAACAGATGCCCCAGGGCCAAAGGGCTTTGGAGACCTGCTCCAGTTCCCAGGGTCACCACGCTCGGTCCCGGTGTGACAAACGAAGAGCAATGGCAAGCCCCAGCCTCCTGAATGCCACACGCAGCATCGCTTTTAGGGTGCTCCAGAGGCAACCCAGAGGCCCCTGCCCTGCAGAGGAAGAGCAAACCTTCCCGAAAGCCACCAGAGAGGAAGATGCAGGCGCTCGCCCATCTCAGGGTCCCCAGCACCTGGAAACAGGCTCCCAAAATCGGATGATCCGGCCCCGATCCGAAACTGCTGACCCGGCAGCTCAAAATCCTCCACTTTTAATCCGCGTAAACCTCCTTGTTCGGGATATCCTGCTTTTCTCCGATAGCTGAAAGCTGCCTGAAAGCAAGGAGAGGCGATGACAAAAGAGAAGGGAGAAATCCTGCCTAATGAATCACCGCTCATCAGCAAATCCTCCGGCAACCGTGGTGCGCTCTCCGCCCGTTATCAACCCTAAGGAAAACATTTCAGCTGAATACCCAACGGGGTGGGAGACGTTGTGGATGAGCAGGGACCCGTTAAGAAGCAGCACGACCCCTTGTGAACACGCCTGCAGCGTTACACGACGGAGGCGATGCCGTCTGCAGCGCTTCCAGCCCCTGGGGCATCTTTTCGCTTGGGAAAGGTTGTGCCGTGCCTCCAAGCAAGCACCCATTGCTCTGGAAGACGGTTTGAAAGCCCTAAAAACCCTGATTATTCCCATGCGGCTCCCCAGAAGGAGCCCTGCTTGCAGCCTTAGTGAGATTCGGAGTATTTCGCTCTTTTTTAGCTCGGTTTTCCACTGGGTTCATGCTTTTCTACATGACTTTTGGGTCAAAATAGCATCACACGTGCGGTATGGCTTTGGGTTTGTGCAGACCGATGTCCCGGTCACGTCTGTTCCACCCCAGGCACTGGGATTTGGGTGAACACGTGAAGCTGAAGCCACTTGAGAGGTGGGTGCACAGCCCCGGGGACCTGTTCTCCTCCTCTCTGCCTTCTTGGAGAGCCAACATCCACACCACAAACGCACTTCATGTCAGCAAAACCCTTTGCTTTGCGTCACTCGGGATGTCTCAGGGCTTGAGAGCATCTCTGGGGTCAGTTCCAGCCGCGAGGGGCTGAGCCTGAGCTTCCAGAGCTGCCCTGTGAAGGACCCCGAAGCAACCGGGATGCTCCGTGCACGCACCCGACCTCCAAGCGCCGTCCTGAGCCAGCCTAAAATCCTGCTGGGGATGCCACCAGGGACAGCTCCGAGGCTGCAGACCGCTATAGAAAAGCACAAACTCTGCTTTTTGGGTGGAAAAAAGAGAAGGAAGAAGGAAGACGCGTTACCCTTTTACACGTAACCCGGGGTCCAGAGTGGCTGTGCATCCGTACGAGTCCCCTGCAGCCGAACCACGGCTTTCTGTACCTCCATCCCTACACCCAGACAGCAAGAGGTATTCTGGGCTCCGGATCTGTGGCCACATTTAAGCAGCCGAAGAAGAAGCCTGGTCATCTCGAGGTGCCTTAAACCCACAGGATTTTATGGCTTTTAGGAAAAAAAAAAAAGGTTATTTTCGGTACCTGTGCAGGAAACGCAAGGCACTTCCCCTAAATAACGCGGCGTGAGGGCTTCCAGCTGCACCCCGCTAGCTGAGAGAGGGAGGAAAATAAGCAGAAATTCTCCAGTTTTGGAGTCAAACAAGTCCCGCGCCTCCTTTCTGGTCTCAAAATAAACGGCTGCAGATCCAGCACGCGATGAATCCACAAGATCTCCCCAAAAGATCAGGTCCCGGTTTCGGGATTTGCAGGCTGAGCAGGGAAGGATGTGCCCGGCGCGGGGCAGCTGGAGATCTCCTTTCTGCCTGTACCAGGCCCTGGGAGGATCTGCAAAAGGGGCTGATCCAAGATTACCACAATCCCGAGTAAATAACCCATAATTGCCTCCCCAGGTTGGGAAGTGACACTTTTATTTTTAATAGAATCAATTCCAAACTCCCCTAACTCCATTAAGCAAAATTAAAAAAAGAAAATCCCATTATTCTTAAGCATTTCCATACGCATTTAAAGCTGGTCGTTAACCTCTGAGTCCCGCTTTTATTTTGCTTTCATTAGTTCCTCCGGAGTAGAGCTCAATGACTGCGGCCGTCCCTTCGAGGAGGAGAGCGCCGCCGGCGGCGGGCACCGGCACCAAGCGCTCTGAAACGCGGGGAGGGGAAGCAGGGGGAGACGCTCGATCCCACGGGGGCACGGGGTGTTCCTGCAGGACCCGGGGAGGTCCATCCAGGTGGAGGACGGGGCACGGGGACACGGAGGACGGGGCACGGGGACACGGAGGACGAAGCGGGGACGGCGCCCGGGAGCGGCGCCGCCGCAGAGCCGCGCGGCCCGGAGCCAACGCGGGATGCTTGGCTGGGAAATCAGGGCGAGATGATCAGGCCCAGATGTCAGCTCTGTTTAGGGAGAGGGAAATAGAAGGAAAAAAAAATAAAAAGGGAAAAAAAAAAGAGATTGAACGTTATAAAGCGTCTTTCTTTCTGCAAAGGGGGGAGCGGGGAGAGCATGAAAGATTAATCCCGAGCTTTGCTGAGAAGAGGCGACATTGTTTTTTAAAGCCTCTAACTAGTTCCCAACAGAAACTGGATTACGTTAGGCCAGATGTCAGGACTTCTCCGAAACAATGCAGGGTTGTGTATCTCATACCATCCTCATTAAAAAGATTAAAAGTACTTCCCATAGAAAAAAAAAACACTTTTTCAGACGGAAGCCCCGGTTTCCTCCTGCCTGTAACGTCTCCAATCCGGGCAGATGAATTTCACTGTAATGAGATGTCAGTCTGGAGAATGGTTTAACATCCCTTCAAAAAAAATCTTATCCCTAAACCTCGTAAAACCACGTCGAGATTATTAAAAGAAAATTTACCGCACAGACAAAAAATAAAATAAAATAAAATAAAACAAAATAGAAGCCGCCAATTCGCAGAATCCATGACACGGCCGTTTTTAAATGTGATGGAAAAGGCTTTCCAAGTTATCTGCTTAAACGCAGGCTTTCTGTTTACTTCTCACTTTCATGTCAAATGAATTTGGGGAGAAAAAAATTGACAGGAGCTTTAAGGACATTAGTCACATTTCGACTCCTTTTCAGCTTAACGCAGCAGAAGCCGGGGAGGACCGGAGCGAGACCGCTCGTCTTGATAAAAGGAAATTAACCCCGGCGCCACGGCCTCTGGCCGTCGGGTTATGATGTCCCTGGCCCTTCGTGGCCGGACATCCACGAGCGATCGGCACCGCGGAGGCAAAAAAAAAAATCCCATCGGAGCCTCCCCTGACGAGGCATCGAGACAAAAACCTCGGCGCCCCCCCAGGTCGCTAAAGCAAGGGGATAAAATACACGGAGCGAGGAGCGAAGGCAGCCTTTGCTGAGATCGAGATAAAAAACCCCACAATCCCTGTCTCCTCGCAATATACGGTGGCTTCGATTAGAGCCTCTCCCCTGCCACGCTCAGCAATTAGCAGCGGCAGCCGCCGACGTTAACACTTTTCTCCGGATTCTCTGTGACTTTTGCCGTGACGTCCCGGCCCCGCAGAAATACGGCTTTGCTCTCTCCCCGTGCATTACAGCCCCAAACAGGGCTTGCAGCAGCTCTCAGCACCCCCCAGGCTCGTTAACACGCCGTGATTTAATGAGCCTTCCTCCTGGCACGCTGCCCCAGCATCTCCGGACCGTCCCGGAGATGGCCCGGAGGCTGGCACCACGCGCGTTTTGGTGGAGAAACCCAAGGAAAACGCTCAGCCCTTCCCCATCTCCCATCCCCGCACGGCTGGGATGGAGATGTCAAGGTCTGCCCAGCACGAGGGTGTCAAAGGGAACAGGGGAAGCCCTAAAAGTCATCGATTTATCTGCCAGGCTGAGCCCTGCGCAGCTCTCCAAAAAAAAAAGCGCGCTGACTTCTCCTGGAGGTGCATCAGAGCAAGCACCCGAGGGCGGCTCCTGCTTAGCAACACGGAGAAATAATTACGTGTAATTTATTTGCCTCTGGCTTCTCCTGGATGTCTTTGAGACGGTGGGGTTGGGAATGGAGAGAGCGGGATCCAAGGGAAGCTGCCTCTGCCTGTCCCAGCCCTGCGCACCTGGGGCGTCCACGCCTCCTGCTACGAAACGCAATTGGTTTTCAGGAAAACCTGTATAAAAACCCAAATGTCCCAGACAAAATCCCAAGATTCAAAGACCAAGACCGCGCTTGCAAATGGCTTCTCCACCCCGTAACACCGCGTCGCTGCTGGATTTTGCGTTCTCATGGTTGGATCAGGAGTAACGCTTTTACCAAGTCCTCTCCAACCAAGCCATCAGTTCAGGAACCCTCTGGTTTCTACACCCACCACCTCCAGGTGCTTTTCAAGAAGAGCTGCGAATCCCTCGAATTGAAGGAGCAGAACGAGCCAGGAGAGGTGTCTCCGTACATAATTAACGTAATTATAGGTCGACTCTGCTCTCAAAGCCTTAAATCTTAAAATCCTGCAAAGTGAACGCCGTGAGGTGGTGACCTCCAAAGGAGGTTGGGCTCCTTACCCAGCAAGAACCCAGCAGGCAAAGCATAGACGAGGCCCACGTCTCCCACTCACGTGCCCGTCCTTCAGCAGGGCACCACACATAGGGGACAGCACCCCAAAAAAGGGCTCAGCACCGCAACACGGGACTGGGGGAGAAGGTGATGATGTTGCACGAGGGAGGAGGAAGGAACAGTGGCCTCCACATACCCTGACTTGATAAATTTGCTGGTCAGCAGAAGCTGGAGAGGCAATATCGGATCAACCGGACAATGAGTTGGGTTGAGCAACTGGTGGTGGATATCCAAACGTCTTGGGGAAGAGAGCAAAAGAAGTCAGAAACCCAAAACTTGCCCACCACGAAGGAAAGGAAGGGATGAGACAGGGAGGTTGGCTCACCCGTGCCACCTGGAGCACGGCATCCCAACCTCCTGAAAGGCCAGGGACTGGCAGATATAGGGTAGGTTTTCCTCCTCTCTGACCACATCTCCACCAGCAGCCACACTACCCACCGCATGACAGCAGGACAGAAATCAAAAAAATCAAAATCAACTCAAAAGGCATCACCAGGGAAGCAGCACTGGCACCCAGTGCGGAGGTTGAGCGCCCATTTCGCAGCTCTAACCACCTGCTGAAAGGTAAAACCCCAAAAGTTGCACGTGGTGAGGGCACGACTCGAGCCAAGGAGGCTCCTGTTCCAACCTGGTCCTTCCACATCGCTTCAGGCCAAGGAACAGAAAGAAAAGAAGAAAACAAAACCAAAATACACAAGCTTATCCTCTGCTGACGAGCCTTTTCTACTGAGCAGGCACTTTCCCTGACAAACGTTTTATTACCTTGTTCTTTACTTATTTATAACGCTGGAGGGTGAAGTTTGTCCCTCAAGAGGAGCTGCAAAGTTTTCTGAAGGAAATATCTGAGCTTTCCCACCAGCGCCAGACAATATTTGCAGACAGGTTACTTTTCTTTTAAACACATGCATCATTATTTTCAAAGAAAACTGTTCAAAGTGGGTCAGCGCTTAAGTCGCCCGTAACTAGGATCTCTAAACACAACATCAGCCCATCTGCTCCCAAAAAATTGTCTTAAATCGGGTTTGTCTCTCCGTAAACGAGTGAGTTGGGGTCTCCTTCTCCTGGTCAATGCTCTTGGGACAGTTCCTGGCCAAGCACACCACGTAGAACCAGGCACGTCATCCCCTAGATGGGAATAAGGGCATTTCCTACCGCTACCTTGGGTTGCTTGCTCAAGGATTTTGGCTTTCTCCGGCTGGCAAGACGACCGTCGCTTCCGTGGAGCAAGTGGATTTGCAGAGGAATATCTCCAACAGCCAGGAGCGTCCTCCTGCCATCATCTTCGTCCTCCAGCTCCAACCGAAATGCACCAGGGTGCAGCAGCCCAGCCACGAGGAAAGACACCCTACCTTCTAGCAGTTTCCCCAATCCTACAGCACCCTCAAGCCCACGAGGCCTCTGGGCATCTCCCACCTGGACACCCCACCTGGGCAAAGCAGGCACAGTTTCGGCCCCGTGAGCCACGGAAGATGCCAGGAGCAGCATCTCGTCCAAGGAAGACACCGTAGAAGGGCTGAAGACGTTTCCAGGACCTGCAAACGCCGCCGTCACTCATCCATCCCGATTCCTCCGTGTCAAGCAGCTCGGCCCCCTCCTGGCCGCGGAGAAGATGTCCCTGCATGAGTTCCAAGCGATGGCCGATCGCCACGTCAATAGGAGAAAATGAAATTTAAGGCAAGCAAATCAGAGCCCTCCCGCGCTGCGCTCCTGCAAAGCGCGGAGAGATAAGGGGGAGGAGTGAAAAGGAGGATCAATAAATCTTCACCTCATTCACAATGATCTGGAGCTCTTATTAAGTAAATTAATTTAAGTTAATTTAACTCGATCATGACTCCCGATCACAGTGATTTAGTGAGGGGGAAATTGCATTAGGAAAGGCCACACTCACTAGATAGAAGAACGGAAGAAAATTAGATCCACTTAGCAATGTGAATTAATATGGAAATAGCAGGTGTAAATTTAACCTTATCAAGAGAGCGAAAATTATCTTCATAAATTTGGAGAAATAGCCCCCAAGTTGCTTATAAATCTATTTAAAACAAAAATATTACTAAAAGTGGAGTAAAATTAATTTAAAATATACTCCCGTCTATCGCCTCCAGAAAAGTCAGCAGCGGGGCCAAGTTTAAGGCGACCCAGAGGTAAGGGGAGAAAGCAGCTCGTCCCCGAGGGATCCGCAGTGACTCTCCCCAGCACTTGGACGCATCCATCTTCTCCTTTACCTGATAATTTGGGGCTTGTTGGCAAGCGGGGCGCTGCCCCAGATGCCCCAGCAAAGGTTTTCTGGCTACGTACCCAAAAAGAGGAGGGCAATCTCCAAGACACGGTTCACGAGATGGACAGAAACACGGTTTGCTACATCAAGTCTATAAAGTATTAAATCAGAAAAGGTCACCGGCCACGTAAGACCCCTGCACGTTGCTTTCGGAGCCCCAAAAACCTGGGATTCACAGCAGGAATCTCCCCATAGCGTCAGCTAGAAACGAGCTCAGGAGCAGCGCTCGAGCAGGGCACCACCGGGCCTTTAATGCCGTGCTCCTGGCTTCAGGCCAGAAGGGCATTAAAACGAAAAAAAAAAAGTTGGCTACTCGATCCGACACGCACCGAAACATGAAACAGGAGAGGTGACAAAGCCCGGGCTGCAAAACGGCCTGGGGAGAGCTGCACGGTCCCCAGGGAGACGATGCGCGGGCATGCCCCGTGCTTCCTCCCCGTCCTGGTTTGACAAAACCATCGCTTTTTTTTTTTTTTGACAATAGCACAGCAAAGCGGCTGGAAAAGCAGCTCCCAGCCCCCTGGATCGTTCCCTTGCTACTTGTCCAAAGGGATGCTATGAGCACAAGGGAAAAAAAAAACAACACAAAAAAGTAGAGGAGAAGCATTTGCCATGTGCTTCCCCCCGCCAGGCGGGATGATGGATCGCACACACCAAAAGTACTAGGGAGACGGAGCAGGAGATTTATGGCTTCTTGAAAATATAATTGTTTTTAATTTGCTGATGGCATTTTATCAAGATTTGTCTGAAACAGCCGTGAGATCCAAAGCGCGTTATTTAATGAAGTCGAAGATTAATACGGATAAAATTATCCTCCAAGTGGGAGCTCGCGGCCGATTGCAGCAGGACGACCGGGTTCCTCCTCTGCAAAGCGACAGCCTCGCAGCAAATGGGGCCAGACCCCAAAACCCCTGCTCCAAGCCCCCTCCCCTCCTACTGCCCCCAGCGTGATTATCTCACCATCATTAAACACATCCACGATGCCGTGAGGTTCACCTCGTCATGGGGCAGAAGAGGATACGATGCCAAGACGACCCTCTGCGTGCCAATGCCCAGATGGGTTTTGGAGTCAGGCTCATGCATCGGAGGGTAAAGGTTTGGGCAATTTCAAAATACGAGACCATGATACTCTACAGAAAGCCCCCCCACGTTACAAAACCTCATCTTCCACTGGCTGTGAGTGATTGCAGAACTTAATCAGCACATCCCAGGCACAAATTCCCCTCCCAGCAATAAAATGGGGCGATGCCAGGGCAGGACGAGCCCACCCTGGCTCACTTTTCTCTCTCCGGACCCCAGTTAGGGGCACATTACCTACAGAGAGACCCTAAAGCAGAAGTTTGGCCCGGATCCCCCACAGAAAGGTTCACGGAGACGGGAACTAGAAATAAAAATCCAACTTCTGCCAGTGCTTGCCGGGAGCGCGGGGATGGAGGAGAGCGGTGATTTTACCATGACTGTACCGCGAGCAGCTCTTTGCACCAAATTTTCCCTTATTGGACTTAAATAAAGAAGCAAGATTTGCTCAAAGTGGCTGGTTCAGGGCGAAAAAAGCAGCCACTTCCCAGGCAAACTGAGGCAGAGATGGGAAGGGCAAGACTGCAGGAGGAAATGGGAGATTACAAAGTGGGGAAACAAATCCTCACCTGCACACAAAACAGCCGGGTACCGTAATTATCAGCAGCAAACTACGAGCCTCAGAGGTTAGCATTGCAGTTTTTACCATAATAAAATCCACGGAACAAAAGACATACTTTAAATAATAATAAATAATAATATTTTTAAGGAGTTTCTATTTAGCCCAAAGAAGAAACACAAGAATTACGCTATTTGGTGGTCTGGCTTTTCTATCACTGCCTGACAGCGGCGAGCAAGCGAGGAATTTATCTGTCAGGTAACAAGCACACACGTCTGCTAGCTCAATTCAACACAAATACAAGATGAGGGAGCAGGAAGAAGAGCACGTGGTTTGTCTGGGGAAAGGACCACGCAAGGATTTGCCCCCAGGGACCTGAAAAAGGAGGTGGCACTTAGAAGCAGAGCAGGAACTGTACCAAAAGAGGCAAAGGAGATGCTCTTGGAGGGGAGTAAGAGGAGACGTGTAAATCCCAGGACTGCAAAAAAGGGACTGGATGTGCAGGTATGAGTAGAAGGTAAAGAAAGAGGAGGAGGAGGTGGTGCAGGTAAGACTGAATGCAGAAAATTTGGGTAGAAGTCCCAAATTAGTCCCAACCGAACCCATGTTTTCCCCAGGAGAAGAAGCACTTTGAAACGGAGGTCAGTATAGTACAGAGCAGACCAGGAGCTTCCGAACTACAAGCTTTTGAAAGACCAAGAAAAAATATTGAACTTCATTTTAGATTTTTTTAAAATAGTTTGAAAATAAACACGTCTTTTTATTAAACCTCCCTCTTTTCCTGGAACTTTGCCTTGCCACCCCTGAGTCTCTCAAAACCAACCTTCCCTTCCGATACGAACGTTTGTCAAAGTCTATGCCAACTCTAACTAGAGCAGGGGAAAAATCAGGCAAAGTTAGGCTTTAAAAGCAATCCCCACAATCTTTTGACTCTCCACAGCAGCCAGCACTCACCAGAAAAGCAGTCAGCCCCTGGAACACGGCGTGAAGACAAAGGAAATCACTTTTGGAGGAAACCACCCTGATGCCAAGCCATGTAGGTGTGCCAACGGAAGGGGACAAGCCACCGCGTCCCCCAGCTCCTTGGGTCTACCCAAGGCACGAATAACGGAACGGGCAGAGCAGAGCAGGCTCTCTTGCCCCAAAATATTGCCCCTGACAAGGGGAAACCTGCATTTCAGGAGGAGGAGGAGGAAGAGGAGAACCCGTTCTCCTCTCAGGAGCAGCCACAATTGACCATGCCCCATTGGCGGGACGTGTCTCTCTCCAAGCAGGCAGTAAGTCTACTTAGGTCTGATATTGAGAGCTGTGTGCGTTTACTCATCATCCTTACGGCTTATTTAACCACAATGAATTCAAAGAGGGAACGGATACGAAGGAGCAGGCTGTGGGAAGCCGTTTGCCACCAGCCCGGCTCAGGCTAACGTGATTACTAACACGATTTCACACTTTAAGTCAATAAACTCTGCGTGGAAGCGGCTAAACAAATGGAGAAATTAAGTGGTTCTTGCAAATAATGTGCAGCAGCAGTGGCAGGGAGCGCTCGCGGCTCTCGGGTCCTGCATCCGAGGGGTGGCAGGATTACCTGGATGTCCCGAGACGCCTGGTCTTCCAGCTGGGGACAGGGCTGCTGAAGGACGAGGAGGGGAAGACCACGTTCTTCTTCACTATCCTGTAGCGCGTCTTTATCACCTTGTTGGCCGGGGGGCTCCTTGCGAAGAGCAAGCTGGCACCTGGGGGAAAGAGAAAGGGGAAAACGGGCTGAAATTCCCAGAAATTCCCAGATGACGTCTCCCTTCGGAGCAAATTTCTGCACCGAAACCATCCCCGTTTTGAGAACATTTTGCGGGACGATCTACACGCCAGCTTATCCCGCTGAACGTTTCGCGCCATTACCGGTTGTGTGTCGGACTGATTTTCTCCGCGTGGTGGCTGGGAATTTTAATTTTTTTTTTTGCAGCTTTAAGGAAGGCGTCTAATTGCCTGACTTTTATAACATACAGCCGTAACTGCCCGGATAATTAAAGCTGACACTACATGCTGAGACTAAGTCTTCTGGTTTTAGAACTGATTTAAAGGGCTGGCTGTTTTTCTTGGAGATGCTCTCGTTAAAATTATTGCAGGGTTGAGAGGGGAAAAGCAGAAGCATTATTTTCCCTGAAAACGCTGTACCCATCCCCACGGCTGCCTTGGAGAAGAGCGGGGCCTCCCGGATAACCCGGTCCTCGCCGGGATGGTTAGATGAAGAAACAAAAAAAGAAAGGAAAAGGCATTTTGAAGTGGCTCTTGGCCCCCGGAGCAATCTGCAACTCCCCGGTTTAACACAGAGAATTATATTTTTATATACATATATGTATATTTTATATTTATAATTATATATTATATTGAAAAAGCACCGGGATTTTTCATACCACGGCCAAGTGGCAGCCAGACACTGCCGGCTCCTCTCCCCTCGCTCTCGCTGCTCGCACAGATTTGCTTTCACATCCACAGCCAGGCACTAAAAATGTTAACAGCCCAAAAAGCCAGGAAGTCAGCAGCGGTGCCTTAAGGAGCTTCTGATGGTTTGGGTTAAAAATTAAACGAGATGTATTCAATAAAGACTCTCCGGGATTAGGAAAGGAGGATGACAAATTCCTTTTTTTTTTTTCTTTTTGTCCTAAAAGCTCTTCATTTCCCAGGTAGTTAGCCTTCCTTCACTGAGCCAGCCTCTAAATGTACGGGATTTGGGAGATGCTCGCAAGCAAACAAATATCAAAAATTAAAAAAAAAAGCTAAAAAGCTCACGCAAGAGCAACCAGAGGAACTGCAAATGTCCACAGCTTTAAGGGGGAAGGAAGAAGAGAAAGGAAAGAACAAAAAGCAAAGTGGCTTTCCAGCACTATTTCTATGCTTTGGGACTTTTTCCGACAAAATTCTTCGGGGCAACGATCGTGCCATGGGTCTTTAAGGCCCTTTGCAATGTTTGAGCAATAATTGCAATTAGAATTGTATAAAACAACAGCAAAGTTGGACAAATTTGCTTCCGATGGGAAGGGAAGGGAAGGGAAGGGAAGGGAAGGGAAGGGAAGGGAAGGGAAGGGAAGGGAAGGGAAGGGAAGGGAAGGGAAGGGAAGGGAAGGGAAGGGAAGGGAAGGGAAGGGAAGGGAAGGGAAGGGAAGGGAAGGGAAGGGAAGGGAAGGGAAGGGAAGGGAAGGGAAGGGAAGGGAAGGGAAGGGAAGGGAAGGGAAGGGAAGGGAAGGGAAGGGAAGGGAAGGGAAGGGAAGGGAAGGGAAGGGAAGGGAAGGGAAGGGAAGGGAAGGGAAGGGAAGGGAAGGGAAGGGAAGGGAAGGGAAGGGAAGGGAAGGGAAGGGAAGGGAAGGGAAGGGAAGGGAAGGGAAGGGAAGGGAAGGGAAGGGAAGGGAAGGGAAGGGAAGGGAAGGGAAGGGAAGGGAAGGGAAGGGAAGGGAAGGGAAGGGAAGGGAAGGGAAGGGAAGGGAAGGGAGCCACAGTCCAGCAGCATCCCCAGACAGCACCAGCGCCCCCTCGCCTCCGCCGCTCCAACCTTACAAAATTACGAAGCTGGGAATTTGTCGATTGCATTATTAACTTGTTTTTTTTGCCCCCGCTCGGGCTCCGGTTGCCGCTAATCAGCCCAGAACCCAACCAAGCTCCCGCTGCCATCCCTCCCTGCCCGACGCTCGCACGAGACGCGGAGGTCTCGAATTGTTGGGGGCACGCAGGCGTCCCCGGTGCCGGCACGCAGACGGGCTGGCACCTGGTCTAAACTCGATTCCCCGGCAGTAATTGGATGTCGTATTCATGCCGGAGCTGCACTTCGGAAGCCGCCTGCCCGCGCGGCTCCAGCATTAAGCACCTCGTGAAAGCGGCTCTCCGAAGAGCTCGGTTTTCTATTATTACTTGCTAGCTGAGGGGTTTTGTGTAGATAATCATGTTATTTAGATAGGATGTTGGTTTAATTCCCTTCATTACAGGCTCCCAGGGTTGTAATTTTTTTTCTCCGCATGATGTATTCCCCGTGGCACATTTCACTCAAATCAAACACTTCAGGCTTTTATTACAAACAATACCCCGGCGTCCCCCGTTATCAGCCCGGCACACGCGCGCACGCTCCTCGCGGAGATCCAGAGGTCACTTCTAATGACTAATCGATCTCATTAGCTTTCCTAATTAAAAACTTTACTACTGCAATGGAAGACAAACTACAAAAAAAAGAAAAAAACTGCTTGCATCATATTTGAATTGGATATGAGCACCATTTATCAGGCCCGCGCCGCGCTGCTGAGGTTGGGGCTTTGCTTGGAGCCGCGCTTCCCCCGGGCACCGCTCGCTGGGGGCTCTGAAAAAACCTGGCCCGGGGACCCCAACGCCTCAAACCGACCTTCAGATGGGAAACCCAGGTCCAAAAAGCCTCCCCGGGGTGTGCCAGCACCTATCCTGCCTCTGAGCAGACGTGGTCCAGGATCCAACGCACGCATCCCATAGGAAAGGGGCTGAATGTCGCAGGGTGATGTAGGGCATTATTTCAGCCCGTGTTTTGCCCCGAGAGGTTCCAGGAGCTGACACTGCTTTAGGAAGGGGACACTCGAGGCAGGGAGAGCACCACAGCTCCTGGGATGCCTGCGGGAGAGCTGGAGACAACACGAGGTCCTGCTGCCTTCTGGCGGCCTTAAATCATCCCCACCCGGCTGTGCCCGGAGCTTTCACGGCCCCGAGCACCCCAAAGTGCCCCTTACTGCTATTCTGTGCCTCCCCCAAACCAAGGAAGTTTATAAAAGTGATAGCTTAAGCTTTATTATTATTTTTTTTAAACCTCCCTCAATGAAAAATTAAGATCACTCGCGAGTAAGTTTCAACAAAAACGTAAAAGCTTTTGTAGAAACATAAAAACGAATGGAAAATCTGTTTTTGTAGAAGCATATTTTTTCTTCCACAGCAAAAATAGAACGGGGGGGGAAACACTGACCTGCTGTTAATTACTACAAATCTCCTGCTCCTAGGGCTGCCATCAAACTGTAATCCTCCACATCTGCCAAAAAGACGAGTGAGAAGAAGGGGAAGAAGATATCGATGCCCGTTTCTTCATCCGACCAGGTCTTCCGATGAGCTTTCTGCCCCTTTTCCTGCTGTGGCTTTAAAGTAAACAATGGGAACTGCATCCCTTTGGGGGATATTGCACAAAAAGGGAAAATCTGCCCAACTTCTCCCTTGCTTTTCCCCTCCACATCAGTGGATAACCTCAGCACCCGGCCGAGCCCCGAGGCACCGGCAGAGCAAATCCTGCAAACCAACTGCTGGGAAAAAAAGAGTTAAAAGAACAAGGATAAATTTCCAGGAGCACAGATTCCTAAATTCAAAGGGATATTGCTGCTTTCAGAGAAGGATTTGGGACAGGGAAAGCTTCCTGCTCAGGCACGAGTCTTGTTCAGGCAGCAAAAGAAGGGAAAAATAAAAATAACAACGGGTGCCGCGGGCATGAAGCCACAGCTGAAAACCCACCTGGGTCCAGGTGAACTACGACAAAAGCAGAGCAGAGGCCAAAAACCTTGGATAAAACCGAATTGCTTCTCCAGAAACAGCCGTTAGGAAGAAAAATAAACAGCTAAGGACAACTGGCACACTGGCTCTGGATTTATTCGAAGCTCTGCTTTCCTCCTCTCCCAGGACTCAGCACACCTGGTGCCAGCACCGACTATTCCCAGTTGCTCAGGGTGCCGCAAGAAATCACCCACGGGGGGCACGAGGGGATGCTCAGGATGGTGCTGGAACAAAGAGCAGCCCACGGAGGGTTTCAAAGAGCATTTTAACCCCAGGAGAGATCCCCAGCGGCTCCCCAGAGGGGCTGCAGAAGAAGCTGGTTTGTGCATCCTGCCCTGATTTTCACAGGAGGGACCCCGGACGCAAGCACGGTGCTGAGCCCTCGGCACCAGGCACCACGAGGTGACTGAAGGCAACGGGCACCAAAATACCACGAAGGAGCCCGGGCTTTGGGTGCCGGAGCTGTGGTGCCCATCAGGGCACTGCTTCCCAGCACAACAGCATGTGGAGAGAAGGGGGGAGCACATTTTGAGCTAAATTTCTCGGTGGGAGAACGAAACCCAGCCCCAGATTCTTCCCTGGGTGAGAAAGATCTGGGAAGGGGAGGAGATGGCCAACGGAGGAAAATATCGAGCCGAACGGAACGGCGGAGAGAGGAGACGGGATAAAACACAAGGGCAGCAGCTGGACTCGGGACCTGCCGTGGGAGCACGGAGCGTGTAATAGCAATTACGCTGAGTAATTTGCCAGAAAAAGGAAGGGTCCCAGCAGCTAAAAGCAGAGAGGCAGAGTGGTTCTGCCTCCGATGGCCTTAAATAAACAAAACACAAAAACCCAACCCTGTGGGGCTCCAGAAGAGGTTGGGGACCTCCCCAACTCGCCCTTCAAGAGTGATTTTAACTGGTTACATAAAAAATGGCCTTCCCAGAAGGGCAGACATATACGGATTCGTGTGCACAAGGTTTCAGCACAGCCCTACACGCCTCTCTCCCCAGCTCACATCGTTCTGGTGTTTCGCAGGACACCGGGAACACCTGCCCAACGCCCGCCCGAGTCGCGCGGCCCCAACGCCTTTTGTTGTGCTTCCCGACTTGGCCAAGCCCCGCGCGTTAACAAAAGGCTTTGGGATTACCGTAATGCTGTTACGAATTGAGTGTGAAAGCAGACACCAGTATTAGGGGGCGATTATCACCGGGCGCGTTCAATATGTTCCCGCAGAATGGCACAGCAAGAGGTTAATTATATTGCTGCTGGAATCGGCTTCCAAAAGGACCATCCTTCGGTTTAAGAGGGGAATTGAATTTTCACACTCGTTCAGTACTCAGCTCTTTCGAGAGAGGCGGCTATTTATGCCGGGATGTAAACGATGGTTTATGATCACGAGCTGCTGCTTAATAGCAAATAAATCCCATTGATCAAATGCGCTCTACCTGCAACCCCAATGAGACTGCCGCCGGGGCTGCGGCGCTCGCGGAGGACGAGAGGAGCACGGGCTTCGCAGCTGAAACGTTTCAGCGGGCTCCAAGAGCACTGCAATTTCTGCCTAGCACGGCAGCCACTTTCAGCTGGGCCCATGTGGGGAGTAAATACCAAATCTGCTTCCCTAATTCCTTGTATTGAACGGGCTGCAGGCAAGGATGGAGTCAACGGAAGCCATCGGGCACGACAGCGCATGGGTGCGGTGGCACTTGCTAGAAATCAACATTAAGGACATTTTAGCATTAACATTTTAGCAGGGAAGGTTTTAACACTCACAACTGCTATTAAAAGACTTGCGTGTGTCTGTGTCTGCACCCGAATTTCCAGGTTAGAAGCAAAAAGAACCAAACTTTGTTTCCTGGAGATACGGCGTGGGAGCAAGGGGAAAGCATCACCCATATTCAAGGGGAAAATAAAGTTGTCAAAAACCCACCAAGCCCAAGTTCATTAAAAGAGTGCCCTGGGGAAGCTATTTCATGTGACATTTCTGGAAAAGAACCATTTCCACATGGAAACACCACTGGCTGTGGTTAAAGGACAACTTACACAAGTTACATCTCCGCTTGCCTTACACCAAGGAAGGACCCAAAGCCTCGCTCCTGTGTTCTCATCGCACAGGCTCAAGGTCTCTGGGCACCACCTCACCTCCTCTTCCTTTGGAGATGGCAAATAAAGCAACCAAATCTTGCCAAGCTCTCACAAAAAAAAAAAAAAAAAGCTTATTTTCAGATTAGGACAACTTTGTTCTTCCTGTTCATCAGGCTGGCTGCTTCTCCTCCTCAAGCCATGGCTGTAATGATGCCCACCTGCCTGCAGAAGGCTGCACAGCTCCAAGATATTCATTACTAAGAGCAAACAACCTGGAGAACAATCCCTTTTTCTCAGCTACAGGGCAGAGACCAAGCAATAACACTTCCCAAAACCAGCTTCGGGTAGGTGCTTTTCATCTAGGGTTTTTTTGGGCAATGGATGGCTCAGAGCAGAGTGCACAGAGACAACGGGAACGGACTAAAACCTCTGCACGATGGGAACTGGAATTAAGTTTGATTGTAGGGTTTTTTCCAGATGTCAAGGCAAGTCTAAGCATCCCAGGAGAGACAGAGCTTACCTGCTTCTAGAGATGAAAAATGCGAGATTCAGTTCGAAACTGTGATTCTTAAAAAACTCTCCCATTTTCTTCTTTCTCCCAGCCAGACCGAGAGGCTCGGCCCCACAGACAGCTCTGCGGAGAGCCCAGTGGTCTCATAAACCTCCCCAGAGCAAAATCCCGCACTGATCCTGCCACCTCCAGCTGGCTGTGGACCTAGGAGCAGGTGACAGACCCGTCTATGATGTCCACCAAAAGGCAGAAGCACGAGGGCTACTTCCAGCATCCCTCACCCGGTCCCAGCCCAGCTGCAGTTCTGTTAGTCCTCACCTTCCCCTCCCAGCTGCCCTCTGAAGCTGCTTCTAGAGGACCGATATTTGCTTAATTCTTCCAAAAGCACCACCATTTCCCTTCCTCGGGACCAAACACAAAGAAATTCGTACATTTCTCCAATTTCTCTAGTGTCTTCTCCATGAATTTTGACAGCCCGGGTGCCTCCGTATGGGCTCAGAGCCGCTCCCACCGTCAGGTGAGGCTGGGTAGGGTTTGTCCTGCAGGAATATCGGTGCTGGAGAACAAGCTTCATTTTAACCACAGCGCCTGGACCCTTCAGTAGCTCATCCCCACCTTCCCCATTCCCATCCAGCAGCCATCCCATCTGGAGAAGCTGGGGACGACGCGGCGACGACACATCAGCAGCGAGCGTGCCGGGAGGGAGCGGAACGAAAAGAAGTGGACGTGAAAATCAGAAAGCTCCGAGAAACTCCCTGGAAAAGTGCTGCTGGAAAAGGACACCAGGAACACCCGCCAGCCCCCGAGGGGCTGAGCACCCGCACTCCCCTTCCAGTCTCTGGCTGTGGCTGACGCTGAGCGAGTCCACAAGAAGGCAACAACATCGTGCAGTGCTGGAAGTGCCGGGGATGCTTTCCTTCTGGATAATAAGGAACAGGACCGCAACGCCTTCTTGGCACAAAAAGTAAGGGAAAGGGAATCACCGTGCAGTCCTGGGAACTGGGAATCCTGCCTCCGCGGTGGAAAAACCCCAAGGGTGACGCAAGCATCTAGGCTGACGGCTGGATTTTCCATCACACAACTGCAGCCAGCTGGGTTCAGGGCCGGCCTTGGCAAAGCAGGGCTCAAGCTGGCAAATCCGAACAGTGACGAACAAGGCAGAGCTGGAGCAAAGCAGTCCCCAGCGAAACCACCGCTCCCACCCACGCTCACCCCTCCGACCTCTTCCTGAACTAAACTGGTGCCCAGTGAGCGCGTCTGGACGTACACCCGCACCGTGGGAGTTGGTAAGGCGGCAATTTAATTAATCCATCTCTCAGATCTACCCATCCGTCCTTCTGATCGACGCACCCGGCCGGTGAATCCATCCGAGCTCCTCCGCAGCCTCCCCTGCCCTCCGTCTGGGGGCGGTCCGCCAGGGAAGTGTCGCTCCCAGTTCCTCCAACGCCAGAGACGAGGCTTCAACACCCCTGGCATTTCGGTGACTTTCCTTAAACACCCCCAGAGCACTCACACACTCGTTTTAAAGGAGTAGGGGGGAAAAATGGGAACTTTTATTAACGTGTGGCCATGTACCGGCGTTTCCTCTTTCCCATTTATGTCCCCACCTGGACGCACGTTGAAGCCTCCCCGTTTCCAGCCCAGGCTGCGATGCTGCCTTCAAAGGAGGTTTATTGGATCCGGTTTCTCTGGGGGATTTTGCTTTTCTCACCTTCCGGCTCCAGATTAAAGGTGCTTGGGGCCAGCATCTCCGTTCAGCAAGGTAACTGTGAGCGCAAGGTGTCATGCAGCGCACCGCTGAAAGGCACCAAGCGAGTCCTCGGTGCTGCTTTGGGAGCTGCTGCAATCCCTGCCCTGCCCAAAACAGCACGAAAACCAGACGAGAGAGAGACTTTCTGCCTCAGAAACACCAAAAGTCCTCAGGACTCGGAGTACAGCTCCCCTGAACTGCACTGCTGCGGGCTTCTCTTTTTCAACGTAGTAAATGAAGCATTTAAATCTCGCACGTAGCGCTGAAGATTCATGACGTGTGTCTCCCGGTCCTGGTAAGGCTAACGCTGATTTAACACGCGGAGATCTTTCCCGGTGCTTGGTGGCCCGTTACACCGCGACCGTCAGCAGGCTGTACGGCACAGCCCGCGCTCCCGTCCCCCACGACTTCCCATCCCTCGCAGCGACGGATTCCTAATGCCCTGCAGACCCGCACAGATGAGTTATCTCCTCTTGTAACGCAAGCAGCCCTTCAAAATATTTCTGTCTCGCATCAAACAGGGCCACTTAAGTGGCTTCAGCAGCAAGAAAAATTTCTCCCCGAGCAACACTTGCTACCTACTTGTCTTCTTGTTTGACCCAGAGGTCCCTGCAGCGGATGGTGCTTGCAGGCAGATGGGGACCTCGCAGCAGCTGCCTGGGTTAATGCAGCACCCCGCGTCCTGAAGGAGAGGAAAGCACTTTAAAACTATTTCCAGTCGCTAGAATCAGAAGCAGACAGCTCGTGGATTGGTTTGTAATGCAAAATCAGGACGACCTCTTCCAGTTGAGCTCTAGCGGGGCAGGAGAGGGGACAGCAATCCGCCAGGGCAGCTCCTCCAACCACAAAGAAAAGGGCAAGGAGCACATGCCGAAGCCTCTGTTGAAGTGTAGTGGGAAAAAAATCCCTTCCCAGAGCCTGCACATGATCCCAGACCTGCCAATGGTCTCCTGCAGCGGCTTCTGGCCTCTCTGAGATTCTTGGTGGATTTCAAACAAATTTTGGCTGCAGTCAAGATTTGCAGACACCGCGTTAGTTGCAGCAAACAGGTGACGGCTACGCCGCTGTCAGACACACCAGTGAGTCAAAAAACATCTAGCCCTGTGCCGACCACTTATGTGGTCCCAAGGGGCTGCCAAAAGCCGCCCTCGTTGCCCACCCAAGCTCCTTGAGGTCACGGTCAGCATGCTTCGGAGCACCACCAGCACCAGGTGATTTGGGAAGCCCAGGTGAATTGCCCACAGGGGACCAGCTTGGACTCAGCTCTACAGGACACAGTTCTAATACCAAACACTGGCAAGCACCTGCGTTTATCCTCTCCAGTCCCAAAATACAGAGGGAGACAGACCGAGGTTCTGCAGGGGACAGGAGGACATCTACCCCAGCATCCACCTTGCGGGAAGCCGGGTGGATGCGCGGTCCCGAAGCCGCGCTCGCAGCCCCTGGTGGCTGGGCACAACCTCGGGGTCCACACACCGGTTCCTGGCTCTGCTGCATCCCTGTCTGAACATCACGGGAGCTAATGAGCCCGCTAACGAGGGGGAAAGGCTGCGGTATCCCCGTCTCCACCGGGACCACCGAGGGGTGGCCATACTTAGGCCTCACTAGGCCGCACCCTTCCCCGCGGCATCCCCCCAACGGCTCTCCAGAGCGCCGGGCCTTGTTCAAGCACAACCCTTACATTATTCTAACAAAAGAGGGATTTTTTTACGCCCCCCCCCACCTTCCGTCGGTGAATGATTATGGATGTGTTGCCAGGAGCCGGCTCCATTTCTCTAAATGAGAGCGGGCTGGCAGCCGAGGCGGGCGGGAGGCTGATAAATGCCCTCCTCCCCCCCCGGCCTCGCGGCGGGAGCTGCCAGGGGTCCTCCTTCTAACAAGCTGCAGATGGAAGATGACTGGAATAACAAAGTATGAATTTTTATGAGCCTAATAAATCACTCCACTTTTCCCGCTCTTGATCGTTTTCAGCACTTCACACGGCAGCGAAACCCCGGCTATAATCAAATGGCTTCGTGGATCCTGTGCTAGCGCGGGGAGGCCGCTCCGCCGCGGCAGACAACAGACAGCACTCGTCAGGCTGCAAACCCATCTGCATTCGGGCTTTAGGACTGACTCCGTACCTCTTTTTTTAATTTAATGATGAGAGATTTGAATCCCATAGGATTTCCCCCACCCTCAGAGGCCCTTCTCAAAGCGAAGGCCAGCCTCCTTCCCCCCGCTTTTACCTCTCCTAACTAGCCGCTTAAAAAGACCCTGACCCGACTCCAGCATCGGCAGAGAAACGTGGGGAAAGTCCCTAAGGATGGAGGGAAACTTTGCAGGCAGCAGGTTTGTTAAAATCCTTTTAAACCCCCTTCCTCAACCTATAAATAAAGCGGGCGGCGAGTGGGCTCCAAAAAGGTTTCAGCTTCAAGTTGCTACCCCAGAGCACGTGCACATGTATCTGCCAAGGAAAATATCTGCCGAAAAGCCCCAAAACAGTGTCTAAAACAGTGAGCACCACGTCGATCTAAAGAAAATTAAGACTTTGCTCTCCCTACCAAAGAATTACTCTCGAAGCCACCAGGACAGCGACCGGCGGAGGAGAACGGGACCAAAGTCAGAGAGCATGGTTGCATGAGGCAGCACGCAGCCACCGAAACGCTCTGCAACACCCCAAAACCAGACCAGAAACCCAGCCTGCAGCTCTGGGGAGCTCTGAAAACTGCAAGGACAGCCTGTAAAATGGATGCAGTCCTCCCGGGCCACCGGTGCCTTGCTGACGGCAAACCCTCCTAAGGACAGGCACGACCCTGATACCCCAAAGCATCCTGATGCCCCTGAAGTATCCTGATGCCCCCCAAATATCCTGATGCCCCCGAAGCATCCTGATCCCAAGGCTTGCAGGTTCACCTCCCCGAAGCAAGGAGGGGAAGCTAGCAGGGAAACCTGTTGTTTTCGTCATCCTCCTCCGGCCCCGTTCCTCAATCCCTCCGCTACGTTTCCCCGCGCACCGCTTTTCATTTGCTTTTCCAGCACGGCACTGAATCAGGGAGGGAATTCATCTTTGACAAACATTTACCGATTATCAAATCACAACTGCAGCCACAGACAGGGGCAATAAGTCACTTTAAGCAGCCGTCCGTACTGCAGTCTGAGGAGTTTGGGCAGCTCGGCGATGACAAATAACTCCTGTCAAAGCCGCATGTTCCCTCGCGCTCCGAATCCGTGTTCTCTGTTGTTCCACGCTACCTGGTGTTTAATGACAACACTGTCAGACTAAGACGAAGCCTCTGCGCTGCGGACTGTCAAAGCCCTATTAGAGGAAAGATTGAGACCCTACTCTTCTTAAACTCACTCAAGCAACACAACCTGCTAGTTTTTATAATTATTGTGCGAGAGCCATCGATCGCGCGCTGACACCTAACCTATCTGTATGAAATGGGAGTAGTTTGCTGGGTGACAGTTGCTATAGATTATTGCGGGTGGGTTTTTTCCCCCCCTTTTATCCATTGCTCTACAAAGCCTAAAATGGATGGGAAGGAAGAAGGGAAAAGCGTGTGCCTTCGCTTAGACGCCTTCTCTATCCCCGCTCTTTACCTTCAAGAAGTTTGCCACTCGCAGGTCTCTTCCCCGTTGGGAAAACCAATCCAGCTCGTCAGATTCGCACATCTCATGGTGTGAACGACATGCAGATCACCCCAAAAGGCACTCAATGCCAGGACAGTGCGTCAGGAGCACGTCCTTGCATGGAAATGCTCGTGTAGGGATTTGGGAATTACAGAGCAACAGCGGGCAAGGCCAGCACAGCTCAGGATGCAGGGGAAATCCCAGCTTAAAACCAACCAGCCTCAGGAGACAGCTGTGCCATGCAGACATGAGGACGAGCCCCAGGCTGCTCTGGAGAGGACTTTCACCAGGCTGCATCCGATCTACACCACGCTTCAAAGCTTCCTTCGTGCACGAACTTTTCCCCGTCTAACGACACAGCTGCAACTCCGGTCCTGGCGAGGGCTGGGAGGTTGAATTTCGTTGCAAGTGTTTGTTAACCTTGCCTGTTTGCATCTAACACAGCCTCCACTGGTTCATTTTGTTGCACTCCCGGAGAAGGACTGGACTCAGTTTGGGGTTAGCACCAATGAAAATCTTCTCCCCACCCAGAAACTTGGGTCAGGCTGAATTCCCAGCAGTATAAAGGAAGGAAACTGGAGTCTGGGGGTGCTGGGAAGCTGCTTCTGAGCCAGGAAAAGAGGCACAATGGGAAGATCAGAGCCAAGGAGGCATTCAACCACACCAAGGGAAACTTGGGCTGGAGAAGAGGAGGCATCTTCTAGCAGGAGGGCCCTGGGCAGCAGCACCTTCCCCACGGACAGACGCTTCTCCCACTCCATTACACGCAAGCAATGGTTTTGTTTCTCAGGAGCTCCATCCTCCAAACCAAGGTCAGGGCCATTTTACCATCAGTTACTTTGGAATTGGTACACGCTTGTCTTAGCACCACGTGCACACCCCAGCAGCAAACACTTACTGGAAACTCCTGAGGGTCTGGACGGGTGAGGAGGAAGAAAATTGCTTTTGCTTTACAGAAATGTCCTCATTTGTTTAGAGCAGCTACTGGATCCAGTAAGTTACTATAAATAAATATTTGCAGTGCCTAAGCTACGCGCAAGCATCAGTGCATGTGGTTTATTTGCTTGTATTGCCCATTTGGGTGATACAGTTGGGTGAGTTTGGCACACATCCACGTCTTCCCCTCCCCAAAGAGCACAGCTTCATCCATGCTAGAAGAGAAGAAACTCACCAGCACTCCATCGAGAGGCACCAAGAGCCACCCAAGCCCTTCCTCACCTCCTCAGTCCATGCCAGGAACCATCTTCAGCAGGTCCTACGTGGGATCCAAAGAGCCCAAACCACTGAACCAGCGGTGAAACCTTCTCATGGATCTGATCCAAAGGAACGGCCCTCTTTGGGAGGGGAGGAGTGTGAGAGAGATTAAACCACGGGAACATTTCAACCGGACCTCTGCCTGGTTGAAATCCACGTGGGGCTTGCAGTCACCTAAATGTATTGTGTGGAAAACGTAACAGCTGGTCATGGGAAAGCCATTCCCGTTGGCTAACTGGACGGCAGGAAGATCTGAGATAAGCATCACAGCCCCTCAGATTCCATCCACGTTCATTTTGACACCCCTACAGCCACAATTATTAGTACAAAGGCACAAAAATGACCCCAGGCTGTCTACTTAGGAAAGGGGGCAAAAGAAAGCTTTGGTGTCATTGGCCGTTTAGCTTCTGAAGACAGCGATGAAGTTGACCATAAGTTGGCTGGTCCCAAATAACTTCTCCAACCCACCAGAGGCTGTTAATGAAGAAGGGACCAAAACTGCCAAAATGGAGAAGAAGAGTTTCCATTTCTGGTTGAAAACAAGCACTGTTTTAACCAACTCGTCAACAACCCTACCGTTGCCCTCCCATCGCATGCCTTTACGTCCAGGTTCAATCCCCGCAGACCAACGCAGTCCTTCTGTCCTCTCCTACGGCACACATCAAAGGAAACGGCGTCTCGTTCCGTGATGAAAAACTTAGGGTAGCACCCAGCTTCCGGCTCCGATAAACACCTCGTTTTCTAAACCCTGAGTGACAGGAGCAGAACGCTTCCCTTGCATCGTCCTCGGGATCACCCGGGGATGTCAGAGCAGGAAAAGGAAAGAAGAACAAGAAATCTCACTTCTCCTGCCTCTGAGTTTGACAAGTCATCCTAGACAGGGGCGGTAATATTTGATAAATTTTCATTTTCCTTCCAAGGCTGTCAGGTAATCTTTTTATTGACAGCACTCCAGGGGTTTTCTGTAGTCTCAGGGAAAAGGGCTCGTGCTCCTGCTTGTTATTAAACCAAGTACGTTATTTCAGATGGAGAAACAGCTACGAGCCACCTCCACCTCCAAACAAGTCCACTGGGTGCGAGTGTACCCAAGGCTGGTTCACAACACGGAGCCCTTGGAAACCCCCCAGCAAAAATCCAGAGCCGAAACCACCGCTAGCGCCGGAGCGATCGTGCCTCCCCCTCTGTCTTAGGGGGATAATTTTACAGTTAACGGGCCTCAAATGCCAAGAGACATTTCTGCAGCTTAAGCGTGACCACATTGCTTCTAATAATACCCTCTGGAGTCACAGTGGGGCGGTGGTTCCCAAACCACCACACGAGGCCATTGCATTGAGATCCTGGCCATGCGAGGAGCTGCACCAAGCCTTGTCCTCGAGCACAACGCCGTCCCATAAAGGGTCGGTATCCTGACCCCAAGCAGGCACAACCCCGCATCGTGATGACCGAGGGAAGATGAAACCGGGATGAAGAGCAGCCTGCTCTCCCTCCTGCTTCTCCTCAAGGCTAAGGGAGGATGCCCGAGGAGGGCAAGAGCACAGGCAGCTACGGACAGCATCAATGATTTCAGGAGGAAGAATTACCAAAGAAAACCGGATTTGCAAAGGGAAATGATGTCTCAGAATCGGTGTCCTCTTTTCTCTCACTGCACTGTCAGTAGTTCCCTGGAGAGGGTAAGCAAGTTGAGAAATATGGACCCATTTTATAAGAAGAGGACAAACAGTTTCTCTCAGTGTTGGTTAAATCAATAAAAGAAGTCCATTTAAGTTAGAGGCGTCTTCTCTTAAAGCCCTTTTTCCTTGTTATTTCATTACCGCACTTGGAGAAAGGTCACCCGCAGAGAAGCCCAAGGTGTCGACTTCCCAGTGCCACGAGCATTCGATCCAGGAAAAGAAATTAAAGCAGGGCCAGAAATACCACCGACCACGACGCCAACAAGAAAAACATTGCAAGAATCACAAATAAAATCGCCAGGGCTCCATTTCATCGTCAAGCACTGGTTTTACAGTTCTTGCTCCGATCACCGTGAGATGCTAAGCCCTGCCTGCATCCCACCAGCCTCAGGACATGGCCACGACCAACCTGCACCAGGCTACCAGATTTTGGGTGTCTGCAGCCTGTCTCAGGTGGGAAAATCCAGTTCAGCCTCATCTTTTGAGCAAGTTCGTCTTCTGAGCATTCAGAGAAAAGCAGGCTTGGGAACAACAGGCTGGAAGGAGAAGCTGGGGAGGAACCCCTCCAACCAACAGCAGGTCCATGAAAGCTTTCTGCTCCCCAGCACGGGCTCAGATGAAGCCTTGCTGGATTTCTGTTCGTTTTGCGACTGCCAGCTGGGTTTTTTCTAATTTTTAAGGCCAACAGGAGACTAAGGATGGAGACGTTCGGTGATGAGCCATCAGTGAGGAGAGCTGAGGTTTCCAAGAAGAGCCAGGTGAGCCAAACCCCAGGGAGGTGCTTCTGAAAATCCCACCCTCTAACTTTTAACACCCTGCTCGTGCTAAAAGTCAGAAGAGAAACTTGGCCGTGAAGGCGAATTCTCTCAAACACCCGACACCGTGGCAGGAGTGACGCTCGCCACATTCCCAGCCCGGCCTCCTCCTGTTACCGAGCTGTTCCAGCACAAACAACTGTCCCAGTTCACGGCGCAGTTATTTCAGGTCTCCTGCTCTGCAGACCTTTTGGTGAAAGCCTGCTCCTTTCTCCTCCGTACCTCCTGGTCCTTCAGGACGTGCAGCCTCGTCCTCACCGTGTCCTGCAAGCTCGTGCCGCGTGGTCTCAGCCCTCAGGGGCTGGAGGACCTCTTGCAAACCGTGCAGGTGTTGCAGTGGGATGTTCTAAGCTCCTAAGCTCCACGTTCTCGCCTTATTCCACCTCTCAAGCAAGCTTTCAGCTCCTCGTTACCTCACCTGCCACCTGCCGAAGGATGGAGAGACAACACAGCAAGGACTCGGGTGTTTCCCTCTCGTAGTTCTCTCCTTACCACCAGCATCAGCTTTAGGTTGGGGTTTCTCTGGGAAAAGCCCAACCACCTTCCTGCCATCCTGTTCCTTCTGTTCCTGCTGTACAAAGCACGGTTTGGTTTGGTTTTATTATCTTTTTTTTTTAAAGTACAATTTGTGGGAACAATAAACGCTCACCTTGCAGTAATTCGTAGTAGTTCTACCAGTACTCCTGCTCTGGATTAAAAAAACAGAAGGCAAGGCACGACACAGGGCTTCTCGTGCAGAGGTTCACCAACAGCCCGACCCAAATCCGCGGGACTCCTCGGTGCCCCGGGACAGACAGACACGGATTTTGGTGTCCTGCAAAAGGGGGAGCGCAGCCCCATCGGCTCCCTCCTGCACAAAACGAGCGCTCCTCCGCACCCACCTCGCAGGTGGCAGCAGCTTAATTAACGTTCGCACAGCCTCCTAAAGCCAATTAGTGCTGAGTATTATTAGTTAATAAAAGACTCCATTACTTAGGTTATTCCTTATCTGCATGATCCTCCGCGGGCTGTTTTTCGAACTCGTCCCGTGCAGTCTGCTTTAGACTCAGCACCAGCCCCGTGAGTTCAATACCCGAATCCTCATCCCCGAGCTCCTGCCTGCCCTAAAATCATTCTGCAAGGGGCCGTCACCAACTCCAGTCAACCCAAAGGTGCTTCTCATTGCACAACAACAATCTTGGAGGGGTCTCAGGGCTTTTGCAGCCTCTCCGACAATGCCAAGATGCGAGGCAAGAACACTCAAGAGGCCACCACCACCAAGTCACCCCGACTGGCAACGTCCTAGCCCATGAAATAGCTGAATTTCAACAAGTATCCCTCCAGTTAGTAACGTCTTAGCCCACAAAACAGCTCAATTTCAACAAGAATCCCTCCAGCTAGCAATGTCCTAGCCCAGGAGATAGCCAAATTCCTACAAGAACCACTGCCCACGTCACTTGTACTTCTCTGCTCGTTTTCTGTGCTGCTCCACGACTCGACGGCTTCATGTTCAAAGGTCAGAAATCCCCTCGCAGAACACCCCGAGAATAGCAGTGCTATAAAAAGAAATGAGAGCTCACAGCAAATCCCACGTGCAAACCATAAAACCGTCATCCGCCGCGGGGATTCTGCTCCGAAGGCGTGCGAGGTGCTGAGCTCGGAGCCCGGCTCTGAACTTCGCCAGCGCCTCCCAGGCTTTCACGTTGGCTCGGGCACAGGACCAGGCTTCACGATCCGAGCCCGTCCGACAAACCTTGTGCTGCTTTGGGAGGGTTTAAGCCCGAGGAATTAAAGGTTTCAGGTGATGTCCAGGAGTCCCGCGCAGCTCGGTAGAGGTTTGACGAAGCATCCTCATAATTTCCTTTACAACACGACGGGAGCCGTGTTTTTGGAGAACCAAACGTTACCCTTCTAAGTCCCCTGTGCAGAAAATTCAAGCCAAGTAACATAAGCAGCTAAAATAAGCAGAAAACTCAGAAGGAGGGCGTAAGATAAAGGAAATCCTGTACAATGCCTTTTAATTAAAGCATGATATGAAAGAGGGTTACCTGCAAACACCTCCCAGAGGCCACCCTGCTGTTATAAAGCGTCCTTTGCAGTGAGACCAAGCCCTGTCCTTGCAGGCTGGATGGCTGAGCTACATGCAGGGAGGGAGAAATGATGGCTCGGGCTCGGCACAGCTCCAGGTGCCACCGAGCACCAGCACCAACAAACCCAGAGCCGGGGCTCGGAGCACCTCCGAAAGCACGCCCGAGGGCTCTGCAGGGCGCTCGCGTGACTCCAGCCCTAAAATAAAGTGACCCAAATCGGAAACTACCACGATCATCCGGGCAGCTTGAACGCTCCTGGTCCTCCCTTAGCCTTTTCCATCGGCTGCCCAGGCATTCTGGTCTGTCAGCACCTAAGCTCGGGAGCTCTCATCGCCCCCCGCCTTTGCTGTTGGCACAAAAGCGAGCGTTTGTAAGCAAAGCGCCCAGAAAAACTTCGTCCCCCTCTCCCCGTGCCCCCCCTGAGCTCTTCGGGGCGCAGGCGCAGCAGCACGAGACGCGGTGCCCGATGTTCCGCACCCTGCGAGCTCCTCCGGCGTGCGCTGCCTGGGTAACCCCCCAAAGCGCTTCCCGAAGCCAGCTGCAGCTCTCCTTAATTAGTCTCCGCGGGTATTAATGAATCCAGATTAACGAATCCGTTAATGAACCCCACGACGTGAGGACCCCACTTTGGGCAGCGCTGGGGGAAGGCGCGCCCGATGTAGGGCCGAAGGCACGGCCCCGAACACGCCGTGCCCCGCAGCAGGAGCTCGCCGCGTTTGCTCGAGGGCCCTTTTAACCCGAGCTGCTGCCTTCCAGCTTCTCCTCCCAGGCAAATGGGGCTCGAGGGTCTGAACAGAAGGTGGCGGGGAAGACGTTAGCGCATCAAGCCGTTGCCTTGACTCAGCACTTCGCTGGCAGCCTTCAGCAGAAATAACTTCCCCGGCAAGAGCGGGCTGGGTAATAAAAGCCTCGCCAGCGTGTCCGCCCGGTCCTCTTAGCGGGGGCCAGGTTTTAAAGGCGGTTATAACAATTAATAACAGCAAAAAAACGGCTGAGAGCGGCAACGCTGCCACTGCGAAGGGAGCCTGCAGAGCAGCCACCGCGCTTGGGAGGAGATCACAGGACTCCAGCTCACCGCAGAGGTCGCCTTGAGAAAAATGAGCCACGTGCCTGGTGACTTGCCCACTGCCATCGCTGCTTTCGAGGCAGAAAGCACAAGAAGCCCCCAGGGGAAGCTGCCCTGGGCGCCGATGTCCGGCTGCAGATGGACGCGAGGCTCAAATCCATTTGTCTGGCAGCCAAAACACACCGGCACGGGCTCGTGCTGCAGGGGAAAGCCTGCAGCCACACGGTTCTGGCCCTGGATCACAGCAAAATTCAGAAGTTAGGCCAGATCTGGGCAGCATTTGGGGCAAAAGTGCAGGCCGCAGGTTACGTGGGGTGCAGAGCCGGGTGGGACTGAGCTCCAGCGTTCGGATGAGATGTGCCGGGGACTGGTTTGAACACGGACGGTCCCCGGTTTCTGCCCAGCTCCCTGTTTCAGCACCAGCAGCCCGCCCTGCCGGCCTTCCAGCGGGGCTTGGAACGCACCGGAGAAAACAGAAGAGAAGAAATGAAGCGAAATCTTCCTCCAAGCTCAGCAAAACCTTTCAAAGCCGCTTCTCGGGGATGATTCTCTCCCCTTGATGTACCTGGGCGAGTCCCAGATTCGGCAGAGAACACAACTCCCCCGGGGCGGTGGCTCCCAGGGGCAGACGGCACCGGCGCGGTGTCTTCGGGCAATTAGAGGCTGGGGAGAGCGAGCGGAGCACGAGGCAAATTCCTCCTCTTATCCTCTGCCTCTTTTCGTCTTTCCCTTCCTGCACCCCAGGGAGGGTGCCTGGGTGCCTGCAGGATCGCCACTCATTTTAGCAAGATGCCCGGAGGCAGCAGGGAGGAGGAGCAGCACCTTCCCCGCTCGCCGTGGAGACTCGGTTGTACCCGGAGAGCCTCCGGCAGCACCTCCGGATTAGGGGTGAGGATGACACGAAACGGTACGCGGTGCCTGCAGGCTCCGGAGAAGCTGCTCTCAGGTGGGCAAAGGCATCCGTGCCCTGCTCAGAGCTGGAAAACTTCGTTAACTTCACTCCCCGGCGCATCCCTCCCGGCTCCATCGGTTATCTTGAGCGCGCACAGGGCTCGCCACCTTCCCTCGGAGCCGCGCTGGCACGTCCCGAAAGCTCCCGGCTGACGGAGTGACAAAACCCCCGCCTCCCCCCCCGATTAATGCAAGTGGTTTGAGATGTAAAACAACACAAGCGGGCTCAGAGCTCTTTAAAATAATAAACCGCCTTTGATTGTTCGCATTGGTAAAAGCCCCGGCAATATGGCAGCCCGGGAGGACGCCCATCAATAAAGCCGAAGCGGAATATCGATATTTAGCTACGTGGCAATTTATAACAAGCCAGCAAGCTATTATTAAGGCAGGGCTGGGTAATTTGCACCGAAGCAATGGGAAGCCTGGAAGGGGACAAGAGCTTTGTGCCTCCGCTGAGTTTGTTTCCAGGAGGAGGAGGAGTTGGGCGCGAGGCGAGAGGAAGCAAGCGCCACACCTTTCGTCCTCCTCTTGGCGAAGGGAAACCCATGGAAATCATCGTCACGGCTCTCGGGAGACGCCACGAGGGGTCTGAGAGCCGCCGTCACTGTCACCGGGGCGAGCAACAAGCTGGCCAAAGCTCTCGGTCCTCCCCCCCTCGATGTGGCATGGGGTAAGGGACGTTGGCACGACCCTTCCCAAGCAAAACGCTTCCCTCCGGCCAAGGCAGCTGGAAGGGTTGTCCTCGAACTCAGCACTTGCATTTGAGGAAACGCAAGCTCATTTTCGAGGCACTGTTTTCTCTGAAATCAGTGCAAACCACACGTGGTTTCTTTACTTTATCCTATTTTTGTAGGGGAGGGCACTGCAATCAGTCTTGGAAGGAGCAAAACCTCCAGATGGGTTCGTGCCGCGGTGCAGCCCAAGAGCCGCAGAGGCACGCGAGGTGAGGCGGGTCTCAACTCTTATTCTCGAAGCATTTACATGGAGATTTTCAGGAAAAAAAAAGAGAAAAAAGGGACAGCAAGCATGGATCTGCAGGGATAATGTCTCGGGAGAACCTCTCAAGGCAAAGAAACCTCAGCCTCATCCTTTGCAGGGGTTTCTTCGCGTGGAGATCGATAAATGACAATTACCCAAGACATGGGCCAAGATCTTTTAACCCAAAAGGCCACGAGGTGACGAGCAGAGCAGCCCAGGAACGCTGTGGCACCGCTCCCGGTGCCCTAAACCTGGGGAACCCCGCGGGTTTTGCAGCTCGAGGAGCTTTGAACCAGCCAAAAACAGCTCGGAGAGCCCCGGCACGGTTTTGCGGGGTCACAGGAACCCGCGGGCCGTGGGGAGGTGTCAAGGAGCAGATGGCCACGTTGAGCAAGGGACGGCCAGCGGGGTCCTAATGGGGAACAGAGCGGGGAACACAGCTCCCGTGGGGGGCTGGAAGACCCCAGCACCCCGTTGTGGTGCAGGGCGGGCTCAGCCTCAACACGTCGCTGCCTTTCCAGCCCAGTTGGGAACTGCGTTTGCGGCGGCTCTCCGAGGCGATTCCGTCCATCCGCAGGGCGACACGTGGGCAAGCGCCGGCGTTGGATTTCGGCAGCCGTGCAACCTCCTAAATTGTCCGGTTATTCATACCTCGAGGCATCCCTGCCTGCTGGGAGGGGTTAAAGGCTAGGACATCGACGTGCCGTGCCACTTGCGCCTCCAGATTTGTCGTGTGGGAAGCCCGGACCGAGGGCTGCAGTGCCCCCGGGCTCTCCTCTGCCAGCTGCCGGGGATGCTCTGCCTGTAAAATGTGGTTAGGCCATGACCTCACCCACGTTTTGGGTCTAATTCTGCCGTAAATCCAAGCAGAAAAGCCCCTAGATGAGACGTGAAGGTGCTTCATCCTCTGCCGAGCCGAGATGCAGATTAAAAGGCAGCTCCGATTAAACCTCACATCCAATTAACCCCAAGCCAATAACCCTCTGGTGCCTCCTCCCCAAAACCTAACGCACTGTGCACAAGCGTTACCCCAAAAGTGGCTCCTCCAGCATCCCAGTTACCCCAAAAGAAGGCTCCTCCAGCATCTCAGCAGCGGGCCATTAAATCCACTCGTGGTTAATCAGCCCCTGACCCCAAAACTCTGCTCAGGGTGGTGCTGGCACCAAGCCGTGCCAAGGAGTGCCACCTGAATTCCTGGGTCATTTTTTTTTCCTCTTAATTATTTCCCTGCTTTCCCAAGTCTTTCCCGTGCGTTATTCTCAAAGCTGAGATCCCCGGGCGCCTTCTCTCCCTGCCTCTCTTGGGGGAAGAGCACGGCGAATATTTCGTCCTTCCCTTAGGATACCCCCAAGAAATTTCCGAGCATCAGTTCTCAACCTCCCAAAAGTTTCTCCCCCTCCTTAAAACACGGGGAATGGAGGCCCAAGAGGGAACAGGCTCTTCCTGCGCCACCCAAACGGTTCAACAGCAGAAAAAAGGGGGGAAAAAAAATTAAAAAAAAAAAAGCAGCAACTAACCTTTTTCTTCCTTCCAAAGCTGCTTTGACATTTCTCCTACCATCCGAAGCGGAGCTGCCTGCTTGGAAACCATCCCCCAGGGCACCCCCAATGGTCGTTTCGGCCATCACCAAGCCTCCTGCCTCCAGGTAAAATGAATATTTTTTAACCGAAGGCTGGAAAAACGCCCTGCGAAGGGCTGCAGCAAGCGCGCGGCCATTTCCAACTGCACGTGAAGCTGGGACGGGGCGCTGCTTTGTTTTGAGTTGGGTTTGGGGGGGAATGTCCTAGGGTAACGTTTCACCCCGTAACTTCACCCTCTTGTCTACGGATCAGGGGTCTGTGGATGACTTTGGGGAAGGGAGAAAACAGCTGGATTTCCCCCCCAGTCCTTCCTTGAAAGGAACAAATGGAAGAGTAAGAAGTTAGAGACGAAATATCTCCCTATCAAGTCTCCCCTCTGGCCCCGCAGGTAAAGAATCAGGAGTGAAACGACGTTAAAAAATAAAATTAAAAAGTCAAGCAGCATTTTCTCCCTATATATCCAGCCCCAACCGAGTGTTTGAGCACGTTTACGCCCCCGTAACTCGGGAGCACCGCTGAATTAACACCCAGACGTGCCGTGGAGCTGAAGGATGCTCCTGCATCCTCCCACCGCTCTTCCTCGGCGGCGTAAAGCAGGGAGAGAGCTCGGCCGGCCAGCAACCAACACGGGGAAGCTCTTTTCCAGGTCCCCTACGAAATTCCCCAGCACCCAGCGGGGGAGGCTGACAGATCCCCGGCCCCCCGCGGATCAATCACTCCCCAAAGCCAGACGGTGGCGGCGGGTCCCCGCCGTCGGCACGTCCCATCCATCTCCGCAGCCCAGCGCTGCCGGCGGGAGCTAATCCCCCCCCGCCCCGTTCCCCTCCTCGCCAGGCGGGGAGTTCGTTTCCACTTCATTACCTCGCCACGAAGCGAGCCGGAGAGCCGGAGAGCGTCTTACTTAGCGGCCACGGCGCCCGTGCCGCGCCACCGGGGCTGTGCCGAGCCCAGGACCGGCTCCGGGGACAGCGGCGTCACCTCCCCGGGCACGAAAAACCCAGCTGGCACCGTTTAAAAAGGGGTAAAGGGTGGGAGAAGGGTGAGGTTAACCCCCGGCAGTGCTCTGTCCTCAGCCTCCCTCCCTTTCGGGTGCTAAAGGCGGGGGAGAAATGCACCCCGCAAAGCCCACAGCTGGCAGGACCGCACGCAAGGACACCCTAAAGGGTCTGCCTGCTCCTCCAGGCGGCTCCATACAAGCTGAGCCGGATCCTTTCCTGCTCTAAACACATGGATTTGGCACCCTAAGCCACGGGAGCACCCAATTCTGCCCTGCAGGAACCCCCCCTGCCTTGCGGCGTGTCCCAAAAATCACACCAGGGCACTGGCGCAGCACCAGCACCATCGCCTTCCCCCCCAGAAACCCTTGTGCCGTTAAACCAAGACCCAGAAAAGTCCCCAGGAGCCCTCCCCGTAACTCCGAGCCCTCCCCGTAACTCCGAGCCCTCCCCTACGAGCTGAGGGATGCCGAAAACAAAAGTTTGGGTGCTCGGCGCTGGATGAAGGCGGCGCTGCTCTCAGCTTCCAGGTCATATCCTGGCCAGCACTGCTTCATCCCAACCATCTGCTAAGGCGATTACGAGCTGAGGAAAAACCGCAAGAGCAGCAAAATTTGGGAAGGAGGCAGCAGCATCGGGCTCGAGGTGAGCTTCGCAGCGGCGCCTGTACCTCGCCAGAAAAAATCCTCGTGGACAAGCGTGAAAGAGAAGGAAGGGGAAAAAAAAAATCCAGCCAAATGAGGGATGCCAAGTTAAAGCGCCGCTCCCGATGGCACGGGAAGGCTGTTATTTAACTACCGCCACCAAATAAAAGCGAGCGGTCCATTCAGGTTGGTATTAGGAATCAATTAACGGGGCAGAAATCGGCGTCGGATAGAAAATATCACCGCCGCAGCACAAAGGCAACGCGGGCTCTCCCGCGGCAATCGGACACGGTGAGGCGAGAGGTAATTACAGGAGCGCTGGAGAAGAGGATTTACGCCGAAATCACCGCTCGTGGAGTCGCCTGCCCTGCGTGTTAACGCTCCCAGCTCTCGTGCCCGGCAGCTCAAGGAGTGAGGGAAAAAGAAAAACGGGAAAAAAGAGCGGCAGGTTGTTTAAAACGAGGAGCCCCAAAGCTTTTTGAGGTTCCTTGGGCAGGCGCAAGCCGCCCGTCCCGGTTTTGCGCAGCCCCGTCCTTTATTTGCCAAGCTTGGTTTGGGAAACCTGACCTTGTTGCTTCTGCTATTAAAAAAAAAAAAGAAATAAAAGGTTGAAAATTTTGGCCGGTTTTCGGGCGATCTTTACACCTCCAGGACTGGTTAAGAAAACGGTTCAGGAGCAGCTCCCTTTGCAAGCCCCATGCCTTAAATCCCGAGCAACATTACGAAAGCCCTACAAAAAGCAAAGCCAGAGCCTGAATAACAGGCAAAAAACCCCCCAGCCCCGGTCATGCCCCTCTTCCTGCTGACCACGAGGGTCTTTTGCTGCTTCTTTTGACTCTTTCCCCACCGCTATTTCACAGGGAAAAAACCCTTTTCTGCCGGAAAAATTGCTCAGGTTTTGGAGACGCACGGAGCAATCGCAGACTCATCGTGCCCCCTAGAGGGGACCGCGGCGGGTCCCCACTGCTCCAAGGTCCTCAGACACCGGGGTCCTCATCACACTGGGGTCCTCGCGTGCCGCAGCCCGCTGCAGTTTTGGCTCTGAATTTGGAAAAAAAAAAAAAAAAAAAAAAGCGGGGAGAAAGAGGTGGGGGAACGCAAAACTTGGCCAAAGAGGCCGGGGGTGGGTGCGCACCGCTCGGCATTTCGCTCTCCAGTTGGATGCGTTCATAAATCCCGGCCTGATCCCAACCTGAGGGAGACCCTTGAAGGCCGTTTCTTGATTTTGATGATTTTTGAGTCGAGATCTGTGCAGAGTTCATCACCTTGGAGTGGCTGGGGGAGCCGGTGGTGCTGAGCTGAGCCCTGCTACTTCTAAAAATCATCCAGAAATGACGCCTGGAGGGTGCGCCCTGTCTCTCCCCTGCGCTGAACCCTGCAGAAAAGCCCCTTTGACCTTAGGAGAAGCCATAAACCCTCCACAAACCCTCCACAAACCTCTCCCTGTGCCACCCCGGTTTGGAAAGATGCTGAGTCTTTCCAAAGATGCTGGGGGGGGGGGGTCTCAAATAGGGAAGATCGGGGACACGGGGCTCCCAAAGTGCCGCACAGCCCGGATCCACGGTCCCCGTGCCGTGGGGGCAGAGCCAAGCCCTTCCTCCAGGCTCCTTCCGCTGAGTGCCCCAGGCTCGCTCTTAATTAAGCGTGGCTAATCAGACACCTGGATCTGGCCGGCCCTATTGCATTCCCTGGGGTAAAAGGAGGTGGTGGGGGGAGAGGGAAAAAGCCAACCCCCGTGGCTCGTGTGCCTCCTGCAAGCTGCAGCTGGCCGGGAGCTGCTGAGCGGCGAGCCAAGGGGACGGCCGGGACCCAAGGGGCTGACCGAGAGCTCCCCGTTCCTTTCTGAGAGCTTTGGGTCGAGCCCAGGGAGTAAAAGGGAGGCGCAGAGGTGTGGGTGGTGCTGGGGGAAGCCTCCTTTTGGTGCTCAGCGACACGGGTTTGGGAGAGGGCACCCAAAAAGCCCTCGTCGCTACAAGGACGAGGGGATCCCCAAGGCGATGGGGGCTGGGAAAAAGGAAAGCAGCTCCCAACTCAGAAGGACACGTCGCCAAGAACTTTGCAAACCTATTGTTAAATCTGGGAGGCGATCTTCGGGGTTTATTTGACGTAGAGGAAGAAGCTGAATCCCAGAGACCCTCGGCCAACCCTCAACGCCCCCGCGGTGCAGCAGATAAAGGGGACAGAGACCAACAGGCTAATTCCTCCAAACCCGAGGAGAAACGTCCAAGGAGCTGCCTCGAAAGCCCCTCCGGACACGGGGCAGACACGCACGGGGACACCAGATTTGGGGGGAAAACCTGCCAAAAGGCGACCGTCCCCAAGGCGAGCGTGGGCAGGGACTTCACCCGGAGAAAAGGAGGAGGGAGCGGGGCCGTAGCCGTACCACCGTGCCCTTCATCGGCTCCCGCAACTAATTACAACTAATTACCCTCCGCAGATTGACGGACAGGGGTTGGGGGCAGGCCCCAGGGAACCAGAGGAGCCAAGAGGCGAATCAACCAGGGGCTCGGGGTGAGATCACGAAAGCAAAAAGGTGACCGAGGGAGGCGTCAGGCAGCAGATCCGTGCTTAACGGCGCACGGCTCCCCGGCGGCGATCCGTGCCGGGGCCTGGCCTCTCCTTTAATTTACGGCAATCGCATCTGACTCGAGACTTCAGCCACGGATTCCATCGACGGGAGGCATTCAGAGGGAACCTTAAAATGGGAAAGGCACCTGTGAGGGGCGCGAGAAGCTTCCTGAAGCCGCGGCGGGGAGGCCGGCGTGCCGGGCGCGCGGCGGATGCCAAGCGGGACGGCTCCTGCGGGGACTCGCACAAAAAAAAATGTAAGCGCCATCCCGAGCCAAGCCGGGTAAAGATAGCTCCTGCCCACCAGAATAAACGTTGGGCTGAAGTTTCCCTTTCTGCCCCCGGTCCCCGTTTCGCCTTCTCGCCCCCGGCGAGTCCCAAACGTCGGCCGGGCGAATCCCCCCCCAGGGCAGAAAGGATGAGGTTGGGAAGCGGGTTGGGAAGGGATAGGGTTACCCCGCGGGGCTGGGGCTTGCGGGCAGCTGCCGTTCCCTCCCCTCGTTTTCTCACAGGCGGTTAATTGGTAATTTTCATCACGCTGGCTGCAGGCATTTGCTGTTAGATACGGCCGTGAAAAAGGAAGAGGCAGAGAGAGGGCAGGGCGAGCGGGTGCTTTCGCCGAGGCTCCCGGCCGAGACCTTTCCAGAGAAGCCACTTTCCAGGAGTGAAATCCATCAGCTTGAGGCCCAGCCCCGAGGAGGAGCGCTTCAGGACGTCCCTGGTTCGTTTTTCCACCCGGGAGGAGCCGGTGACCGGAGAGGGGCAGAGCCGTGGCACCGCCAGGCCGGCGCTGGAGACGTGCGAGGGGCACAAGCGGCACCGCGGAAAAAGTCCGTGCGTGATGCTCCTCAGATGTTCTTCGCCCCTCGTGGCACGTGAGCCGAGGGAAAAGCGACCCGTTAACGGGGGACAACTTCCCAGGAGGAAAGAAAATACGGAGAACAAGCAGCACGGGGAGAAAAGTAAGAATTAATGAGAGTTGCAACTACTCCAAGTGCTGCTGGAGCAATAAAAAGAGCCTGTCCGCTCCTACAAGGAGCTACAACACCTTCCTATGCTTCACACATCCCCCTGCAGCCCATGGTTTCAAGGGTGCAAACGCTCAGGGACAAGGATGCTCTTGATGGTGTGTCTGCAGCCCCGATGCTATTTCAGCAACGTAAATAATAATAACGCAACAATCACCTTGAGCCACGACGCTCCCTTAGCCTCTCCCTGCCCTCTCCACCTACACACGCTCGAGCAGCCTCAAAAAGAAAATAAAACGCTCGTTCTCTCCCCTTAATCTCTATTCTCGGCATCCTGCAGGACAGTTTGATGACGGCAATGATCCCGATGAGCTGCCGGAGCACTGCGGCCGCGCGATGTAACCGGGTCGCTCCGGCCACCCCGACGCCACCGGCACGAACACGCTTCCCCAACCCAAAATTTTGTTCTGGAACAAGCCGAGAGGCGGCAGCGGATCTGGGAGCACAACGATGGGGGGATATTTTGGATCGGTTGGCTACCAGAAACTTTACCCAAGCCGAAAAGGGAAAAGCCACGCTGCCTGCAAACTGCCCCGAACCACGTAAAGGGGATTGCCGTTGCAAACTGCACCCCCGTTACTGCACCCAGCCCTTACCTGCGTGGCTCACCCCGCTCCAAAACCTTTATTTGAAGCGTCTAAAACGTCCTGAACAAGGGGAGAAGCTGGAGCCAAGGAGAGCGGGGCTGTAAAACCAGAGGCAGCGATGCCCCTCCTAATTCTGGCCGCGTCCCGGTCCGTGCGTAACCTTCCTGCCCACGCGGGGCCGAACACGTGCACCTCCTTCCTCAGCCTTGGGGCTAAAAATGTGACCAGCCGCCAGCCCTCGGAACGAATGGGGGTTGTTTCACGTGCTGACACCCAGCCCGCAAGCACGGGACCTCCGGGGGGACAGCCCTCGGCCACCAGCACCCGGCTTGTCTCGGCGCTCTGAATTCGGGGCGCTGCCTTAGCACCTTATTTAGGTAATTATCCGAATCTTCACCGCCGCATACCCTGAAAAACAAACCTCTGAAGTTCTCCAGTTTCACCTGTAGCTACCCTTAAAAAAATCTGGTGCCTCGTCCACGATCACACGAGGGTTTTGGGGAGCAGATTTCCAAGCTGCCCGTCCGGCATAGGCTGTTCCTGCTGCTCCTCTCCTGCTGCTCCTCTCCTGCTGCCCCTCTCCTCTCCCTGCCCGTCCTGTGCACGGGGACGTGATGCTTCTTCCTCCGAGCTCTGCTCCTGCTCTGCACAAAAACCCCCGAGATCCCACCGGCGACAAGACCTGAGAGCGCTGCGCGTATTTTTTCCCCCCGGTTCAGGCGCAAAGTACTTGGGGCTCTCCCGGAGGGCGGCTTTTTCCCTACAAGCCCCAACAGCTAGGAAATAACAAACAGAACTGCTCCCTTTGTCGGGGTGATGGGGAGGAAAGGGAGCGGTGACCCGGAGCTGAAATCATCTTGGAATAAATGAAGAGGATGAACCGTGCTCGGGGCTCGTGCGGCACTCGCTGCCCTGCCCCATCACACGGGGGAAAAGCTGCAGGGACAGCCCGGAAGAGGACGAGACATCCAGGAAAGAAAATAAGGGAGAGGTGAGGGGGGGAAGAGGGACTCCTGCGCGCGGGACTTCGTAGGTTACAAGGAAATCCTTCCAAGAAATTCAGGCGGAGAAAGGGGAAAGGTGGCAAAGGGGAGGCAGCATCCTCCTGCTGCTTCTGGCGCCCCGCACGCACGGCCCTGGCCTGGAAAAGCTTTGCTGCGCGTTGAAAACCAGGGGGGGGAAAAAATTGCTCCAGCCCCGGCAGCAAGGTTTCGAGGTGTATTTGGCAGGGAATTACCTCGACGTGACCACGCCGCTGGGGTGCTGCTGCTGCTTTCTGCTTCTCGGGCAGCCCGGCCCCAAAGGATGCTCCCCCTGCTCTCAGGGCACAGGCTGGGGACCGCTGGCCGAGGGCTTTAGCCCCGAGCTTGCCCCCAAGTAGCCACATCCCGTCCCTGCCGATGGTGTGGAAGAGGCACCCAAAAATCCCTCAGGGCCAGGGCGATGAGCGCGCAGCTCCTCGGGGCTTTGATGTGCGCTTGCTTCTGGGAAGGGAAATTCAGAGAAAATCCCATCTCTGGGAAAAGACTCGCTGACGGCAGAGAAAAGCAACATTTTGACTGCCTAAACCCAACCGTGCCCCAATTCTAGGCTAAAAAGGACAAAGTCGGCGCTGCTCCCTCCAGCCCTTCTCCGCTGCTTGATGCCAGGCCCTACCGCTTGCTTCTGGACCGGCAGCTCCCCTATAAAGGGCCTTGCTATCCTCCCCTAACACTTCTAATCAGAATTTTTGGAGTAATGAAGGCTTGGCCTGATTTTTTTCAGAGGGAAAACGGCACAGACAGGGGCGACGCTCGCCCAGGGGGGCGGAGAAGAGCAGCAGCGTGCTCACACCCGCGCCTAGGGGGGATGCTGCAGGTCGGCGCATCCCCGACCAGCACGGAAAGCGGGACCCAAAGGCACGTGTAGCCCATCTCGGCGAACGCTTAATTCACGTTTCCGCCGCTTCCCTCTTCCCCGGGACAGCCAGAAGGGGCTCGTCGCGGACAGCCGGTGGGACGCATGTAGCGCCGTGCTCCGGGACGCGGCCATCCCGTCGCGCTCCGCTCTGGGGTTTGAGCTGCCACGGAGGGCACGGCTCCGTCTGCCCGGCTGCCGGAGGTCGGCCCTATAATTCAGCCGAACGGGGGAAGCCGCGGCGGGGTGTCGAATGATTTAAAGCATCCCTCGCCCCCGCCCCTGCCCCCGGCGCAGGGTGCCACCTGTTAGCGGCTGGGGCCTGAGAAAATACCCAGGAATGAGCAGAATCCCGGGGCGCGCAGCTCCGCTCCACCAACTGCGGTAAGGAAGAAGCTGCTAATGGCTCCTCGCTTGCTCCAGGGATTAGGTCATAGATCAAATCGGATTCCCGAGGAATGGGGTTAGCGCATTCCCCGCGAAGGGGCTGGGTGCACGCAGCGAGCTTCCCAGCACCGAGAGCGAGCCGGGCACCGCAGCAGCGTGGGGCCACGCGGCACGGGCGAGAAAAACCCGAGGGATTTGCGTGGAGGAGCCCGGTAACGGTTTGCTGGGGGTCAGGCAGCTCTAAGGTTTCCCCCAAGGTTTCCCCCGAGGTTTCCCCCAACACTTCCCCCGAGGTTTCCCCCAGGCCAGCTCCCCGTTTTCACAACCCCTTCGGTCCCCCGGGGCGGACACGCGCCGGCCCCGTGGGTACGGGGGCTATAGAGAATTGCTCGGAGAACTGGGAAGCTTTGGGCTCGGAGGCAGAAAAAAGATAAATGGGAGAGGGAAAAAGAGGAAAAAAAAAATGAAATGGAAGAGAAAGGAGTAGCCAGCAAATACAGCTGAAGTTGGTGGAAATCAGAGAAGCATCGCGTAATTCTCATTATTTACGACTCCGTCTACAATTACCGGACCCTGACTGCTCTGTGCAGTGATAAAACACCAAAAGCAGGATGGCTGCGACTTGACCACGCTTTCCTTTAATGCTCTCCCTAAAAAGGTCCCTGCACCTCCAGCTGCGGGCTCACCACGGGTTTGTATCACAGCGCTCGGGTCCGGCCGCCCTCCAGCACCGCTCTCCTGCCCGCGGACCAAGCAGGTGCCAGCCCCCAAAAACACCTCTCCCCCTCGTCCCACGATGGAGACGCCCCTCCCACCACCAGGCACAACTTCCCCCATTAAAATAACATTCCCCTAAACCCTAAGAGAAGGGTTTGAGCACTCGCGAAGGGCTCGGATCCATCACCGTGATGGATGGTCCCCGACGGCCCGAAGCGAATCAAAGCCATCGTTCATTTTGATCGCCGAGGTTGTCCCTCCGGGGCTCGAGGATGCCTCTGCTTTCACACGAGGAACACCAGGAGCTCGCTGACACCACGGCCAGAAGAACAACGCGAACAAGCTAGAAAAGATTTTGTTTTTTTAAACGGACTTTTACCGCTAGCAAAGCGCCCCCGCGCTGCGGTTCAGACGAACCAGCCTTAACGGTGAAAACTTTGCGGAGATGAAAAAAAAATTATTAAACAACTCACACGGAACATTTCCAGGAAAGCCAAAAGAAAAAAAAAAAAAAAGAATTGGCCTCCATTTAGGCCGGTACCTAAACCTTTTTTATTTGAAGTCAGCACTTCTGAAACACGGCCGTGAGCACAGCGCGGAGACTCTCGGCTGCTCGGGAACGTCACCTGTCAACGCCTGCTCCCCAGGCGCACTTAGAGGAGAGCTGATCGGCACTGATGTCCCCATCCCGTAAATATTTCAAAGAAAAACCAATTAACACCGCCGCTGCTCCAGTGCGCTTCACAAACAAACTTCCCCGACTCGAAGAAAGCTGAAGAAAAGCAAAGAAACGGCGAGGCTCTCAGCGCCAAGACGCTTCGACGCTTTCCTCTCTTGCTTGGACGCAGCAGGGACACCAAACCAAAGCAGCCTGTCCCCAGGGAATAAAGGCTGGGACCCACAAATAGGTCCCTGCATCCCCTACACAGGTCCTTGCATCCCATACACGCCTCTGGCCCGTCTCCTGCAAGACCCCAAGCTCCCCCAGCTCCCCATTCTCTGTCTCCTCTCCTTCGCCCGTCCTCTCGTCCCCACGTTGTCCTCTCGATCTCAAAGCTTCACGTTGTAGGTGAAGAACCTACAGGCAAGCTCTGTCCCCGAGTCAATCTGAGTCCCACAGCTCCCAGAGGAAGACAGTGGGGCCAGTGGGGGCTGATTCCCGTTCCCATCCCACCACTAGCAGAGAAATGGTGGGCAACGTCCTCGGGCTCCTTGCGGACCTTCGGAGCAGTGGGAACTGTCAAGCGCTCACCATTATCTGCCTCCAGATCCTCACTTCTTTGGTCCTCATCCCCTAACCCCTTTGCTTTTCTCCCTGTTTTTAGCTCCCCAACACCCCTCTGACCCTACAGGAATAAAAACAGCCAGAAGGGGGTATCCAGAAGCAAAGCTATGGGAAGCGCACGTGGGATTTCCTGAGCCTGATGCACATCGGGCGTTCAGTAACATCAGAACCACCCCCCAAGGACCCGACCCCACAACCTCAGTCCGTCTGTTGATACTGAGATGGGCCAGGCACAAAAACCAGCCGGGAGCATCCGATTATTTAGCAGAGGGGGCTGGAGCCGGGACGCACGGCCCCACGCGTGCGTTATCCGAGGTTAACGCACGCGTGCCGGAATTGCAGAGCCCGGCGCGTGCACGTTTCACGCAGGTACAGCCCTAACCTGGTCATGCTCACACGAAGGCTGCAGCCCTCCCACGTACACCTGATCCACCTTTAAACGAGACCGGTGCTCGGGTTTTATGCTGGTTTAGCTCTTTCGGAGAGCAATCTGATTGCTTTGGTTTGAAAACAAAAAGATTTCTCGTCCCGGTCCCCTCCCGCCGCCGAGGCAGGCAGCGAAGCACCGTGGCCAATGAGTTATTGTGCGTGAGCCGAGCCACTTAAATGGGGGGAAAACACATTATTCGAACGTTTCTCACGGCTTTGTGCAAATAGAGTTTCCCTCGGGTCTTCTGTGAGGTTAGGACCAACTAAAATATGGCAGCACCCAGAGCAGGGGCACGCGGCGTGGACACGGGGAAGTCCCGGTGACGGTCTGGGTGCTCTCAGCACGACCAGCTCTCTGAAAACCAAGTTCCTCTCCAGGAACACCACTGCCGAGAGGGAGCTGCAATCCTTTGAATACCAACGTTGGCGTTGTGTTATTCTTTTAACGAGGTATCTAACATTTTGGGGTTGTATAAATATCTCTGCCCGGTGTTCAGACGCTTCCCAAGCATCTCCAAGGCACGGTCTTGAGTAGCCAGCCCCGAACTAGCCCTAGAGCTGGGTAAATAATTTAGGCTGTGAGGCTCTGGACCTCACAGCATCCTACCTAGGGCACTCTCAGTGCTTTTAGTCTTCAAAAAGTAAAGATCCAGGGGTGTCAGCTCCTACAGCAGTATCACAGAATGGCTGAGGTTGGGAGCGACCTCTGGACCTTCTGCTCAATTACAGCAATTGTCAATTACTGTTGTTGTCCTCTGGTCAATAGCTGGTTTTATTTGCGTGTTGCGGGTTCAAGGACTAAGTCCTTGGCAGAAGGACTGGGACCAAGGATCTCAGAAGGACTTGGGCTCAAGGACTAAGTCACTTTGGCAGAAGAACAGTCATATCTGGCGTCACATTGACATGAGCAAGTCCCCAAACCCCTCTGAGCCAGCAATAGAGGAGCCTCCAGCAACCGCTCTTTTCAACTGCTTGCACCTCAGATGGCCAAGAGCTGAGGTGGTAGCAAACACCACCATCAAGTTGTTTTAGAGGGGACTTTGTGCCCACAGGTCCCTCAGCACCTGCCTTTGCTCCCATAACACGGGCAGAAAAACCGAAGCACACCCCTAAAAGGATTTAGCCCACGGTCACAAAGGGGCATCAGCAGAAACACGTATTAATAACAAAATCTTCTGGCTCCTAGCCCGCTCCGTCAGGTCCCTTCCCCTCCTCCAATTATTCAGGCGGCCAAAACGCCTGCCTCCGTCCTTGAAAAGTAGGTTGGAAGTGGCTTGAAAACGAGTTGCAACAACACCAGCCAAAAACTGTAAGGGTCCACCGACGCAGCCTGTAGGGTTGTCCATAAAACTCAGTCCAACAGCAGTGAGGGGGCTGGTTTTTTTTTCATTTTAATCAACTCTAAACGTATTCGAAGGACACTCTCTGAGTCTTACGGGGATGTCTGGTAGTTAGATTTAAGAGTCGTCATGGCAGAGCAGATGGTACAGAACAAGAACAGCAATTCCCCACTTTCTCTTGCTGGCCCTGGACCTGTCCGAGTCCCCGGTTGACCCCGGTTTTTACCAAAAAAGTTTCTTTGCTTTGTTTTAAAACTTCACGCATCTGCGCACACCGAAAATAAAAATCGCATCCAGCACTTTTCACGCAGCTGCCACGTCAAATTATCCTCTCGGGGCCGTGTGTCAGGCGCCATCTCCTAAACCTGGGGGCTGTTTTCGTGGCAGGAGAGGCAGACTTGCAGCCCTCATCCCACCAGTGACCTGAATGTGGTGGGAGGACGTTGGCTGGCGGAGCTGCAAGAAACACAAACAGCCCCTGAAAAGTTTCTGACGTTCCTTCAGCATTTTATTCCAGCCTTAAATAACGAGCGATGCTCGAGAGCACCTCAGAGCAAGCTGCAAACGCTGCGCGGAGTCCCAGTTCTCCCATAAAGGTGTTATTAACGCCGCTTTCCAAAGAGAAGAGGAAAAATAAAGCCTCAATTACACGACTCGCACGAAGCGAGCAAATTCTGGCCCGCTGCATAAAAGCCCTGCCTCAAAATAAGAGAGGAATCTCCTTCAGCATCCTTTTCTTCTACGTGTTTCTGGGCTCACCTGCTCCTTGCAGCAGCTCACCTTTATCCTTTCTGAGAAGCAGCAGGTGATGACTTCAAGGACTAAAACTGATTTGGTCATTTATTGGCCAACAGGACCATGGCCAACGGGCACAGAAGGAGGACGAGTCCCGGAGATGCGTTTCCTCCCGCCCGGAGACGTCCCCGTGATGGGGGCCGGCAGGGCGAGAGGCTGCCAAGCCTCAGCGGAGCCGGTCCGAGCGCTGGTTTCACCTTCCCATTACCTGGCGCAGGTGAAATCCTTTCTCAGAGCTGAAAACTCAATTTGGTCTCTGACATCCCAGGCGCAACGGCTCACACGCGCGCTAATCGGCACTGGCATGGGGTGACAGCCCCCAGCAGCGAAAAAAGCCAGGCTCAAATCAGGTCAGAAGAAGTAACCTCAAGAATAAGACACCGAGCACCTATATTAGCATTAATCCCTATTAATCCCTCTACCTTCACCTCTCGCCATCCTTCCTCTGGCTTTTTGGAAGCTGCCTTAGGATCCAAAACCCGAAGCCTTGTCGGTCCTTGCGTCATCCCCGTGCATCGCTGGGGCTGAGCCGTTCCCAACAGCTCTCCCGCATAGGAAACGCTAACGAACACCCAACCAAGTGAAACTCCTCCGTCCCCACGTCGTCCAGCATTCACTCATCCTCTGATAGGGTCTTGCTGATGCACAAGGGCAAATTTCAGACGGGAAAGCCGCTGTAATCCTTCACCGCTGCTCAGCGCGATGGGCACCGGTGAAGGCGTTGCGTTGGCACAGCGCTCGGATTCGGCTTCCACACTTCAGACAGGAGGTGAAGCAGGTGGAAAGCATCTGATGGGGTGCATCAGGAACCTAGGACTGAAGGAAGCTGCACTGCTAAAGCCAGGAAAGACGAAAGGACAACGGGGTAAAAATCCACAAATCCTTAAAAGCCAGCTACAGCAGGGAAGGGCGTCCTCCCTCCTTGACCACCAACAAAGCAACGATGAACTTAACGGTGGCAGACGTGTAGCAGGGAATCTATGAAAGAAGTACAAACAACGGGGCCAAACAGATTATCTAGAGGGGACGTGGAGCATCCATCATTAGAGGTCTTCAAGATAGGGTTGGATGCCCACCGGATGGGAATGATGGAGATAAGTGGCTGTGCCTCGAGCTGGGGAGAGACCAGATGGTGTCCTAGGTCCACCCCAGCCTTTTTTTTTTTAAAACGCTATTTTATGTCTTGGTATTGCTGTTCTCGCTCACCAGAGAAGCCTTCCAGGAGAGTTAAATCCTTTATTTACACGATAAGGCACAGATGAGTGAGGAGCGGAGTCAATAAAACAAGTTGGAGAGAACTCTTCCTAGCCCTGAAGCTGCCAAAGAGAGGAGAGCATCCGTCCTCATCGACCCGCCGACACCTTCAGCCAACCCTCCAGCAACAGCGGGAAAAGACGAAGGGTTTTAACCTTTCGAGAGCGAGCCATGTGCAAAACACTCTCAGCTGTAGATCAGTGCTGTAAATCGGAATGGAAACGAGAGGCGGGCATCGCTGCTCGTGTCACCGGAGCACTTCCAACCCCAAACAATAAAACACGAGGCACTACAAAGACAAATCACTGAAATGACAACCTGTCAGCGCTGCCATCAGCTCAAGACCTTGCAGGGAGAAAAGATAGGAGAAAGAGAAGGGAAAATCCTCTCCCGAGAAGGATGAGTTACTTTTCTCCAGGGAGCTCGCACGAGACAAGACAGCACGGAGCTCGTTCACCTCTTCGATCAAGGGTTCGCGTAACACACTCCTGCAGACATCTGTAATTCCCGTTCAGCTCTGCTTGCTCTTCCCCCGAATCACTTTTTTTTCTTACCTTGACTACTTTCTTGTCCAGAATTTACAGAGCAAGCAAATCCCCAAAAACACCTAAGGCACGAAAATGACTCTCGATAGCAGATAACGCCGTCGGTGCGGGAGCAGCAGCTTCCTCCCCTTTACGGAGACATCCTTTTTCTTGCACCAGAAGTCATTTAAACGTCAAAAGAGGAGAAATATGTCAATCTGACTGCCTATCAGGCGGCTTAGTGAAAAGTTTTTAAGAGCTATTGACAACAAGTCCACTTCTGCCTCGGACGCGGAAGGCCGCGCCGCTCCATTAAGCAACCCAACCACTCTGCTCCCATGAATATTTAAAAGAGAAAAAGCAAAGCATTAGGCAGCCACGCAGCTCGGGATGTGCACTAACCTCTTCGGGAAGGACAAAGGAAGTGTCAGCACACACAAAGTGCCTGGTGTGGTGTCCAGCCTGCAGAGGGTGATGCGGAAGGGGCAAGGTCCTCGCCCCCCGTACCCACTTCGTGTAAAACCAGCCTTTCCCCAGCACATTCAGCACAAGAGGCTCTGAACTGATTCCATATCGAATAGGTATTCAGGGAGATAAAGTAAGGAAGAAAATGTCCCTTGGGTTTAAAGGTAAGACTGGGAATCATGAAGGCACCACACAAATGAAAGGAAAACTCTTTGAGCCGATATTTCCTATCAAAAATTATCAGAAAGCCTCAAAAATCTGGGACCACATGCAGCCAGGTAAGAAATTAAAGTAAATCTGAGTACTCGGAAAAAGAAATCAAGCTGCAGGTCTAAGTTTCCAAACCACAGCCTGCTGCTTAGCACAAGCCACGAGACAAGAGGGCATGTAAGCAAGAGAGCGCGGATCCCGTACAGTAAATGCGATCCGAGGCCGTCCCACTCTTCGGAAAAAGGAGCTTGCAGGTTAACTCATGTGCTAAAGAAAGCTCCTTTTCACCGAAGCCTTTAAAACACAGAGGAGCCAAAGAGCAGCTCCCCTGAAAGCCAGAAACGCCTAGACTGGAAATCCTTGAAGTGGGAGAGCAAAGCTGGAAGGCCACGGTGCGAAGGGAATGGACTCGCTCTCAGCACTGCTCAGCCTCGGAGCCCACGAGACAAGAAGAGATAAAAGGAGCTGCCCGCTTTAATATATATTAAAAAGCGCAGGAACACACCAGGCTGCAGATTTACTGCCTGTCACTAGCGGAGGTTTAACATCTTGATTTCACGCTGGTATTCTTCATTAGGTTTTTATTACCGGGCTTTGCTTGTTTATGTCGCCGCCGTCGCGCTCAGGTGGGAACCGGAGGGGTTTCATTCAGAAACGTCTTCAAGCGGAGCCGTGAAACAGCCCCGCAGCAAGGTACTCGCTGCCTTCCCACTGCCGGCTGATCGCAGAGGAGGCAGCAAGGATGAGGGCAGCTGAGCAAAGCGACCAGCCACAGCCTCATTGTGCGGATGCTGGGGAGATGCGGTGGGGATGGAGAGGGGAAGAAGCGCCGGGAGATGAGCAAAGCCATCCCCTGCGGTCCACGCTGAGCTCCGCTCGCTTGTCCCCGTGTCTTTGGTACCATCCGAGTGCCTGGTGTAAGCTGGCATCCTCCTCAGACTCTCCCCAAAGGGCCTTTTTTACAAATTAGAGCAGAATGATAAACTTGAAGGGGGGCATTTTTGAGTTAATGATGCCTGGTGAGCCCAAGGGACCGGGCTGTCTTACACGCACCTAGGAAACAAAATGCAATTAGCTCCCAAAATCAAAGCTCAGCCAGAGCGAACAGCTCAAACTGACAACTCGGTACCGAGATCGGGATCTGTCCACGTCACACACAGTCACAGAAAGCAGACAATGTCCCCAAAAGCAGCCCCAGCTGCCCCATGCCGCAGCTCAGCAAGCAGCAGCCCTGGTCCCAGAGGTGTCCCGGAGGCCAGACGTCCCCCCAAATGACAGCTACAGCACGGGGGGGCGCTCGGGAAAGCAGCGGATGGGGATGGATGTGCCGTAAGCCATCAGCTGGGAAGGGAAAATTGCAAATGTGAGAGCTCAGACTGCGTATCTGGGGGTATTTCCATGTCCTCGCTAAGGCTCTGGCCCCAAAAGACAGGCTGCACGCAGTCCTGCGAAACCCAGAGAAGGCAGGGCAGCTTTTTGGTGCCCCCACGTGGATCCAGGAGCAGAAAGAAACACATCCGCAGGGCACAGGATGCGTTTATCACGCTCTCAATTTCTTCCCCTTCCTTTCCCTTCCCCATGTAAGCTGTCCATCAGCCACTCTGGGGAGGAACAAAACCCATCGGGAGGAACAAAACCCATCTCCCGTCCCTGCTCCTCCCAGCAGGGCGAACTGAAAGCCACGAGCGGGCAGCAGTGGGGGATTTGCCTCCCCATTTCCAAGGACAGGGCCATTTCTGCATAGCCCTAACGCTATCTGGAGGATTTATTTGCATCCCTCGTTCAGGTTAAGGACTTTTTATAAGTCAAGGAAAGGACAAGTTGGCACCGAGCTGCACCACCCGGACGTGGGTACCCCTTCAACTGACTTGTACGAGTATTTGAAGGATCTCCAGACCAAAACTTGGAGACACGGCTTCATACAAGGCACAGATGCTGCCCTTACTGCATTTATAACATCTAAGTATTGTGCCTAAACTCAAAGAAGCACACCACAAAGCCTAGCTGTTCACAAGCCCACCCAGCTGCTGGCTGGTCAGTATTTCTGCATCGTCCTTTGGCCAGATTTTCCACCGCCAGCTCTTCAGGACACCGAGTACATCAACGGGTTGGCGCCTTCTGGTTGTACAGGGCAATTTGCAGCCTTGGCACCGCACGAATAATGGCACAGAAGAACAACACACACAAAATGAAGCCAGCCCTAGCCACAGCGGGGCTACCGCAAGGCGATCGTGCGAAGTGGAAGGCTCGGTTTTGTAAATACAACACTGAAGTCCTCTTCTGCTGCGGTCAAGGTCAACTCAGACCTAGAGGACCTCAATTACAGGTTCCCTCGAGCAGCGAAGTGAAGTAGTTGGGTCTCCTGCTTTGGTCCTGGCCTTCACATCCAAGAGCACAGCACTGTCATCACCTCCAAAGAGTGCTTCTTCTTCATGACAATGCTCCAAAATCGCCTCCTAACCCAGGATCTTATGACTATTTTCATTCTCTTCAGCAAAGATCAATAAAAGGGCTCTGGCAAAGCATCTCTGGGCTTTCTGTAGGGTCCAAAGCCCTTTGCAGACGTGATGATGAAGCGGCAATCCTGCACCAACCTCGTCGATGAGAACTGCCTCACCGCCAGACAGAAGTTGGATGTTTTTGTCAGTTGGGTTTGACATCACCAACCCCAAATGCTACAAAACCCTGTGAGCTGCAAAGGGACTTGGTTGCTTAACATGAAAATTTTAGCATTGTGGCAGAAAATGTTCCCTTGAAAGCACAGGAACGGACCTCTTGAGGTGCCACCAACCCTCTGCTTGAAGCACGAGCACCACCGACACGAAATCGGGGCAGCTGCAGCTTCGTCTACCCAAACCCAAAACACCTCCAAGGGCAGAGACTCCACAGCTTCCCAAGACGAGTCCAGATGAACCATCTCTTCCCATCCTCCTTGAACCGAGATGCCCCAAAATGGGTATACCAGCACACCAGCGGCCCCCAGCGCCACAAAGAGGGTTAACACCATTCCTACAGCTGCTGGCCATCTTCCTCTTAATGCCGCCCAGTGCAAGTTTATTTTAATTGTTTAAAAATAATAACAACGAATGCTTTGGGCTCTTGCAGCTTAGCATCCAACACAGCCCCAAGCCCTTTTCAGCAGAGCTGCTAAGGAACAACGGGCTTCCCAGAAGACAGGGTCAGGTGCACACTATATTAAGAGTCTGGAGGACACCAGGACGTCAGTGTTTATAGGTTTCCTCAGCTCAGTTTCGGTGTGCTGTGCTTACTGGGACCCGGAGTCCTTGGCAAACGTGAATCCCGTCTTTCTAGAAAGAGACAGATGGCGACGTGCAGCTCCGCGCCATTCCACCATCCAGAAGGAGGCCATCTCTTCTTACAATGAAGAATATTCAAAGTTAAGCACGAAGCCGACAGCTTGCCAAGCCTGGACACTCAACTGGAACAGCCCTTTTCATCCTTTCTAATCTGCATTTTGCTTCTCCAGACATCCCCCTCCAGTTTTGGGTAGCGCAGAGGAGGCAGAGACGCGCTCCCTCCCCAAGGTGGTCTCTTCAGAACAAAACGCACCACGCCACAGCCCCAAGATTTTTTTTTAAAGCACACGAAGAGAGCCCGTTAAAAGGGCAGAACGTTTTAGGAGCTGGCAAACGTCTTCATGTCTCGCGGTTTTCGACTTACCCTTTCCAAAGCATGACGTTAAGAAAACAATCCCACTGTCAAGAAATTGTGTCAATGACAAGTCCCGCTGTTCCACCTCTGAAAGATTTATACCTCAATTCTCCACGAGCTGAATTTGTCTTTTAGGTTGAGCCCTAACTCTGGAATTGAATAAGCGTCATGAATGTGACAGATTAACAGAACGTTAATACAACAGTTCCTGTAGCATTTCACCCAATTCCCCCGCTCGCTTCCCGATGTACCTACAGACACCACAGCCGACCCGTGACACCTCCTTACTCCTGCCCCACAACGTGTTTTTCACCAAAGCAAGCACTGCCGTTAGAAATATACACACCATGAAGCATAAGGGTAAAAGTTTAAGCCCAGACGACTTCACCGGGGCCAGAATTTCACCATCTATTTAAAAAATATATCAACTTACTTCCTCCAGTCGCACACATCTATCTCCCCAGCGCGTGGACCATTTCATCTCAATTTGCAAACATTTTATAGCCTCTTAAATAATTCCTCTGCTTCCTTCGAGCCTCTCATCCTGCAAATACTCGTGATGGAGGCTTTCCCTGGACGTCGGGAACGTCTTGCTCCGAAGACGATGCCGTGAGTGAGACCCCCTGAGCCCCACCGCCGGGGAGGTAAAATTAAAGCACGGCCACACCACAAAACAAAATACAGCTGCCATACCGAAAGTAAATATCAGAGTCCATTACGACGGGAGAGAACCAAACTTTTTCTTTTAAACATTGATTATTCTGGAATAATTAATTAGCAGAGCTGTAACAATACATAAACTTGCCAGCCTCTGACTCTTCTGATAATTTATGCAAGATTCCAGTATCGCTGCGGTTGCCTTTTCCGCTGCCTAATTCAGCATTTTCTTTTTTCCTTATGAAAGCAAGACTCCAGATTTAACTGCTCTAATGCCCTTTTACAGTGTTTGGCGTAGTAAAACCTAACAGCCACTCCAGCACGCCAGCAGGGAAATGATGGATCGCGGAAGCTCGCAGAAGGGGAGCACCGTAAAATGCCCCAGTTAACGTTGAGATAGTCGAGTAAATCTTATTTTAAAAACACACCCCTATACATACACTGAAAGTGGCGTCTCTGATGAACTCGTATCCCCCTATCAAATCCCCTCTTGATTTTTCTCATTGATAACAGGTACTTTCACACAAAGCACCTAATAACCGAGCAAAAGCCATCGCCGCTAGATTACGCTCACCAATCACGGGCTACACCCGGCCAAGAAAAAACCCCATTTGGGTGAGGTTGGTCTCATCTTCAAAACGCTTCTACAAAAGATGAGTCCATCTCTTCTTCCAAAAAGCTGTACTGGAGGTATTTGAAGCTGTTTGGAGTTCCTGGGACTCATCCTTCTCACCCCAAAAAGCTCACGGCTGAGGCTTCCAGGAGATGAAGCGGAGCATCCCGCGGCGGACAACGAAGCACAGCACCTCCAGCAAAGGACGGCAGGACCAACACAGTGAGCCACTGCCCTGGCTCCTTGAGCTGTTTTTTTCATTCCCAGCATGGTTCCCGAGCCAGACTTTCCCTTACACCCCCATAAAACGTGGCTGCTGCTCTCTTGGGGCCGGGAGCCGCGAGTCACGGAGCAGCACCGCACCTTGCGAGCCCTTTTCCTTTTCCACGAGCTGCCCCAGGCTGCAAACGGGGGGCAAACACACACTGGTTGGCTCGGTTTTACTGCAGAGCCCTCGCAAGACACGTTCCTGGGAGGTTTTTTCAAGGCTGAATGGCAGACACGTGCCTGCTCACGCTCACTGCCTGGGCGCTCTCCGTCCCACCTAAGGACGGGCTGTCCCGGGACGTTTCCCCGTGCACAGAACAGCACAAAATGCACCATCGGGGGGTTTAACGGGGGGTTTACCAGCCCACATTAAGGCTCCACGTCTGCTCTCCTGCCCTTTTCCCACCAGAGAGCTCCCGAGGGCAGGCTTAGGGGAGGGAATAAGGCATAGGATCGGTTTTGAGGTCTGAGCTGGACACCCAGTTCACCGGCTCTGCTCACACACCCACGCAGCGCCGCTCCGACCCCGAGCGACAGCAAAATCTGCACACGTCTGGATTATACAGAGGCGTACGAGAGGATGAAACCTTCCTGACGCTCAACTTTCCCCGTGGGCAACAGCAAAACTCCCGTTGACAACTGAAGGAAACGCATTTCCCCGTCCCTCAGCCTAAAGCAGAAACCTGAAACCGCGAAAACTGCTGCACCAGCACGGCGTTGTGGGACTCGTGAGACGCTGTCAGGTCCACAAAGCACTTACCCCAGGTGCACTCCTGCATCTGTTACATATTCTGGGGGGGGTATTACTCATTTATATCGCTTTGCAGAGCACACGAAGCCCAGCCCGAGCGAGCAGGCGGGTCCTCGGGCGAACAGCTTCCACTTCGGCTCAGCAGCGATACGGGGGGATCGCCGCACGAAGCCCCTGCGTTGTTACAGGGGAAAAAAAAAATCAGATGGAAAAGGTTTGCAAAATCAAAAAAAAAAAAGAGAGAGATACTCGTAAATGGGGATTTGGAGAAGAACGGGAAGCAGAAAGCAGAACAGAGAAACCTACGCAGGTTTTACAGGGAGCCGAGCGTTCGCTGGGGTGGGATTTGGGGAGCTCCGCCGGCGCCGCCGGGGATGCGCTGATCGGCAGCGCCGGCAGCAGCTCGCGGCCAGGGAACCATCTGAAACTTCAACGGTGACCCTGCTGGGGATGCTTCCCGTCACTCTGCACATCAGGAGCAAGGAAACTGCCAGAGGAGGAAGCAAAAGAGAAGAAATTTTTCAAGCTTCAGGTTACTGATCCGTCCCTGTTTCGACAAAGCGCCTTAAATGCCCACTTTTCTCTCTCTCAGTTTTATTTTAAGCATACAAGAAAAGACAATCAAGGGGATAAAAGGCAGCAGCACTGAAATTCAGCACAAGTCTGAGCAGCAGGTAGCGCCGGACAGGTCGAAAACTGGCTTAAAACCACCCATAAGCACCCCAGCTTTCTCAGATGCATTCCTTCAGGGTAAGGCTGAAAAAAAAAAAATCTAACTGCAAACCTCACTGTAAAAATAATCACCCTTCAAAACCTAACTGCAAACCTCGCTGTAGAAATAGTGGCAAGGGAAGACTTCCAGGGCTAAGACCTCTTGCTCTGTTTCCTTTTTCTTTTTTTTTTCTTCCTGCGGATCGAGACTAAAGCGGAGACTCGATTTTTCTTCCGCACCGCGCTGTCCCTGCAAGGTCTGAAATCATAGCAAAGGCCCCCCACGGACCTGAAAATATCAAGGGTCAGAGGCAATGAAAGGCTGTCGTACATCCCCAAAGCCCAATATTTCTTCCTGTTAGCGCAGGAATATACTGCTCCCCTGGGACCCACCTGCTACAAACAGAATTTCAGAAGCAAACGGTAGCGGGCACCGCACGAGAGATTCTCTGAAACTGGGGACACGGGCAACGAGAGAGGATTTTCAGCATCGAATCGGGCACGAGGCTGAATTTCACAGAAAAAGGGAGAAAGAAGGGACGCGGAAAATGAGAATAATGAAATGCAACTCAACGTGGAGAGCCGTGTGGGTTTATATCCATCGCCTGCTGTTCCCCAGGCCCTCATCACCGGCCCGAAATTTTCCTCGTGGCAGGGGTCTGCTCACGAGCCTTGCACACATCCACGCCCAGCGGCCCCCTGCTACCTTCAGCTCTCATCCCTGACACGTTTCGACCCAGACGCTCCCCGTATCGCCGCCCCCGCTTCGCCCGCCCCCCCAAAATCCGGACGCCGGAGCGCTCACGCGGAGCTTTTTGGGGAAAAGGCACCTACACGGTGACACCTCCTCGGTTAGCAGAGCTGGCTCCCCTCGCCCGAAGCAGCCCGTTATTTTTAAAAGAGGGCTCTGAAAACAGAAATCCGCTCGCAGGCTCGGGACGGCGTCGCCCGCGAATGCCAAGCGAGGGCAGAAACCCTAAACCGCCGCTTACGAACGCGGACGCCACCGGTGCCGGCAGCGAGCCAACTATGTGAACTTCTCCCAGGGACGGCGAAGGGCCCGGCAGCCGCTCGGCCAGCCTCGCTCCTCCCCTGCTCCCGAGGACGAGGCGGGGAAAGCGAGAAAAGGGAGACCTGGCAGCGCCCCGACCGACGGGCAAGGTCAAGCCACGCACGGCAGCGCGGCCAGTGCTGACGTTACCCCCGCCGGCGCCCGGCAGCGAAACCCCCGAGGATAAACCGGGATTTAATCCGGTTTACCCGGTTCAGATAAACCGGGAAGGATCCGTCCAAAGCCCCGACGAGTGATGGGGAATAAAAGACGTGAGAAGGCCGCGGGGTCCGGAGCGCGTCGTGCGCGACGAGGGCTCCCTTCAAGGGCACGCGTCGCCTCCTCCTGATGGGACCTAAGAGGCCAGCTCGACGCGATCCCAGACGGCAGCCCGCAGCCCGAAGCGGCAACTTCGTGCAACTCACCGAAGAGAAAATCACAAATAAAGCAAGGACGCGGCCAGGAAATAAATCCAAAACCCACGGTGCCCAAGCTGGAACCTCCCCGTCAGAAATATTTACTCCGCTCGGCGCGAAAAGGAACGGGAGACCTCGACTCCAGCCCTGAGATTTTTCGGGGCTGCCAAAGGGACGCAAGCGGCCAGCGCCAATAAAATGAACAGCAGCTGAGCATTCGGATGCCAGCCATACCTCGGCTCCTCGCCGTTTACGCCCCCGTTTACTCCCTCGCACTTGCCCGGGCACGAGGAACGCCGAGCGGCTCGCTCCCTCCGCGCCTGCAGCCGTGACGCGCGGCTCGTGGTTTTGGGCAAGCCGGTAAAAAAAAAAGAAAAAAGGGAGGATTTGTGGTTTGTTTTTTTTTTTTTTGAGAAGGCGGGTGGAATTAAGGGGGTGTAGAAGCACTTCTGCAGAGAGCAAAATAACGCAAAATTCCTCCGGTTGAGCGCGTTTGCAGAGTCCAGCTGCGGCGCTGGCGGTGGCAACGGAGGACGAGGAGGAGGACGCCAACACAAACTGTTGTGTGACCTCAATCCGGAGCACGGGAATGGCGAAGAGAAGCCAGGAAGAAATATTTCGAAGGACTTTGAAGGGAGGAGGACGCAAACTAGCCTCCTGGCAGCGCCCGGGGTGGACGCCACAAAGGACGCGCTCGCGGCGCCGGGTCCCTAAAAGCAGGAGGAGGTCGCGAGGGCTCAACTCCGGGGGCTCAGCGGCGAAATAATTTAATTCGAGCAAGTCCCCGGGGGGGGGGGGGGGGGACTAAAGGGCTCCGCCGCGAGCCACGCACGTGCTGCACATCTCACGCCTCTTCTCCGGCTCGCTCAGCAGCGAGAGCCGCACGCCACCGGGCAGCAGCCGGCAGGTCCCAACCCGGGGCGATGCGATTGATGGGGCAGCCTCGAAGCCCCCCCCCCAACCAGGAATTCCCATTTCACAGCATTTTTATAGCTGGGGGGGGGCAAAAGTCACCAAATAAGAAGCCGACAGGGGGACATAAAGCGCTGCCAGCTTGCCGGGACTCTAAAAAGCCAGGCTCAGAAGCGCGCCCCATTCGTCCCAGGGGAAGAAATGAACGACCGGGGGTGTTTCGGGGGCTCTGCTCCCCTCCTGGCTGCGCCCAGCTCGGCGAATTCGCCCCGAAACGAAACCTGAAAGGTTTTGTTTTAGGGTTAAAGGTTTTGTTTTAGCGCGCTGAGCCGCCGCTAACCGATTCGAGTTACTTAAGGAAGCGAATTATTTAAGATAGGGGTACGAGGGAGCAGCCGCTCGCTTCGTCCTCCCCCTGCCTCCAGCCAGCCGCGAACCCCCGGGCACACGGCTGGGAAGTCCTGCCCGCGAGGGGACGTTACAGGGGGGGAGGAAAAAAAAAGAAAAAGAAAAAAAAAAGGCACCGGGGAGCCTCTCGCCGGCATCTCTGCAATCCCCTGCAATCCCCACGGGCCAGGCGGGCAGCCCGCGCCGCTGCTGAACAATGCACTTTTGGATTCAATTAAAGCGATTATCTGTTGTGCCAAATAAATTGCGTACGGCGCGCGGCCCCGCAGCATTTCACACCGCCGGGCTCATTATTTTCTAGCCGCTTCCCCTCCCTGTTTATGCGCTCGCAAATTAAATTGCTGATAATATGCGCCCAAAATAAAAAACGAGCGCACCTTGTCCGCAGCAAATTGATTCTCTTTTTTTTTTTTCTTTTTTTTTTTTTTCCCCCCCCCCCCCCCCCGAACCGGGCGATTGCCAGGTTTTATATACTCGGTGCCTGGCGATCATTAGTAATTCAATTTTCTTTTTATTAGCCCCCTTATCTGCTGAGCAATATAGTGGCAGAGCTGACCTCTTTCGCACGGGTAAATGTTTAAAATCTTTTCCCTGATTAATTTTGCCAGTTAAGGAAAAGAGGAGAAATGGCCCGGCTCTTAGCCATCACAATGAATAAAGCTTAATGTTGATTGTGATGGAATTTCTAATGCCAAGGAAATTGATTGAACGCAGCAATTACACTGCAATAGTAACTCAAGGGAAATGGGATAGTTTTCTCCTGGCCATAGCCTTTTGGTTATTTAAAACAATCCAATTTGCAAGGATAATTATATATTAGTGTTTTATCTGCCACTTGAAATGAACATGGGAGTTTTGATACTGGCCCAGCATTAGCAGGTTATTGCTGCAAATTACTTGATATCTGCTTTCTTTCACATAAAGACGAAATTAGGCCATCAATAACCGGAAAAAGGTGGACCGGGGAAAATGCGAGGGGCGCGAGTGCCCTCTGCAGGGCTGTGCCGAAGGCAGGGCGGCGCGGGAGGCTCCCCGAAAATCCCAAATCGCCCCGCTTTCTCGGCGCGCGCGACGGGCTCCCGCGGGGGACACGCGGGGAACGGGCACGGCACGGCTCTGCCGGCCCCTCACATCCCAGCAGCTGCCACGTACCTGCCCGAAAGAATCTTAAAACGAAGCAATTCGTTCTGGTTTTTCCTACAAAAGGGACGAGAGCGCTGCCGCGCCGAGCGCGGTGAACCCAACCAAGGCAGCGGTGGTGCAAGGAGGGCAAGCGTGGACTTTGGCAAGGGTAAGGAAAGTAAAAAAAAACCACAAGTTTTCACCTGGTTTTCATTCAAAAAATAGCGGAAAAGGGGCCTCGTCCTGCAAGATGTCAAATATGCCGCCCCCATCGCTCTCAGCGAGGCTGCTGGTAAAAATTTAAGGGGGATTTCCTGCACCCGCGCTGCTGTCTGGACGGGCGAGATGTCACTTAAAAGCCGGCCTTTGCCCTCAAAATTGGTCCGGAAAAGATCGTGCTGCCACGGTTTGGGGAATAACCCCCCCCACCCCCCAAAAAAAAAAAAAAAAACCCTGAACCCATTCGGCAAAATCCCGCCCCAGGCTGCGGGGAAGCCGCTCCGCAAAAATGAAGGAGCAGGAGGCCGGGGTTTGCTCTCTGCATCAAGTCCTCCGGGTCCGGTGCCAAAAAGATGGTTGGGGGAATCGAAAGGACGGTTCGGGGAATCGAAAGGATGCTGGGGGAATGGAAATCGGTGGGAACTTCACCCAGACCTTAATTAGCAGCCGGCCTCCCCCTGCTTCGTGCAGCGGGAAGGGGAACGCAGCTCGGGGCTCCCCCGGCACGGCGAGGAGGGGGACGGGGAGTCCAGGCTGCAAAAGCACTTCCAAATATGATAGGTCGTGCAAAGAAGGATTTTTTTTTATACGGATAGCTGGATACGGTTGAGGAGGAAAATAGAAGTCGCGCCATTCTTTTCAGCTTGCACGGAAATAGGCTGAATTATTTCCGTGCAACGCGGGGGCACGAGGATCTCAGTAAAGACAACCCCAGCGTTCTCCCCTTCTCGTACCAGATCCCTGCTTCAGACCCAAATTGTCTTCTCCGTAACGGAGGCAAGTTGATACAGCCTGGAAAACCACTTCTAGAGGGTATGTAGGAAGGCTGACGGTCGGGCGGGAGGCTGAAATATGCTCTGCTCCCTTCAACGAGAGCCTAAGAAGTTAAATAGGAAGGGAAAAAAAAAGAAAAAAAAAAAAAAAAAAAAGGAGCTCTTCAATATTAAAGGCACATTAATACTGAGTACTAAGCGGTCAAGAAGTCCAAAATCTGAAGGCTGTTTTGTCAACATCCCTACGGCTCCGCTGAGCGACACAACGTTTTCTGCTCCTCTTTGCTTTGCGCGGGCTCTCCCCACGCACACCCCCTGCCCCTGCGTTGTAGTACCCGGACGACCAGACCCCTGCCTGCATTAGAAATGCTTCACAGACAGCTCCAGCGTCCCATCAGAGCAACTTCCAGTTTGGGACATCCCCCAGTTCTGCGCAGGATCCGTCTGGGTCCAAAAAGGGAACCGGAGAGAGTGGGGTCGGCCACGTGTTAATCCCTAGGGGAAGGCAGGGGCGATGCCTTTGCTCACAGCTCGGGCACGTCGCGCAGAGCTCGCGCCACAGATCCCAAAGCCAGGGGACCCCTGTGAAGCCAGAACACGCCTGCCGTTCATTATATATAATTGCTCATTAAGGGGCTTCTAACGAAGCAGCTCGGATGCTGCCCCGCAAGTTCTCTCAGTAGCTAGGCTCTGAGATAAAACCGTGAAACGCTGCCTCGAAAATCCCCCGTCCCTGCCCAGCATCCAACAAGTTCACCAAGCTCAAGCCCCCGGGCAAAATAAAAAAAACAATGGACCCTAGCACGTGGAGGAACAGCGATAATTCAACGGCCACAGAAAGGCAGGGCATCATCAGAGCAGCCCGAGCTGCAAATCTGTTTGCCGGGGATTGAACCCCATCGAAAATGTCGTGTCGGAACCACGGCCAAGCTCTCGGTTATCGCACGGGGACGAAGTCACACCCAGAGATCCCAGCCTCACAGAGCCCTGGCAGCAGGAGGATCTATTTAACGCGGCTGCTCCTCGAGAGGACCACTTTCAGCCCCGCGAAGAGAGAAAGGAGCAGAGAAGGGAGCAGAAACAACCTTGTTTCTCCTCCCCGGGGAGGAGAAAGGCAACCGAGGGAGCCCTTCCAACAGCTTCGTGGAGAAGGTTCAAGTCCCACTCACCCCGTCCAAATCATGGTCGATCTACAAGGGTTTCATTCCTCTCCGTTGCAGAAGGCAAGAAAGAAATGTCGCAGCCTCTTCATGCTCACGGTGAAGAGAGAGATGAGAATTATTTTAATCCGCCTCCTAAGACGCCGGTACGTGGGGTGCCGTTAGCACAGCGGGGACAGGAAGGATTTGGGGCATTTGGGAAGCGAGGGAGAGCAGCAGACACGGCGAAGGGGAGGCTTCCTTCCGCTTTTAGCCATTTTGAGGCCCAAATCGAGCCACGATTTGACAGCAGCTGCTGCGGTTTGCGAGGAAGAAGAGCCCCACAGCACGGCCACCGAGCTGTTCCAGCAGGTTGTTCGCTTCCCCACCTCGGAGCCAGGATCCCCAAGCTCGCAGACCCAAGCTGGAAAATAACTAAAGTCACTCCGACACACCTCAAAACTCTCCCAGATCAAGGCTTGTGCTAGGCTCTGTCAGCACCCCTCAGGAACAGAGATAATTTGATAATTTGATCCGCTTCGGGGCAGGGGGGACCGAGCTACCAATATCGCAACTTTCTCGTACGTAAAATGCTCTTAACCGGACACGTCGCGCTGCAGAGAGGTCCCCAGTATGGGGTTTGTGGGGTCTGAGTCCCCAATTAACCCCACAGCCGGCAGCGGGTATTCCGTGGGAGGCCGAAGGGCTGTTCCTCACCCCACGCACCGCGAGGAATTAAAGCCCCCTGGCACCCCACGACGCCACCCCCGACGGATCCACCACCTCCGGTTTCGGAAGAGCGACCACAGAAGCCGGACGATGGATCTCCAGCCACACGGGTCGCCTTCACGCGCCGCACGAACGCTTCCAGCAGCGGGTGTAGGTTCAACCCTCGTCGACATCCCTAAACGGGGCAAAACTCGGCCCTAAAGTCAGGCAGCTGCCCAAAAGCCGATCCATCAGCACAACCGTGCGGTTATACGGCCGTCCGATTGTCCCCACAGGTCACCCCCCATCCGCCAGACCCCAAATTCTCCCCGCAGCATCCTCTCCGTCCCCCCAGCCCCCTCCTCAGCCACGGAAAGCAAAAGAAACCTCTTTTTCTCCTTCTCCCCCCCCAAAAAGCCTTCCTCTTCCTGAACCGCAAGCCCCCGTTCCCGTTCCCTGCGCCACCGCAACACGGCCACCTCTTGGCACGGAGCGACTCGAACGAGAAATAACGACGAGGACAGGCACAAACTCGGCGGCTGAAGCGCGGAGCGGGAAAGAAATGCAAGTCTCTTCCTAAAACGAGGTCAAAAAGCTTCATTTTGGGGCAGCTGGCGGCCACGTCGCAGCCCACGCAGCCCCGCGCGCTCAAGCGCCGCTCGTTGGCCACGCCAACGAGCACGAAGCGTGCTTCACACACGTTTTTAGAGGAAAACGAATTGCAGGGGGCGTGCGGGACTTGTGATTACCTTGCCAGGGAACAGAGCCGGGTCTCGAGCCACGAACACCCCGACACCTCTTTACGTGCTTGGAGCCGCGGCCCCGCGAAGCCGACGCCTGCTCTGCGAGGGGCTGAGCCCAAGGCAGCGGGACCCGGCCCCAAACCACCCGTTCCCGAACGTTTGGGGCTCGCCGCTCCTCCCCCCAGCTGCAACTTTAACCCCGTTAAATATCAAAAAGCGAGGCTCCCGCAGACGCTGCCCCGGGACGCGGGTGCGCCGGGCAGGTCCGCGGTTCCTGGGGGGGGGGCAATATTTTGTGATGTGCACAGGCCTCCCCCCTCCGCAAAGAGAGAAACTCGCCTCGCAGAGGGATTGCTGCCTCCCGGAGGCGTCGGAGCGCGGTCATTTACAGGCCACCCGGGTTCAGGCTTGGCTTTAGCGCAACCCAAACTCTTCCCGGTGCCTGCCCGGGGTCCGACGGCAGCAGCTTCGCCTCCCGGGGGGCCTGGGACCGATCTCCCCGCTCCCAGAGCCTCTCCGGGAACCGCTCCCCCGGCACGAGGTCAGCGAGCGCCGTCACACCCCCCCAAACGACCGTTCCTACCTTCCCGGGTGGAAACCTGGCTCCTGGCGGCCGGCAGCCTGCAGAGCCTGTGCTTGGTGAGCTGCAGCAGGCCCTTGGGCGAGCAGCGTTTGGGCAGCGCCGGTTTCCCCCGCAGGTTTCGCTTCTTGGCGTGGAAGGGGCTCTTCAGGGGCGCGGGAGGCGAGGGGCCGCTCTTCTTGTCCGCCGGGGAGCTGCGGGGTGGGGCAAAAACCCGGTTAGAGGAGGGTAAAAAGGGGGGCCGAAAGGCGCTTCATCCCCTCGCCCGCGGCCGAGAAGAGGAGCTGGGTCAGCTCCGCTCCCCCTCGGAGGGGCGGCGGGACGGGCTGAAGAGGAAACGGCGAGAAAACGGGCAAGCGGGGGGAATTTCTGGCGAGGCGGCTGGACAACGAAATAACTCAGCCCGCTCGCTTCTCCCCGAGAGACGTCGGGGGGCAGAGGCCGCCGTCCTCTCATCTCCCCGCCCGGCAGATCCCGAAGGAAAGCCCGGCTTTCCGAGGCGCCTCACCCCAAAGGGATCTTCCCGGCGTGAGGGCGAAGCCCCGAGGACAGGAGCTGGGAAGCGAGGAGCCGAAGCTTCGAACCCCGGCTCGTTCGAACTTTGAAAGACCAAAGCCTGAGTTACACCGACCGCTCGAACGATTACAGTCTGAGGCGCCTCGCGGCCCCGAAAAGCGGGAACAAAGCCCCGGGGTACGGGGAAAACCGAAGGCACCCTCCGGCATCCAACAGCCCCCGGTGTAATTTCACCCGCGGGCGCGCCCGCAGCTCGCGGCTGCGCGGATTATTCAACGCCAAGGGGACGCCTTGCCCCGAAGACATCGGGGGCTGCTCCGGCTTCACCTAAAGCCCGCGGGCGTGAAGCACGGCCTCCGGAGGGCCGGTTCTCCAAAGCGGCCCGGCCACTTACCCCGAGCTTCCTTTCCTCCGGATGATTTTCGTCCGGCTCCTCACTTTGTAGCTGGAGAGAACGGCGTCGCCGAACGGCTTCGCCTCCCCGAGACCCGCGGCGGCGGTGGCGGCGGCGGGCGGCCGGCTGGCTTGGGGGGAGGTGGAAACCGCGGGCTTCTTCTCGTCCTCGCACCGCCACCTGAACGCCGACCTGGACGTGGAGGGGGACGCCTGCAGGGCGGAGGCTTTCCACTTGTATTTGCTGGCGGAGACGCCCGGCTTGGGCTGGAGCGGCCACTTCCTCAGCTTGCTCCCCGGATCCGCTTTCGGCGATGCCTTCGCCACCCTCTCCGCCCCGCCGACGATTTTCCGAGCGCCGTCGGGGGCCCGAGGGCTCGCCCACCTCTTCACGGCCCGGCAGCACCTCCCGGGGTTCGCCACCCAGGTGTAGTTGGTTTTCTTAAACTTGGAGGCTTTGCCGGAGGCCGCCGCCGAGGCCGCCGAGGCCGCCGCCGCGGCCCTTTGGAGGCCGGCAGCTTTGTGCAGCGCCGCAAACCTGCTCCTCGCCCCGGCCGCCAGAACGGCGGCGGGTCTGGAGGACGCCTCCTCGGCCCCGAGGAGCTTGGGCTCTCGGAAAACATCCCCGCCTTGCTCGCGGCCCGATCGGCCCGGGGCCGGTGGCTCCGGCTTGCACCACACCAGGTGGCGAGCCCGCTGGCAGCCCGGCGGGGGCCAGGAGAGCTGCGGCTCCGTCTTGGGCGCCACGGCGCTCTCGCAAGGAGCCGGGGAGCTTTCGGCCGCCTCGGCGCTCAGACGCACGGTCCGGGGTTTGTGCGGCGGGCCGGGGTAGGACGAGCTGACCACGCGGCGGGAGGAAGTGAAGGAGACGGAGAGGGAGGGCTTCGGCTCCGCTTTTCGGCTCGGGTAGGGAGCGGCGGAGGACTTCTGCCCCTTTTTACCCTCGCCCGGAGCGAGCCCGCCTGTTTTCAGCCGGGGAACTTCCCAGTAAGAACCTGCAAAACCTTCAGCACCGAAACCTTCGGGACCAAGACCTTCAGGATCGAAACCTTCAGGACCAAGACCTTCAGGACCGAAACCTTCAGGACCAAAACCTTCAGGACCAAGACCTTCGGGACCGAAACCTTCAGGACCAAGACCTTCGGGGCCAAGACCTTCGGGGCCAAGACCTTCGGGGCCAAGACCTTCAAGGCCAAGACCTTCAAGGCCAAGACCTTCGGGACCAAGACCTTCAGGACCAAGACCTTCAGGGCCAAGACCTTCAGGGCCAAGACCTTCAGGGCCAAGACCTTCAAGGCCAAGACCTTCAAGGCCGAGACCTTCGGGGCCGAGACCTTCGGGGCCGAGACCTTCGGGGCCGAGACCTTCAAGGCCAAGACCTTCAGGACCAAGATCTTCAGAATTGAAACCTTCAGGATCGAAACCTTCAGCACCAAGACCTTCAGCACCAAGACCTTCAGGATCGAAACCTTCAGCACCAAGACCTTCGGGACCTAGAACCAGGTCGGTCCTCTGCGTCACCTGGATGCCCACGACAATGTTCCCGTCCCTGGTCAAGTCCACGTGCCTCTCCGGGGACGCCGCGGGTGCTGGGGCCGCCCTGCCCTCCGCGCCGCCGCCGCCAAAAACCCTGGAGGCGCCGGCGTTCCCCGCCACGCGCGGCGGCCCCGGCGGCTGGTTGACGAGGGAATATTTCTTCCTCCAGGAGCGGCCCTGCCGGAAATCCCGGGGGGGTTGCGGGGGGTACCGGCCCGAAAACGGCCCCCTCCTGCCGAACGGCGGCTGCCTGCCGTTGCCCCAGCTCGGCGGCCGCGGCGCGTCCCCGTGGGCGCTCCTGTGGCTGTCTATGAGACCTGCGGGGGGGGGAAAAAAACATTTGGTAACATCCGGCCCCGTATTTTGGGGTATTTTGGGGTATTTTGTTTTTTTTTTTGTTTTTTGGGTTTTTTTTTGGGGGGTATTTGGGCGTATTTTGGGGTATTTTGGTTTTTATTTGTTTTTTTGTTTGTTTTTTTTTGGGGGGGTATTTGGGGGTATTTTGGTTTCTTTTTGGGGGGGGGTATTTTGGGGTATTTGGGGTTTTTTTGGGGGTATTTTTGTTACTCGGCGCCAGCCCAAGGCACGCAGGAGGCTCTGAGGCAGCCCGGGGTGGGCCGGGAGCTCCTAACGAGCAGCTGGGGGTAATTAACACAGGTAATTAGCGCTGGGCTTGGTAATTAACAGCAATTCCCTCTCTGGGCGGGGAAACTGGGGGCGCCTCCCCCCCCCCAGCACCCCTGGGTGCCCTCAGAGCTCCCCCCCCCGGCCCCCTGGGTCCCCTCCAAAGGGCTCCCAGCCCCCCCACCTCGATTACCGGGGCCCCTCTGAGCCTGGCCTTCCTCTTCTTCCTCCCCCTCCTTCCCCCTTCCCTCCCTCCTCTTCCTCACCCCCTCCCCCCTCTTCTTCTTCTACTCCTCCCCCTCCCCTTCTTCCTCCCCCTCTTGTCCCTCTCTTCCTCTTCCTCACCCCCTCCTCCTCCTCCCCTCCCCTTTCCCCCTCCTCTTCCTCACTCCCTCCCCCTCTTCCTCACTCCCTCCCCCTCTTCCTCACCCCCCTCCTCCACCTCCCTCCCTCCCCTCTTCTTCTCCTCCTCTTCCTCCCTCCCCTTCCTCCCTTCCTCCCTCCTCTTCTTCCTCACTCCCTCCCCATCCCTTCCTCCCCCACCTCTTCTTCTTTCTCCTCCTCTTCCTCAACCCCCTCCTCTCCCTCCCTTCCCCCCTCCTCTTCCTCACTCCCTCCCCCTCCTCTTCTTCTTCCTTTTCTTCCCCCCCGTCCTCCTCTTCCTCACCCCCCTCCCCTTTCTTCTCCTCCTCTTCTTCACCCTCCTCCTCCTCCTCTTCTTCCTTTTCTTCCTCCTCTTCTTCCTCACCCCCCTCCCCTCTTCTTCTCCTCCTCTTCCTCACCCCCCCTTCTCCCCCTCCCTTCCTCCCCCCTCCTCTTCCTCACTCCCCCCATCCTCCTCCTCTTCTTCTCCCTCACCCCCCTCCCCTCTTCTCCTCCTCACTCCCTCCCCCTCCTCTTTTCCTCCCCCCTCCTCTTCCTCACCCCCTCCGCTCTTCTCCTCCTCTTCCTCCCTCCCTCCTCCTCCCCCCCTCCTCCCCTCTCCCCCTCCTCTTCCTCACTCCCTCCCCCTCCTCATCCTCTCCCCTCTTCTCCTCCTCTTCCTCACCCCCTCCTCCTCCTCCTCACCCCCCTCCTCCTCCTCACCCCCTCCCCTCCTCTTCTTCTCCCTCACCTCCTCCTCCCCCTCCCTTCCTCCCCCCTCCCCCTCCTCTTCCTCACTCCCCCCCCCTCCCCCCCCACCCCCAACTCCCCTCCCTCCCCCCCTCCCCCCCTGTCCCCTCTCCCCCCCTCCCCCCCTGTCCCCTCTCCCCCCCTCCCCCTCCCCTCCCCTCCCTCCCCCCCCCGCACCCTGCAGCCTCCGGATCTCCCTCCGCAGCCGCTCGCTCTCCTCCATCCCCGCAGCGCCCCCGCCCGCCCCGGCCCCGCCCCCCCCCTCCCGCGACGTCATCGCCGCGCGCCGCCCGTTGGCCCGCTCACGTGACCGCGCGCCCTCACGTGACGGCCCGCGGGGGGCGCGGGGGGCGTTGCCTAGCGACGGAGCGGGCCCGCGGCCCGGCGCGCGCCGCCGAAGCCTGAGGCGGGCCCAGGGGGGGCTTGGAGTCCCCTCGTGGGGTGCCCCCGGGGCGGCCTCTGCGGGGCTCTGTCACCGGGGCTCTGTCACCGGGGCTCTGTCAGCTGGTACGTGGCCTCTCGTCACTGTTACTGGCCTCTGTCACCTGGCCTCTGTCACTGGCCTCTGTCAACTGTTACCTGGCCTCCATCACCTGGCCTCAGTCAACTGTCACCCAGCCTCTGTCAACTGTCACTTGGCCTCTTGTCACCTGGCCTCAGTCAACTGTCACCCAGCCTCTGTCACTTGGCCTCTGTTACTTGGCCTCTGTCACTTGGCCTCTGTTACCTGGCCTCAGTCAACTGTCACCCAGCCTCTGTCACTTGGCCTCTGTTACTTGGCCTCTATCAACTGTCACCTGTCCTCTGTCACCTGGCCTCTGTCACTTGGCCTCTGTCACCTGGCTTCTATCACCTGTCACCCAGCCTCTGTCACCTGGCCTTTGTTACCTGGCCTCTGTCACCTGCCCTCAGTCAACTGTCACCCGGCCTCTGTCACTTGGCCTCTGTCACTTGGCCTCTGTTACAGAATCACAGAATCACCTAGAAGAGACCTCCAAGATCACCCAGCCCAACCCCTGACCTAACACTAACAAGTCCTCCACTAAACCATATCACTGAGCTCTGCATCTAAACGTCTTTTAAAGACCTCCAGGGATGGGGTCACAAGAACCTCCCTGGGCAGCCCACCCCAATGCCTAACAACCCTTTCAGTAAAGAAGTTCTTCCTAATATCCAACCTAAACCTCCCCTGGCGCAGCTTTAGCCCATTCCCCCTCATCCTGTCACCAGGCACGTAGAAGACCGACCAACCCCCACCTCGCTACAGCAAGTTACCTGGCCCCTGTCACCTGCCCCAGCTGGCTCCATCCCGTTTCTTGCCCCACCAGCTCCCCCTTGCCCCTCTCCAACCCTGCTCTGATCCCAGCTCTTCCAGCCCCACCTAGGTCCAGAGACCTGGACGTAGTGGACAGTCCAATGGAGGGCCACCAAGAATATTTCTCCTGTGAGGAGAGGCTGGGAGAGCCGGGGCTGATCGGATTGAAGAAGGGGGGACTCATCCATATCTATCAATATCTGAGAGGAGATGCTAAGAGGACAGAGCCGGGATCTGCTCCGCCGGTGCCCAGTGCCAGGACCAGAGGTGCTGGGCACAACCTGGAGCACAGGAGGTTCCCTCTGGACGTCAAGCAGCACTTCTGTGCTCTGTGGGTGACAGAGCGCTGGCACAGGCTACCCAGAAAGGTTTCGGAGTCTCCCTCCACGGAGATCTTCAACAGCTGCCCAGACGTGGTCCTGGGCAAGCTGCTCTGGGTGTCCCTGCTTGAGCAAGGAGGTTGAACCAGATGGCCTCCAGAGGTCCCCGTCAACCCTTCTGTGGTTCTGTGATCTGCCTTTCCCTGTGGCCCAGCCCCACCACGGCCAGGTCTCCCACCCTAACGTGGCACAAGGACCAGGATCTGCTCGTGCCCCCGTCGGACTCCGTCTCATAACCACGTCCCTTAACTTCATGCATCAGCTCCTTATTTCTCGTGCGCTGGTTGTAATCGTCGAAAACGTTTTGCAGGAGAAAAAATCCCGAAGCTGAGCTGCAACGGCTTGTCGTGCCAGTGGAGTAAACCGTAGCTGTTTTTAGCTTCCTGCAAGAATGGGCAAGTTTGGTCCCTCATTTGAAGTCTTTGTTGTGTGCTGGATGTACCAGTAGGGTTTCAGCAGCAGCGTGAGCGAAAGAGCTGCTGCACTCAGGGTAATTAGGAGACACGCAGCTGATCAAGGGAACTTGCACCTTCGGATTAAACAAGAGAAGAGGGCGAGTGGCTCTGCAAGTCTCCTTTTGTAACGCGTTTCCTCAGCAGCTTTCAGGGCAGTTCCTGTTTCCCCATTACTCGATTCCTGCCAGAAACCAGGGGTAAATCCAGGAGCAGGAGGCAGTTTTCTGAGGTCTGGTACCGCTTCCTATCACTCTACAAGTACCTTTTAAGAGCTGAACCGTCCCCCTGAGCACACGTCCCATCCTGAAAGTCAGATGGCCCCATGTTAACTGTATAAACCAGAAGTATCTACAAAGTATATCCATAAAAATGAGAGTACAAACAGAGGAGAACATTATCGGTATGGACGTTATCCTTAAGGAGTTTGTTTTCTGAATAATCTCTTTCTTTCCTAGGGGAATAAAACCCATAACGTTAAACAAAGCTGTAACAATACCTCAAGTCTGCAAAGGAGATAAAAATCCGTACTAAAATTATTTTTGAAACAATTTGGGGAAAAAAAAAAAAGAAAGCTGAGCCAAGTAGCTGTACCAGCACAACACTATTTCCTTCTAAACGCTCCCATGATGGGAACTTTATAAAAGCAACCGATCATCAACCTCCGATCGTTTCAAGCAGAAGCTGTCTCCTGGGACAACTCCCTTCCCATCGCAGTTAGGGAGCTCTGCCTGTCCCAGCTCTGATCGAATAACATCCCCGAGACAAGCCCATGATTCGCCTGCCTGGGAAGGTAGATTTAGTAAATTATTTACAGTGTGCTGAGTGGCTTTTTAAAGTGATTCAGCGGGGGAATATGGGGAAGAGCCAGCCCGGAGGAATATACCGCTTTGTGCAGATGGTAGCAGAGGCTTCAAAACACAAAGCAGGCGGGGAGCCTGGCCCCTGTTAGCCTCCCTTGAAGCCTTCCAACTGGAAAAAAAAAAATATATATATATATATAATTAAAAATAAATAAATAAAAATCACACAGCCTCCTCTTGCACGGTCCTGCACAGGTAGGACGGAGACAGGGACCAGAGGGCAGATCTGGGAGGGCAGCCTGAGATCAGCTTCAATCGATGAGCAAGCCTCACCCGGAGTTTCATAACTGCTTCAAACTGGTAGAAATCGGCACTTGTGCCAAAAGAAGCCTCCTCCGCTCGCAGCTGCTCGTTCCCTCCCTTGTGCTGGCACAAGGATTTAAGTGGCTTGCATAAATGAGCTAGAACGGGCTGCTCTGAATCAAAATTAATTCAGCACATGCAGGGGAAAAGCTAATTTTTAACATAGGGAAGCCGTGTACCCACCGCTCCCACAACGCCCAACCTTGGGAAAGAGTGAGCTAAAAGCAGGGGGGAGCTGCCCTCTTTTGCTGAGCAAAACACCAAAATACATAACTAGAAAAAGCAAACTCTGGGGCAAGGCAGTGCCGGAGGGTCTCAGGCTCCTTGCGGTGCCGCTTGGCTGCTCCTTGAGGTCTCCTTGGGTGCTCCCCACAGGAGAGCTTTGGTGGGACAAGGGGTGCAGAGGAGCAGAGACAACATTTTAAGCATGAAACTGGATCTTCCCCAGGGGTCACACAGGAGCATCCTGCCTTGGGGCAAGTGGCTGGAGTACACTCATATATCTCCCCTGAGACGTGTGTAGAGGGTAAAGGAGAGACAAGGATGCTGCAGCACTAAAATAAATCATTTTTTTTTTCTTTTCAGAACACCGTGAGGAAGAATTACATGTTCAGCTACCTCACCACTAGCTGCCTGTTACAAACAGCACATCTGAAACCTGCAGGAATTCACGGCACTTGTTCTTTGTTCATAGCACTACGCCTGCATGGCACTTGTTTGTAAGTCTAATTTAATTTAAAAAAAAAAAAAAAAAAACAGTAAAATGCAAGTGCAGGTTTTTGGCGCTGCACTAGCAGGGTGTCTGCGGGTGAGAAAATGCCCGAGGGAGGGTAGCACATTTACGAGAAATTAAATTGCCTCATTCAGCCCAGAATAAACACGGTGCTAATCCCTCTAATGGCCTCAAACATCACCAGAGCTGCGGATCCAGTGACAAGCGTGCAATAGGACCCAATTAAGCTGCTCACACGTTTGGAATCGTGGCCTCATCAGCTTCGGTTTAGTCTGGAGTCTCTCGCTGGCTTTCCGTAAACTTGCTGAGACAAGCTAAAGCACTAAACTTCGTTAAGCGCTGCACCAGCAGATTGCAGAGACCTGATGACAAGGGTGAGTGGGAGGCATCGGCGTTCCTGCCGCCCGCTCCCACAAGACACTTTCCAAAGGCACAGGGATCTCCTAGGATCCCCAGATCTTCCAGCGTTGCCTGAAACACCCAGCAGTGCTCGGGATCCGTTAGCAGGAGCGTCCTTCACAGGACAGCAGAGTAATTATTCCGTGGGGACGCCCGTGGGTCTCGGCTGGAGCATTGCATCAAGCCCGGAGGGAGACAAGTCACTAAACGTGTAGGAAAATCGGTGGGCATCCAGAAGGAAGCAGGAAATCAAAATGGCAAAGGTTTAGAGAACGTGGTCTGTAAAGAAAAAATGGAATCTTTTTGTGTTGTAGTATTGAAAATAAAAATAAATAAATAAATAAAAAAGGAAATAATATCAGAAAGAGATATCTAATCAGATGTGCTTGATGTTCACTGGTAGTAGGGATTTGCTTCATTTGTGGCAAAGGAGACTCAGGTTACAGCTCTGGAAAAACTTTCCAACTCTCCAGAGAAGAAATTATTCAGGCGGATGGGAAGGTTTAAGGTCAGTATGTTCCTGGGGAGGTCGATATGTACCAAACCCTGCCAGGGGCTCAGACTGAGGCGTCCTCCTCAGCTTGTTCTCAGCCCTCTGTTTCTACAGTCTTGTCGGCTCTGTGGTGTCCTGTGTTTGTTGTTCCAACGCCAGTGGTTGCATCCCGCATCCTTTTGCTGAAGCATCATCAAGCGTGTCAAGTTCCCTCCTGTGCCAGCAGCAGCACTTGTTCAGCCATGGCATGGATTTACGGGATGTGATCTGACTGCAGAGCAACTTCTCCTCCTTCTCCTTCTCCTTCTCCTTCTCCTTCTCCTTCTCCTTCTCCTTCTCCTTCTCCTTCTCCTTCTCCTTCTCCTTCTCCTTCTCCTTCTCCTTCTCCTTCTCCTTCTCCTTCTCCTTCTCCTTCTCCTTCTCCTTCTCCTTCTCCTTCTCCTTCTCCTTCTCCTTCTCCTTCTCCTTCTCCTTCTCCTTCTCCTTCTCCTTCTCCTTCTCCTTCTCCTTCTCCTTCTCCTTCTCCTTCTCCTTCTCCTTCTCCTTCTCCTTCTCCTTCTCCTTCTCCTTCTCCTTCTCCTCCTCCTCCTCCTCCTCCTCCTCCTCCTCCTCCTCCTCCTCCTTCTCCTCCTCCTTCTCCTTCTCCTTCTCCTTCTCCTTCTCCTTCTCCTTCTCCTTCTCCTCCTTCTCCTTCTCCTTCTCCTTCTCCTGCTTCTGTCTTTCCTGCTCCTTCTCCTGCTTCTCCTTCCCTTTCCTTTTTCTTTCTGGTTTAGTTTTCAGCTTGACCTGGCCTCCGATGCGATTCACCATGTACCCCCAGGAGTGTAAGGGAAAGCTCCTTTCTAGGCAGCAGCACGGACGTGGACCTGCATTGCTCTAACCCAAGCACAAAACCACACCGTTTCAGGACATCTTGGGGTGGCCCGTCGCAAGCTGAAAGCCTCTAAATTCAAAAGAAGGCTCAAATCCGCACTCCAGCTGCCGAGAAATCTCTGCCTCCCACATCGGCTTTCTCTTGGCTGTCCAGGTACCTGCTCCTCTGAAGCGAGTTGCTCAGGTGGCTGGCGGGAGCTGTGCGGGCTCTCGGGAGGAAGATGGAGCATCTGCATTTGCCGTGGAAGGAGACCAGGAGCTGGTGCAGAGCTTCAGGAGGAGGTGTGACACGGGCCAAGCAGCAGGCAGGGGAGATAATTTTAGCAGCAGCAGCAGCAGCAGCAGCTTGCTGGCTAGACTTAAGCAATGAAAAGGCAAAAAAAAAAAAGAAGGGGAGAAGAATCAACCACGGAGAGGACTGAAGGACAGTCCATGCATGGTTCCAGTAGCACCGTTGTACAAGACAGTGGTGAAAACCAGCTTGCAATGTTGTATATCAGGCTGTATTAGAGAAATATGTTCAGACTGGAAGAAGTGTAAGGAATGAGGTTGGGAATGGAGGGCCTCTTGCTAGAAATGCCCAAAACAGCCGAGTTTTCTTAGCCTCGCGCTCCAAGCAAAGACGTGCTCTCCCAGCTGCGTCCAAGGAAGAAGGCAAATATCAAGGGAAAAGGAAGAGCTATTCGAGCAAGAGGATTGTGTGGGGCTATCAAATCTAGGCTTGAAACCGAATAGTCACTGCTGATCGTCACGAGAACCAGAGCCCGGGTGCGCAGGAGAGCAGAGGGCCGAGCTCAGGCTCCCAGGGGGCTGCGCCCTGCATCCTGCAGCCCCCAACCCGGCTGTGCAGGAGCTCAGCAGCTATTTATCGCCGAAGAAAGTTGCTTCTTCTCCAAAAACCTTTTTCTATCTTAACTCTTGAAAAAAAGAAAAAAAAAAAAAACTGCCTCCCAAGGGCAAGCGAACTCCAGAATCTTATTTTTGCTGATAACAGCAAGGCTCAGGAGCGCGGGCTCTGGGGAAGGACACGTCTCCTGGGTTAGATGGAAACCAGAGAGGAAAATGTCAGTAACAGGAAAAAAAGACTGCCGCGCAGCCCTAAAGGAAAAGCCACCTTCGTTTATCCAGTGGGCAATAGTTTTCTGCTGCGATGTCTCTTTTTTTGCCTTCTGTCTCGCCTGCAGTCTCGCTGCTGGCGTGTGAGCTGCACGCAGACCTAAATACACGACCTGGGGAAGGGCAGAAATCAGGTGAACAATCTGTGCACTTCTTCTCTGCTGTTCCCAGGATTATTTTCCAGGATATTTAACGTTTTCTCTCCACTTTCACCTGCTGAAGCGTGCTTTGAGCTTGCGTGGGGATGGCAGGGACTGAACACCCCCAGCTGCTGCCGCCGGCTCTCCTGCCCTGCAAGGCCGTGGGACGTCCCCTTGTCCCCCGTGTCCCCCTGCAGCCACCTCGGAGCCTCTCCACCCTCACCGTCCGCACCACCACCACCATTTCTTGGGCCGGGGCCATTCCCTATAAATTCCTGGTTGTGCCTTACTGACTGCATTTGCCGGGCATTACAGCAACCACCGAAGGGAAAGCGGCAGCCGCTCATTTTCGCAAGCCCCAGCAGAGGGGAAGGGATGCTTGGAAATGAATTGATGGCATTTCAGGATGTTTTGGGGTTTCTTTTGACCTGTCTGATCTCCCCGCAGGGGCTTGGGAACTCTGCAGGCAGCTTTACCTCCAGGAAGGGACATTGGTGAGTTGTGGCTGACGCTCACAACCAGCAGTAATTATCCAACCCGGAAAGCTGCAGAAGAAACTGAACTGGCTGGAAGGAGAATTTGCTCCCGAAATCATTCTTTTTTTCCACCACACGCATAAATTGCACCCGCTGGAGGTCCTCTGCGCTTTGGTGGGGGGTTGTCGGCACCTCTTGGTGGAGGTTTGCCCTTGCAAGACCCTTTGGTGCGTTTGTGGCTCCTCCTGGGAGCATGGCTCTGCCGTCCCGGCGTTGGCACCGGCAGCTCTGCACCGTTCCCCCGTCTGAGCTGCGGGGATGAGGCGTGCTGGGGTTTTTAAGAAGGACGCACAGATTTTGGGTGCTGGGCTTCACCGTTTTGGGGACCCCTCCCTCCCCGGAGGCCTGGTACCCACGCATGGGAGGACGGGGAGGCTCCGGTCCCTCTGCCTCTTCCAGCCTCCGTAGGGTGCTTTGCTTTGGTAACGGCTTGGTTACAGCTTTGCTCCAGAGAAGCTAAAATTAAAACAGTGACTCCATTGCAGACTGAAAACAGAGCATTCCTTCTCCGCCTGCGTGCTTTGGATGGACATCAGAAGCCAAACCCATGCTGCAAAGTCCCCTGTGTAAAAACAATCTTCTATTCTGATCCTCAGTTCACCGCGGCTTGCTGCGGTCGGGATGTTCAGTTCCCAGACCCACGTTCAGGGGGGCTCCGAAATGGGATTTGCCTGGAAATGAAAAACATAAACACTGCAAGCCAGCGTCTCTGCAGCTCGCTGCTTTAAACAAAAGCTTATTCTGCTCCAGAGAAGGGGGAAAAACAGAAGTTGATTCATGGATAAAGGTAAAAAAAAACAAACAACTTTAGGATCTCGTTTTTACCCCAGAGGTCCCCTAATTCCTTAGGGAAGGGGACATGTAGGCGGCCAGAGCAAAGGTGGAGATTTCTGCCTGTCCCCATCACCACTGCACCACGGTGATGCACAAAGCTGCTCCCGGTGCACCCAGTCCCTGCTAAAGTCCTGCCAAAACCTCCGTGGATCGCTGACAGCACCCTCGCAAGCTGGAGAGGTCGTTCTGCGCGAGCACAGATCTGCGGTACCAACCTCACCGTTATAATTTTGGAGGGGTGAAGGTGCAGACGGCTCTAATTTGCAGCTCTCCATTCAGTATTTGCATGTGATGTGAGCATCACGAAACGCCAGCGCACCCCATGCCATGGTACTGGGGAGCTCTTCAAGCCGTACTGGTTTCCACTGGGTCCATACGTGCCTCCGCTGCCACCACCGTAGGGGCCATCGGTGGCCTTCACCGCACGGCGCTGGGCTCCTCTGGGCCAAAAAAAAATTTAAAAAAAATCAAACGTGGCTGGGGAAAGGTAGAAAACAGGTGAGTTTTCAAGCAAGGTGAGAGCTAAAATGAAGGAAAGAATTTTTCGCCGTGGAGGAGAGAAACGAACAGCTCCTGGCAGCAGGGAGCGAAGCCGCAAACCAGGAGGCTCTGGGCAACCTCCGGGATGGGGATAAGGATTTTATATCGTTCAGTCTGAAATATGAATGGCACCGAACGAGTCCTGTATTTAAGGACCATACAGGTTTTTGGGGGGACTTCAATGAGGCTCGAAACAGGTCCATGTTCACAGCAGGTCCCGTGTCCCCCCCACAAATCACCTGTTTCCCCCTTTAATAGGCTGCTTCACCCCAAAATCCCCCGTATTCCCCCCAAAATGAGCAGGGGTGCGGCCCCATCGCACCACCGGCTCTTTGCCCACCCAGCGCCGGGCACGGGGGTGAAAGAGGGGCTGTGAGGCTGAGCCCTGTCCCCCCGTCCCACCTCCCCCCTGCTCTCCGTCCCCATTTTTGTCCCCTCCACCACCCCCACCCGATTCCAGGCAGGACAAAACTCATAGCAGCAGTGACTCCTGCTTGCTCGTGGGCTTTGGTCCAGCGCAGCAGGCAGCCCAGACCTAAAGCCAACGCAGCCGTTTTTCTCTACGTTTACTCCTTTTTTTTTTTTTTCCACCAATTTTCCACCCAGATCCCCCCCCAGCCCTGATATTTTTTTTTTTTTTTTGCCATTTCACCCTTCCCAGGGCAGTAATTCCCGCAAGCGGGAGCACGGGGACCACCTGCATCAACGCGCCCGTGCTGTGCCAAAAAATCCAACCCCCCCCCTGCTCACGGAGCCCCCCACCCTCTGCAGCCCCCGACCCCGCTGCGACATCCCCCTTGGGGGAAGCCAGCACCCACCCCGTCCCCAGGGTGCCCCATCCCTTGGGTGCCCCCCAGCTGTCTGTGGGGCCTGGGGACCCCCCCCGGGAGCCCGTCCCCGGCTCGGCTTCCTCTAGATGTCACCCTCAGCCGCCTCTTCCGTCGCTGCGATTTTCCTTTCTCCAAGATCCTGCATTTTTTTTTTTTTTTTTTTAAATTCCTTTCTGATCTCTTTCCGGCCATGTGTGATTGCAGTTTCCTCTGGGCGTCCATTTCATCAGCCCGAAATTAAGGAGCGGAGAGGGGCAGCGGGCGACCGGCGAGAGCAAACCCCCCACCCCCCTCCCCTCACCCCACCCCAAAAACCCACCACCCGCATCCCTCCCCGGGGGTCCCCGCCGACCCCACACCCTGGGCTGGGCACCCCGAGCCCCTCGCCTCCCCTCCGCACCCTTCTCCCCGCTTTGCACGGAGGCCGGGGATCCTCTGGCTCCGCTCGGGTGCTTTTGGGGTGACTTTGCTTTTTTCGGGGCGCTCGCTCCCGTGGCATTTTTTTCCGCCCTCTCCCTCTTTTTGCCCGCCAAGGTGCCCCCGTCCCCGAGGCCTTGCGCTGGCCGGATGGTTTGTAGCCCTCCGGCTCTGAAGCCGTCACCCGTCTTGTCCCTGCCACCGCTGGATGCCAACGCCGGAGCTGGGGCCGCTCGGCGAGAAGGTCGCGGCGCCTCCAGCCCAACCCTCCTTCCCCAACACCGGGGAAGTCGGCAGCAGAGGAAACCCGTGCTCGGAGCAAATCCCCGGGGAGGCTTCGTTTTTTCCCTCCCGGCGGGCTCGTCCCTTCATGCATGAGACAACCCCGGCTCTGCGGCTCCGGCGGGCGATGGCCACGCAGTGAAGATGTCCGTGTCCAGGCTCAACAGCGTCAATGGCTTTCTGGAGGACGGCAGGATGGAGGCGGGGGACATGGGCAGGATCCTCCGCTGCCTGGAGATGGGCACCGTCCTCACCTTGTTCTACCAGAAGAAGTCGCAGAGGCCGGAGCGAAGGACCTTCCAGGTGAAGCTGGAGACCCGGCAGATCATCTGGAGCCGGACGCCTGAGAAGGTGGAAGGGGACAGTGAGTATTGGTGGCAGCAGCTGGGGACGTGCTGGCGGGGTGCGTGGTCGCCGTGGGATGTCCTGCCGTGGTGGGGTGATCTGCTGCGGTGGGGTGCATGGCCATGGTGGGATGTTCTACCCCGGTGAGATGCCCAAATGTGGTGGGATACCAGGCTTTGGGGCACCTGGCCATACTGGGATGTTCTACCATGGTGGGGTGTTCTACCAGGATGGGATGTTCTACCACGGTGGGATGATCTACCCCGTTGGGATGCCCAGATGTGGTGGGATGCCTGGCTTTGGGGCACCTGGCCATACTGGGATATTCTACCATGGTGGGATGTCCTACCACGGTGGGGTGATCTGCTGCGGTTGGGGTGCGTGGCCATGGTGGGATGTTCTACCCCGATGGGATGCCCAAATGTGGTGGGATGCCTGACTTTGGGGTGCCTGGCCATACTGTGATGTCCTACCATGGTGGGGTGTTCTACCAGGATGGGATGTTCTACCACGGTGGGATGATCTACCCCGTTGGGATGCCCAGATGTGGTGGGATGCCTGGCTTTGGGGCACCTGGCCATACTGGGATATTCTACCATGGTGGGATGTCCTACCACGGTGGGGTGATCTGCTGCGGTGGGGTGTGTGGCCATGGTGGGATGTTCTACCCCGATGGGATGCCCAAATGTGGTGGGATACCAGGCTTTGGGGCGCCTGGCCATACTGGGATGTCCTACCATGGTGGAATATCCTACCACGGTGGGATGTTCTACCACGATGCGATGTTCTGCCACAGTGGGATGCCTGGCCATGGTGGGATGCCCAGAGGTGCAAATGCGCTCGCCTCCTCCATTCCAGCTCCCCTGGCCCCTAAAATGCCACGGGGCTTGAACGGCAGCAGCCGTGTCAGTCCTGGGGTTTTATACCTTTGCTTACAAAAGGGGGTAAAGGGACCATCTGCTGCCTTTCCCGCTGGGGGTGTTTTTGACCCCCAAAATGGCACCAGACCTCGCTGCCCACCGCGTGCTCGGGCTCCTGGGGAAGGCAGCTGGGTGGGGTGGTCATGGTGGTGGCCCCATGCAGCGTAGACGGGGCTGAAATGCGAAATTTGGATGGTGTCCAGGCTGGTGGGGACTGGAGGCAGCAGGGACCCGTAAAATCGCCCTGTGGATTCTCTGGTGTCTTGTAGGCTGTGTCCTACAGCCACCAGGCACCTAGAGGGGCTCTGCATTACACCCAGCCGTGCCTTTTTGCTCGTTACTTGGTAAAATCTAACTTTGAGACTTGAACTCCTGAAATTCGGCTGAATACGGGATTGGGGTGACCCTGAGCCCTACCCTCACGGGCGGACAGCAGCGTCTCGTCCCCCTGGGACGCAGACACAGCAGCGGGAGCATGGCGTGAGCTTGTCCCGACCTGCTCGGGAGCCCTTGGGGAAGCAAATTTCCCCCGCTGAGCTCCACGCACGGAGGAGGAGAGGGGCAAGGCGAGGGGAGGAAGGCCTGGGCTCTCCCTTTGGGGAGAGGGGATTTGGGGGCCGAGCGCCAGCTGGCGGGGTGTCACCACGCACAAAGGGACGTTGGGAGGGGACCGGCTGGTCCCCCGTGGCCGGCTGATGTCCCCCGCAGGTTTGTTCCCCCATGGCCTTTGCAGGGAAGAGCTCGTTCCCTGCTGGCGGAAATAGCGCGTTTCCGGCTCCTTGTTTTCATTCGGGAGCACCGCACACAGCCAGGTCAGGAACTCGGCGCTGCTTTCCCCTTGACACAGAGCTCCTGCCTCAGTTTCCCCATCAGTGCCTGGCATCTCCCACACGGCAACCCCAAAACCCCCCCTCAGGGAGCGCGTGAGCATCCTCTGCGGTCATCCAAGAGGGGGGAAAAAAAAAAGGAAAAGTCCTAGAAATGTTATAATTCTTCCATCTAACCCCAACACCTGCGTCTCCAGCCGGGGCTGGGAGCAATCCCAGTCCTGGCGTGGGGCTGGAGCACCTTTACCAACCTGCTCCAGCCCCATTTGGGATTTTTCAGAGGCTCTGGGACCTTCAGCTTCGCTCCCAGCCCATGCCCGACCTCACGCCTGCCCGGGCCATTTCAAATCCTCTCTTCTCACCCGGCTTGAGAAGGGATTAGCGAGACATCCTACAAAGCTGATGTCTCTGTTACGAGGCAGGGTGGGGATCCTGGTTCTGCTGGAGATACCCCGCGCCCTGCAGGCTAATTACACGCTTCATTAAGCTGCTGTTGGACGCGTGGCCACGCGGATGGGGTCCCCTAGAGCAGCAAGGAGATGCTCTACAGCTTCAAGGTTAAGAGCTACAGGAGAGCGTGGCGTCTGGCATTGCCTCCAAAACTTGTCACTTCCCAGATTGTTTCCAGTCCCTGGCGACCCCAAAAAACATTTTGGAGGGGTGGTTCGCAGCTTGCTTTGCAGTGGTGGTGGCTAACTGGGACTCACACCTTCGTCCTTGCCAACACCTGACAATTAGAAATGGGATGGTGCCGGGAGGAGAAAACCCAGGCGTGGTTTCACACCTCTGGCCTGGGGAAAAAAAAATCTTTTATTTCAGGTTTTAAATCAGCTTCTCAACATCACAGGCAGCCCTCGGGGATGTGACCGCCCGGTCCTTCGTACAGGGGCTCCCAAAGGAAGGGCCAAGGCGACCCCCGAGGGGACACAACTCAACCACCCCGTGGCACTTCCCAGGCCAGTGGCATTCCCCAGCCCTCCGGATTCCCTCCAGCCACCTTGGTTGCTTTCCTCTCCTGCGTTCGGGAAAATCCCAGGCTCTTATCGTGGCTAAAAGCTGCTGGGCAGACCCTGGGCCTACAGCACCTCGGAGCCACGCCGCCCCTACGTGTAAAGCCTTTGTAACGTTCTGCTCGCTTTGCATGAGAAGAGAAAAGGGATTTTCGCAGCTGGAACTGGCTTCCAGCGTGTTTTAATCACCGGGACCCCGGAGACAATGCAGGGAGGAGTTTGGAGACATACTTCTGCCATGATCGCTGCAAATCCGCTGCAGATGTGGTTTCCAGGAAGCCGCCAGCGCGTTGCATTGTGCTGCACGCTGCTCCCTCGCCGGGAGGCTGGGGGCCAACACCGGGTCCTGGCTGTGTTAGCACCCATCGGCAGAGCCCCCAGCATCTCACCCCGCTGCCGTGCCCTGCCACGGGCATGTCCAGGGGCATACACCCAGTTCCTATCCTACAAAAGGGTGTCTGGCCCCAAATACCCACCCAGTTGAGCTCAGGACACCACCGTAAGTTTGTTTTTAGCCGTGAGCCACGGGTCTGCGCGCTGAGGATGGCAGCCAGCTTTCATTTCCCAAAATCACACGCGTGGGTGCAGACCCCCCGAGCATCGCTTTGCCGCCGAGCGCTCGCAGCCTGCCCTGGCCCGCCAAAGTTGGCTCGCGTTCCTCCGAGGGAAGGCTGGATAAAGCCGCCAGTGTTTTCCAGAGCCTTTTCCGCCAAGAAAAACTATCCCGCACCTCTTTTCCCGCGGCTTTCACTGAATCAGCCCGATTTCTCCCCCCGTCCCTTATCCTTCCACACGTCGTCCAGCTTTTTCCCCTCCGCTCCGGCACCCTGCACCCATCCCCACCGCCACCGTAGGAAGCAGCCGGAGCCGGGCTGGAAATTCTCCGGGAAATGACCCATTTCCTGCAGGACAATGACCCTGCGTGGTGTCCGGCCACCCTCAGCCACACAAAGCCCTTTCCGGAGCCAAGGCTCAGCCTCACGCTGCTCGGGAGCAATGCCCGTGGGAAGAGGGATGGGTTCGAGTGTCGGAATCGATACCCGAATATTATTATCCTGCTCCCACCACCGGACGTGTCCGCTGTGCGCAACCGGGGGATGGAAATCCCCCCTTGGCGGCATGGTGGTGAGGAAGACCACGGTCCGGAAACCCAGCCCTCCTGCCGCCGGCCGGGCTTTATATAGCGAGATAATGAGAGAGCAGCGCGGCAGGAAAGAAACGCCCTGCGGTCCGGGCTGCAAATTGCCACCTTTGGGCAGACGTCTTCTATTAAAAGACGAGCTCAGCCCGTCCCAGGGCTGGCTTTGTCTCCGAGAGGGGAAGGTGGCTGGAGGGACCGTAGGGCCGGGACGGGAAAGGCCGAGATCGGAGGACACGTGGCACCCGCAGAGCTGGGAAACTGGTGGTGGGCGGCACCGCGGGGACACCCCTTCCTGGGGACATGTGGCCACGGTACCCATGGTGCTGTCAGACGCTTATAGGGACACCCCATCCTGGGGACACAGGTCCCTGGAGGACACATGGACCCAGCAGCAGCAGGCAGTGCCACCGGGATGTCCCGTTCTGGGGACGCGTCTCCCTGAAGGACACGTGGCACCCACCTCCTAGCGGACACGTCACTGCAGGGCTGTGGGGACGTCTCCCCTGGGGGACACGCGGCCACAGCACCCACAGCGCCATCCCAGCACCGTGGGGCAGTACCACGGGGATGTCCCGTCCTGGGGACAAGGTTCCCCAGAGGAGACGTGGTCTCCACGCAGTCCCACCTCCCACAGCCTCCCCGAGCCCCACGCGTGGCTCCGTGGTGGCCGGGCAGCAAGGGGACAGTCCCGTGTCCCTCTGTCCCCGCAGTTGACATCCGGGAGATCAAGGAGATCCGCCTGGGGAAGAACTCGCGGGACTTTGAGCGCTACCCCGAGGATGCCCGTAAGCTCGACTTCACCATGTGCTTCATCATCCTCTACGGGATGGACTTCAGGCTGCGGACGCTTAGCGTGGCCGGTGCGTGGTCCCCGCTCACCCTGTGGCCATCCTGGGGGTGCTGAGTTCCAGCCCAGCGTCCCATCTTCCCCATCCCGACTTCACCACCCTCCTCTTCCTCCTCCAGCTTTCTGCGAGGAGGACATCAACCTGTGGATAACGGGCCTCAACTGGCTGGTGGCGGACACCCAGAAAGCCCAGACCCCGCTGCAGATCGAGAGGTGAGGAGGGACGGTCGGTCCCATTTCTTGCGTCCCCAGCTGGGGGTCTGGAAGGACGGAACGCCCCCCCTGGGTTCGGTCCCCCAGGCTGAGCGCTGTCCGTCTGTCCTTCCCTTCCGCCCAGGTGGCTGAGGAAACAGTTTGATGGGATGGACCGGTCGCGGGAAGGCAGGTGAGCACCACGCGGGGAAGCAGACGATGGTCTCGGCATGCAACAGCCAAAATGTCTCCATCCTTCTGCCAGGGATGTTTTACCAAAGGGCGAAAGTTTGGGAAATGCCAAAATGCCGCAACGCCCTGGCCTCACCCTGCAAACCAAAAGGCTTTGCTGGCCTTGGACGGGGCCGTATCCTCCCAGCTGTGCCCCAAATCCGGAGGCTGGGAGCAGGGGATGTGGGGCGAGGCAGCGTTGGTTTATTTGGGGTGCTCAAAGGCACCTGAAAACAGAGTCTGGAGTGCAGATCCCTTACTCGCTGCTGTAGGGACTGCAGGGACCCAAATGTCCCCACGCCTGCTGCAGCACCAGGAGGGGATGGGCCATTAACGCACCCCATAAACATCATATTGATATAGTAAAAAACGAATAAACAAACAAAAACCACAAAGCAAGGGAATGTGGACTTAATTATGACGATGGGGATAGGGATAATTATGGTATCCAGATGTGACAGACGCCCAGCAGCAGAGTCCCTGTCCCCGACCCTTTGCTCAGGACTCTCACGCTCACACCAGACCCCTCTAAATTATAAAGAAAAAGGGCAAAAATGCTTCCTCTAAAAAATTAGAGAGCTCTGTGCCCTTGCAGGGATCCATAGCCCGGCAGAGCGGGAACCCCAGGCCAGAGCCAGGGCTGGTGATGAGATTTGGGGTAGGCCTGGGGGCTCCGTCCTCTGTGGGAGTCCCCTGGGGTCCCAGTGGCTCCGGTCGGTGCCCTGACACCAGCTCACCCTCCCGCAGCATCACGGTGAAGGACCTGAAGGCCATGCTGCCCCAGGTGAACTACCGCGTGCCCAACATGAGGTTCCTGCGGGACAAGCTCGTGGTAAGGCCCCCAGCTTTGTGGGGAGCGGGGGCTTCGAGTCCCCGCAGCAGGGCTGGAGCCGGCCCCGCTGTCGCTGGATGTCCCTACGCCAGCCCCACTCTCTCACACCCTGCCCCACAGGAGGTGGAAGCCAGGAACGAGATGACCTTCTCCCACTTCATCCAGTTCTACAAAAACCTGATGTTCGACGCGCAGAAGTCGGTAAGAGCCGCGATCCATCCTCCTGAGCATCCATACATGCATCCCCGGCAGTCTCAGCCCCGTTCCCCTTTGCCTTGCAGGTCATCGAGCAGCTGGAGCTCTCCTTCCCCCTGCGGTGAGTACCAGGAGCCCCACGGCTCCCATCCAGCCCCACCACCGAGCGTGGGAGATGTCAAGTGGGCAAGCCCAGGGAGAGAGGAGGTCCTGGTGGATGCGTGCATCCCTGGAGCATCGCCCAGTGCCCTCCGCGCAGGCGTGGGGTGCGGGGAGTGGGGAAGGCAAGGGTGGTCTGAGGTGCAGGGGATGGGAGAAGGGGTGGGAGAAAGGATGGGAGCGGAAACGTGAGCAGGAATGTGAGTGGGAATGCAAAGGGAGATGGGAGCAGAAACGAGAACAGGGATGCTCACCTCAAATTCTTCGCTCTGAGGGCGGTGAGGCACTGGCACAGGCTGCAGTGCCAGGGGATGCAGTGGCATAGTTTGCCGCCTGCTTCCCCACATCCTTGGGCATCCTCGAGCCCACCTCTCCCAGGTCATGGGGTGCCACTGGGAGTGTTTGCACCGCCAGCCCCCAGCAGCTCGGGCTGCCCCTGGGCTACTCTTTCCCGAGCCCCTTTCCCAGCTTCTGCTGTGGGCAGGAGCAGGGCAGGAGATGGGGACATCAGGGGCTGAGCCGTGGGTGGGAAGCGGTGGGGTCTGCCCCAGCTCCTGCACCCAGTTCCCCTGACGGCCCCTCTGTGCCCCAGGAACGTGGACCGCCCCGAGCTCTGCCAGGTCTCCCTCTACGACTTCCAGAAGTTCCTGCTGCACGACCAGAAGGTTGGTTGCCCTCTGAGACCCCTCGGGGACCCCTCTCGGTCCCAGTCTCGAGGATTCCCATGGGATGCCCCAGCCCAGCTGCTGCACCGCCGTGGCTCCCCCCGTAACAGCAGCCGTGTTTGCACCCCAGGAGCCCTGGGCCAGCGACGTGGGCATGGTGCGGGACTACATGTGCTCCTACCTCAAGGATGGCTCCAGCGATGCAGCAGACCCCTCCTTCCAGCTGGATGAGGTGGGTGGCCCCGTGCGGCACCTGCCCAGGAAGACCTCCTCATCCCCAGCGAGCCCTGACCTCTCTGCTTCCACCCCCAGTTCCTCACCTACCTCTTCTCCAAGGAGAACATGGTGATGGACCCCAAGTACGAGCGCGTGGTGCCCGAGGAGATGAACCACCCTCTGTCCCAGTACTGGATCTCCTCCTCCCACAACACGTAAGGATGGGGTGGGCTCACCTCGGGGACCCCCACGAGCATCCCCTCCTGGCCAGGGCAGCCCCAGCCGCTGAGCATCCCTCTCGCTCCTCCACAGGTACCTGACAGGGGACCAGTTCTCCAGCGAGTCCTCCCTGGAGGCGTACGCCCGCTGCCTGCGCATGGGCTGCCGCTGCATCGAGTGTGAGTCCCACCCGCACCCCCCCAGCACCCTGCAGTGATGCAGAGCCCCCCCAGCACCCCACGTTGCATCAGATGGACCATCCCCCGCACCCATCCCATGGCAAAAGGGAGAGGGGAGCCTTCCAATGTCTTTTGGGGTCCCAAAAACACCGTTCTGGTGCAGCTGGTGGCCAGTATGCATTAACCAAGGTGTCTCCCCCTTCAGTGGACTGCTGGGATGGCCCGGATGATCTCCCCATCATCTACCATGGCCACACGCTCACCTCCAAGATCAAGTTCCTGGATGTGCTGCACACCATCAAGGAGCACGCATTTGTCACATCCGAGTAAGCCCTGGCTCCCCCAAAACAGACCAATTTTGGGCTGGGCAGGCAACCGCTGCTCAAATTCCCCCTCTCCTTCATCTTCATCCCAAGCCACCTTTCCCACCTGCTTCCTCCAGGTTCCCCATCATCCTCTCCATTGAAGACCACTGCAGCATCGTCCAGCAGAGGAACATGGCTTCGCACTTCAAAAAGGTCTTTGGGGACATGCTGCTCACCAAGCCAGTTGACATCAATGCTGATGAGCTGCCCTCGCCCACCCAGCTCAAGAAGAAGATCCTAATCAAGGTGTGGAGCCAGGCACCACCCCAAAGCCCTTCTTTGCAGGAGGGACAAGGACTGCATTGGGCTGGGAGGGACAGCCCCAGATCTTGGGTCTTAGAAGCAATCTCTCTCCATGCACAGGCAGTGGGATGTGAGGGTTCTGTGCAAGGGGAGATCTGTAGGGAATGGGAGGTGGTGGTGACGGTGGACCTGTGGATACTTAGGGCTGGGATCTCAGCATGACGCGGACACCGTGCCCCCTGCTGAGTTCCCATTCCTGGCCTGTCCCCAGCACAAAAAACTGGTCGAAGGGAATCTGTATGAGGAGGTCTCCACTGCCAGTTACTCAGAGAATGACATCAGCAACTCCATCAAGAACGGCATCCTCTACCTCGAAGACCCCATCGACCACGTAAGTGTCTCTGCCGTTGATGGCTGGGGGCAGAGCAGGACCTGTCAGATGGGGATGCCCTAGCAGGGGAGAGCACCAGGCTTTGGGGTGGGCGTGGGGTACTGGTGCAATGCCACGCAGAGGGATGCAAGGCAGAAACGGGGGTCTCAATGCCCCATGCCTCCATGCCACCATCCTTCCTGCCTTGGTGATGCTCTTCCTCCGTCCCAGACCTGGAGCCCGCATTATTTTGTCCTGACGAGCAACAAGATCTACTACTCAGAGGAAACGTCCCGCTACCAGTTCAATGAGGACGAGGAGGAGGTGGAGCAGAAGGAGGTGCGTGGGGGGCAGGATTTCCACAACAATGGGGAGAAGGTGGCAATACCCTTGTCGACGGCGGCTGTCCAGGAGGACACTGACCTTGGGGTGTCTCTGGTCTCTGCGTGGACTTGCAGGAGTTCAACAACAACGAGCTGCACTTCACGGAGAAGTGGTTCCACGGGAAGCTGGGGGGTGGCCGCGACGGGCGGCAGATCGCCGAGAAGCTGCTGCACGAGTACTGCACCGAGACGGGCGGCAAGGACGGCACCTTCCTGGTGCGCGAAAGCGAGACCTTCGTGGGCGACTACACCCTCTCCTTCTGGTAGGAGGCCTGGTCTGGTCCCCATGGGGTGGAAAGCAGGATCACACCTTCCCCAAGCCACCAGGCATCTGGTGGCTGCCTCCAGCAGGCCTCAGTTTGGTGGCAGAAATAAAGTTTTGAGGGAAAAGCCACCTTTCTGAGCATTGTGTGGTGCCCTGACCCAGATTAGCCCCAAACGCAACGTGGCATGGTCATGGATGTGAACTGACTCGCTCCCGTCTTGTCCCCCCATGGCAGGAGGTCAAACCGCGTGCAGCACTGCCGGATCCACTCGCGGCAGGAGGCTGGTGCCACCAAGTTCTACCTGACGGACAACCTGGTCTTTGACAGCCTCTACAGCCTCATCTGCCACTACCGCGAGGTGCCGCTCCGCTGCAACGAGTTCGAGATGCGCCTCACTGACCCTGTGCCCCAGCCCAACGCCCACGAGAGCAAAGAGTGAGTGTGAAGCCTGGCCCCTGGTCCCTTGGGTCTGCCATCCTCTTCTACCACTTGTCCCACCCTTGGGTCCACCATCCTCTTCCACCACTTGTCCCACCCTTGGGTCCACCCTCTCTTTCCATCTCTTTTCCTGCCTTGGGTCCACCATCTTCATCCCTCCCTGTGCCGACCCTGATACAGCTGGTGTCACATTTGGGACGCTCCCTGGGACGCGGGGATGCCATTGCCAGCCCTCTGCCTCCTTCTTGTGCCTGCCCAGGTGGTACCACGCCAGCCTGACGCGCCTGCAGGCTGAGCACATGCTGATGCGAGTCCCGCGGGACGGAGCCTTCCTGGTGCGCAAGCGCAGCGAGCCCAACTCCTACGCCATCTCCTTCCGGTGAGTGCGGCCTCCCTGGCACTGGGGAGCACTGGGCCCCCAGTCCTGGAGGGACCTGGGCACACTGGGGAGAGCCCAGCACAAAGCCCCAAGGCGTGTCAGGGCCTGGAGCCCCCTTGCCGTGAGGAGAGGCTGCGAGAGCTGGGGCTGCTCGCCCTGGAGAGGAGGAGGCTCCGGGGGAGCTCCCCCACGTCCCTGCGGCCCTGCAGGGAGGTGCGAGAGGCCGGGGCCGGGCTCTGCTCAGGGGGGCCCGGGGCCAGCAGCGGAGGCCGCGGGCCCAGCCTGGAGCCCGGGAGGCTCCCCCTGGCCCCCAGGCAGCACTGCCGGAGCTGGGACCAGGGGCTGGGGGCTCCTCTTTGGGGGCTCCCCAAACCCACCAGGCCTCGGGGCTGGGCACCCTGCTGTGGCGGGGGTTGACCTGATGGCCCTGAGGTGCCTCCAACCTCCATCACTCTGTGCTTCTGTGGGGGATGCTACGTCTGCGTGCTGCTCTCATGGGAGGGACACCCTGGCTGCGGTGACGGTGAAGCCACGTCCTCAGGGCTGTCACACCAGCAGCACCCCACACTGATTTACCTCCTGCCCGTCCCCCCTTTTTTGAGCTGGGGTCCGGCCACCCCTCACAGCTTCCCCCCCCCGGCTCTCTTGGCCCCAGGGCGGAGGGGAAGATCAAGCACTGCCGCATCCAGCAGGAGGGCCGGCTCTTCATGCTGGGCAGCTCGGCTGAGTTCGAGAGCCTCGTGGACCTCGTCAGCTACTACGAGAAGCACCCGCTGTACCGTAAGATGAAGCTGCGCTACCCCATCAACGAGGAGACCCTGGAGAAGATGGGCACCACCGTGAGTGCTCCCAGTGGTGGGGACAGTGGGGACGGGGGCTCTGTGCCATGCAATCCATCCCCATCTCCATCAAGGTGGGAAGATCTCCAGCCTCTGGGACAACAAAGGAGATTTCCCTAAAGGCCAACACAAACCAGCCAAGTTGTACTCCACTGGCATTGCCCCTGGCTATGGCCAGGCATCTGTGCCAAACATAAGTCCCATTCGATGAGTTTTAAAGGGATATTGGGTCCTTGTCAGCCTCCTCTCAGCCACACATGGTGGCCCAGCTTCATCAGTGTTCCCTCAGTGTCCCCACGGCCAGGTGACCTGCCTTGATGTCTCTCCTTGCAGGAGCTGGACTACGGAGCTCTGTACGAGGTGCGGACACCCCACTTCTACGTGGAGGCCAACAAGATGCCGATGGCCAGGGTAAGAGGCTGAGCTGGTGTCCCCAGAAGGTGCAGGGTGGTGGGACATAGTGATTCTGGTGCTGGGGCTCCTGGAGGGTTCCCCCACCACCATGAACCTGAGAAGCTGTGATATTTTGTTGTGTTTCTCTGACCCTTGAGCAATGCTGGTGGGAACCTTCCCACCTCCCCATCACTTGGGGACAGTCTGAGCTCCAGCATCACGGTGGGGAGGGGACAGGTCTGGAAGCCCAGCCAGGAACCTAGCAAAAGTTTGCCCCAACAGCAAGGAAGCCCTGATGGGACCCTTTGCACTGGGGAGAACCCAAAAAGAGCAGCTTTAGGGTCATTTCCCAGCTGGTGCAGTCTCCATCCTTGGAGGTTTTCAGAACCAGGCTGGTCTCGGAGCTGACCCTGCAGGAGCCCTGAGGTCCCTTCCCTGTGACCCTACAATCCCATGGGCCAGCACTGCTGCGCTTTCAAAGTCCTTTTGCAGCAAAACAGCCCTCAGGCTGAGATCAGACATGGGAAGACTTAACCTAAAGGGGGGTTCTTCCAGGGTGTGTGGGAAAGTCAGGGGGTAAACCCCTCGAGTGAAACAGGAAAAAACATCGGGAACCCAGAAGAGGAACGTGGTGGTTGCATGGAACCATGGGCACCTCTTGTCCTCTCTAACACGTCTCACTTTTGGCGTGGGCTTTTGAGGGATATTGTTTGGGGGGGTCGGACACCCAAGAGTGCTAACCCTGGGTCATGAGAGCCCCCGTGCGTCGTTGTGGGGGCTGAGCAGGCAGCGTTGCCCGTCCGCATCCCCAAGCTGGGCATCCCAGGCTGGGTGGTGACACGTGTGTCCCTCTCCCTGGTGGCCTAGTGCACGGTGAAGGCTCTTTACGACTACAAAGCGCAGCGGGAGGACGAGCTGTCGTTCTGCAAGCAGGCCATCATCCACAACGTCGACAAGCAGGACGGGGGCTGGTAAGGGTGGTCCCGTGCCCTGGGCAGCATCACGGTGGGCAGGGGCGGTGGGTTTTCCTGCGGGTCTTCCCGCGGTGGGTTTTAACAGCCTTCTTTTCTGTCCCCCTCCCTTCCTTCTCCGACTGCTCCCCGGCATCGCATGCGGCGTTAACACCCCTGCCCCCCCAAGAATTTGTCCGCTTGCCTTGATCCTCTCACCCCTTGCAGGTGGCGGGGGGACTACGGGGGCAAGAAGCAGCTGTGGTTCCCAGCCAACTACGTGGAGGAGATCGTCAGCACGCAGGCGCAGGAGCAGGATGAGGCTGTGAGTGTGATGTCCCCGTGTCACCTCCCTTCTCCAATGCACCTGAGACCAAAGCCACCTGAGATGCTTCCAGCACCAGTCCAACCTGGACTCTTGGAGGCTGTGGGGTGCTCCAGGCCCCAGCCATGCTGTGTTTTTTTTTGACTTTTGCTCAGACTTGGCCAATTTGGAGGGCTGGATGGAGGCTCGGCCACCACCTACCTCTCCCTCTTCCTTCCTCTCTTGCAGTCATCAGAAAACAGCCCCCTGGGGAACTTCCTGAAGGGCTTCATCGACGTGCCATCCTGCCACGTAGGTGAGTGTCCCCACCACGTCTCCAACAGGCCTGGGGGAACGTCCTGGGGTGGTGCATGCCCCAAGCTGGAGCACAGCACCATGCATTGAGGCTCTCCAAATTCATCACACGCATGGGGGTGGCTGGTGGTGAACCACTTGCTGATGGGTGCTGGCAGCTCTGGAATGAGGCACGGCTGGCAAAAATGTCCAAGCCAGGGAGAAGGAAGGGCCTTGTGCTTGGCATGATGTGCTGGGGGCAATCTAGAGCTGATTTCAGAGGGATTTGGCTGATTTTGGAAGGATTCAGAGAGATTCAGAGGTCTGGATGGTTTGGGGGGGATATTTACCCCTGGCTCAAAGGAAAATGCATTTCAGAGTGAAAAGCTGAAACCACTCCTTATAAAAAGGGGCAAAAGAGACCATTTTGGGTTGCTGCTTTCCCTTCCAGCGTGTTTTCAGGGACTGACCACAATTTAATGGGTGTTTGGGTTTGCCTCGCCCACCTTGTGCTTCTTGTCTGTTTGCAATTCTGGGGAGGACCCTCAAAGAGGGTGCTGGGGAGGGCTGGCGGGGGCCCAGGAGCAGGACCGCTGAGGTTTCGTTTGCTCCACAGAGCCATCCGTTGGGAATGTCTTCAAGTAAAGCCCCCCTCTGATGTCCTTATAGTTATCTCCAAAGACGGGAGGAGCTCCAAACCATTTGTCTTCACCATCCATTCCCAGCAGATGTCCCACGCAGCCCAGTCGCTGGACGTGGCCGCGGACACGCAGGAGGAGCTCAGCGAGTGGGTGGCCAAGATCCGAGAGGCCACGCAGAACGCCGACGCCAGGGTGAGGGGCACTGGGGTGCAGCCGGTGTGGGGGGGGGGAACATCCTTGTCCCCAGGGGATGGACACCGGGTGGTGGTGGATGTCCCCTTCCCATGGCGGATGGACGCCAACGGACGGACCATCCCCAGAAGTGGATGGTGGGGGATGTCCTATCCCGTGGTGGACAGATGATGGATGTAGAGTGGATGGTGGTGGACATCCCCGTCGCCTGGTGGATGGTCCCCAGTATCCCTGCAGAGAAAGAGTTTCAGATCCTGTTTTCCCTCGTGCAGATGCAAGAGGGGAAGATCATGGAGCGGAGGAAGAAGATTGCCCTGGAGCTCTCCGAGCTGGTCGTGTATTGCCGCCCGGTGCCGTTTGATGAGGACAGTAAGAGCTGGGGAAAGGGGCTGATGGCATCAGGAGGGGAAGAGCCGGGTAGAGGGGAACCGGGCGGTCACTGGGCTCCCAGAGAACCCCACGTCCTCCTCTGATGGCCACCTTGGTGCTTTCAGAGATTGGGACGGACAAGGCGTGCTACCGGGACATGTCCTCCTTCCCGGAGACCAAGGCGGAGAAGTACGCCAACCGCAGCAAGGGCAAGAAGTTCCTGCAGTACAACCGGCGCCAGCTCAGCCGCATCTACCCCAAAGGGCAGCGCCTGGACTCCTCCAACTACGACCCACTGCCCATGTGGATCTGCGGCAGCCAGCTGGTGGCCCTCAACTTCCAGACGCCAGGTAAATCATCCTCATCACCACAGGACACCCCAAAATTCACATTCCTGGTGGCTTAGCCACCGGTCTCATGGCTGGAGGGGGTTTGGATGAGCTCTCCAACCTTCGTCCCCACCTTGATGGGGATATCCCTTGGTTGTTTTGTGCAAAATCCTTCTACCCAGGGTTGGGGGCTTTCAGCAGGGGGCTTGCCAGGGCTCAGGGACCTTCTGCCCGGGGACCCTAAGGGGTCCCTGAGCCCCGTGGCTCAGATCTGCTCTGTCCCCCGGCGGCAGACAAGCCGATGCAGCTGAACCAGGCTCTCTTCATGCTCGGCGGTCGCAGCGGCTACGTCCTGCAACCCGACATCATGAGGGACGAAACATTCGACCCCTTTGACAAGAACAGCCTGAAGATCGTGGAGCCCATCACAGTGCAGCTGCAGGCAAGTGGGCAAGGACGGCAAGTCCGTTCCAAGGCGGTCACCATCAAGATGGGGGCACGGTTCTTCCTGGGTTTTGGGTCAATTTTTACATGTTTCGGACCCATGTTTGCTTCGTGAAGCTCAGTATCCCATGATCCATTAGGTCTGGTGGTCTTTCTCACATGTGGCGTGATCTTTCCAGGGGGAGAACCCCACAACTGCACAGAGCTGAGCACAACCTGAGTGAAAGTGAGATAGAGGATAAAATAGTGTGAGATAGAGATAAAATAGCACCTTACCCAACCTTTGGGTCCTTTTGGTGTTAGAGCTGGGACGAGTTGGTTCGTAGGCATCTGAGTCTTGGGCACGGCATGGACAAAGCAAAAGTTTGTCAAATCATTTTGCAGATACGGCTAAAACCAGCCCAAGGTCATTAATAAGGTGTGGTGTGGTTAATTATGGCCGTGAAGCTTTTGGCAAGCCCAAACCAGCCAAGCCACAGGGCTACCCCGAGGAGTCCTTCCTTGACCGCAGGGCCAGCATGGCCAGACCTCACTCTCTTCCTCCTCCTCCTCTTCCTCCTGCAGATCCTCGGTGCCCGGCACCTGCCCAAGAACGGGAGGAGCATCGTGTGCCCCTTTGTGGAGGTGGAGGTGTGTGGCTCTGAGTACGACAACAGCAAGAACAAGACGGATGTCGTAGGTGAGGGTCCACGCGGGCGATGCCCCCACTCAGCCCCTATGTCCTGGGGACAGGTGGGGACATCGGGACGCCCTTCAGGGTCCCGTTGGGGCTGGGTTTCACGAGGAGCAAAGGGGAAAAGCATCTCCCCCTAATGGGGGAGCCATGGTGCTGCGCTGGTGCTGTCCGTGTGTCCAGCCTTGCTCTGTCCTCACCCCCTAGCCGACAACGGCTTCAACCCCGTGTGGCTCTTCAAGCAGTTTGTCTTTGACATCAACAACCCCGAGTTTGCCTTCCTCCGCTTCGTGGTGTACGAGGAGGACATGTTCAGCGACCCCAACTTCTTGGCACAAGCCACCTTCCCCGTCAAGGGTCTCAAAACAGGTACGCCCCCCTCCCTCCACACCATCATCTTCATCAACCTCAGCCGCTTGGAGGCCCAACCACGGCCACGGTGAGGGGCTGGGACCCTGCCAGAGGCTGAGCTCTTGCCGTGGTGTCGTGTCCAGGCTACCGGTCGGTGCCGCTGAAGAACAGCTACACCGAGGACCTGGAGCTCGCCGCCCTCCTCATCCACATCGAGATCATCAATGCCAAGGCAGGTGTTGGGGCCAACCTGGGGACCCCGATCCTCGTTCTCCCGACCCGCAGCAGTCCTGGGGTGTCCCCCACCCGCTCCCAAAGCCTCATCCCCTTGTGTCGGAGCAGGAGGAAGACGAGGAGAACCTCTACTCGTCCATCCAGCAGCTGCGGGACCGCGCCAGCGAGCTCTCCAGCCAGGTCTCCAGCTACGAGCGCACCAACAACTGCGACTCCCGCTACCAGCAGCGCCTCGACGAGCTGCGGGCGGCCCAGGAGCGGCTGATGGAGCTCACCGAAGTCCGAAACCGCAAGTGAGTGCCCCCCCCCACCCCCCCGCTTGCCCTGGACCCCCCTACTCGAGGAGGTGCCTTCCAGGAGGGTCCCTAAACGCCGCCTCCCTGCTCCACCCCCAGGCTGATGGAGAAGAAGAAGAGGGACCGGCAGCTGGTCACCAAACGCAGCTGAGCCAGGAGGGCTCAAGGCCACCAGCCCCTCGTGGACCCCCCCCCACCCCGCTGCCTCCCACCACCTCCTCTCCTGCTGGGGCCGGATCCGGACCCCCTCCTCCCCGTACCAGCCCCCAGAGCCCCCCAGGTGCCCAAGGTCCCAGGGCCGGGGCGACAGCGGCGTGACAAATCCGGGGAGGGAAAAGGGAGCTTTGCGTTGGTCTGCCGGTGATGTTTCCCCATCGGAGGACGCTCCGGTGTAAATCTCAGACGCCTCGGTGCCACCCCGTGTCCCCCACGTCCCCTGGGGGTGCCGGCGGGGTGGCCACCTCTTCATCCCGCGTCCCACCTCCCTCGGGGGTTTGGGGGGGGGGGGGGGGGGGAATGACAAGCACTGCGACCGATGGGGAAACTGAGGCACGGAAGAGCTCTCCCGGTCCCCAGTTGGTCCAGGGTGGGGCAGGACCAGCCACCCCCGTCCTGCCACCTCCCTCCTGGGGACGGGGGGCGGCATGAGGACGTGGGGGACGTTTGGGGGCAGAGGGGCGTGTTTCGCCACCCCCCCCACTATAAATATCTGTATTTTCTTCTTTTATCCAGCCTGTACATATGGCGGGGGGGCGGGGAGGGGGGGGGGGCTCTGTGTCAGCACAGTATTAAGGCACGAGGGGACCCCAAAATGTCCAGAGATGTCCCCGGCACGGGCACGAGGGAACGGGGGGGGGGGACCCCAAAATATCCGGACAATGTCCCCAGCGCAGGAGAGCGGGGAGGTGCCCAGTGCAGGCACCTGGTAAATTCGGGCACCGAGGCAGCCCTGGGGTGGCTGGGGACGTCCCCGGGGTCACCTGGGGATGGGGACGTCCCCGGGTTCACCTGGGGATGGGGATGTCCCCAGGGTCACCTGGGGACGGGGACAGATCCTGCCGCTCCTTGAAGGTAAGTCCCACAGTTCGGGGCATTTCCCAAACAAAACGCCATCGAGGGAATCCATCGGAGCCCCCAAAAAGACGCACAGGGCAGGGACGTCCCCAAAATGTCACCTCTGGTCCCCGTGACACCAGGACAGTGGCTGGGGACATCTCGGGGTGTCCCCTGGGTCGGGGTGCCCCCATGGGGGGGGGGGATCTGTGTATTCTTTGTATGAAAATAAATCTATTTAGCCAATATTTATACCCCGCTGCCGTGGTCCGGTTCCCCAGCGCTGGGTCACGGAGTGGGGGATGTCCCCGAGGGGGTGGTGTCCCCAAGGGGGAGGACCTCGGCCCCTTTGGTGTCCCTGTGACGTGTCCCAGCAGCGGTGGGGACACCCCCGGTGCGGGTTTTTGGCCTGGGATGTGTGAGCGGAGGGTAGGGCCACCAGGGCTGTGGGGACGCGGGACCCGTGGCTACGGGGACATGGGGACGTGGGGACGTGGCACGAAGGGCTGTGGGAGTACGGGGCCGTGGGGACACAGGGGACAGGCCATGGGGACACAGGGGACAGAGCTATGGGGACACGGAGCTGCGGGACTAAGGGGCATAGGGCCATGTGGACACAACACCATGGGGACACCTGGCTGTGGGGACACAGGGATATGGGGCCATGGGAACACAGGGGACAGGCCAGGGGGACACAGGGCTGTGGGACTATGTGGGATAGGGTTGTGGGGACACAGGACCCTGGGGACGCCTGACTAGGGGGACACAGGGATATGGGGCCATGGGGACACGGGGCTATGGGACTATGTGGCATAGGGTTATGGGGCCACAGGGCTATGGGGACACAGGGATACAGGGCCATGGAGGCACAGGGTCAGGCCATGGGGACACAGGACACAGAGCTATGGGGACACAGGGCTATGGGGCCATGTGGCATAGGGTTATGGGGCCACAGGACCCTGGGGACACAGGGAAACGGGGCCATGGATGCACAGGGTCAGGCCATGGGGACGCAGGACACAGAGCTATGGGGACAGAGGGCTATGGGACCATGTGGCTTAGGGTTATGGAGCCACAGGACCCTGGGGACAGCTGAGTATGGGGACACAGGGATACGGGGCCAGGGGGACACAGGGCTATGGGAACGCAGGGATACAGAGCCATGGGGGCACAGGGTCAGGCCTTGGGGACGCAGGACACAGAGCTATGGGGACACAGGGCTATGGGACCATGTGGCATAGGGTTATGGGGACACAGGACCCTGGGGACATCTGACTAGGGGGACACAGGGATATGGGGCCATGAGGACACAGGGGACAGAGCTATGGGGACACAGTGCTATGGGACTATGTGGCATAGGGCCATGGGGACACAGGAATACGGGGCCATGGGGACGCGGGGCCATGGGGACGCGGGGCTATGGGTCTATGTGGCATAGGGTTATGGGGCCACAGGACCCTGGGGACACTGGGATACGGGGCCACAGGGCTATGGGGACACAGGGCTATGGGGCTATGGGGACACAGGACACAGAGCTATGGGGACACAGGGCTACGGAACTATGTGGTATAGGGCCCTGGGGCCACAGGGCCATGGGGACACTGGGCTACGGCGCCATGGCACCACAGCACCCCCGAGGGGGGGCGGGGCTAAAGGCGGCGCGGTCCCGCCCCCTCCGCCCTCATTGGACACCCGTGGCTCCGCCGGCCGCTTCCTATTGGCTGGCCGCCCGGCGGCGGTGGTTGTGACGGGGCGGACCGGAAGTGCCGGCGTGCGGGGCCGCTGCCGGGGGGCGGTGAGGAGCGGGGGGGGGCGGGGGGATACGGGGGGGGACACGGGGACACCGGGGGACACCGGGGGACACCGGGCGGCATCGCTGGGGCCGCCCTGAGGCGCCCCCGGAGGGGCTGAGGGGACCCCTGGGGACAGGGGGGGTGGCGGGGGGGGCCCTGGGGACATGGCGGTGGCAGAGGGGGGGGCCTTGGGGACAGCAGGGGGACGGGGGGGGGCCCTGGAGACATGGGGGTGGCAGAGGGGGGCCCTTGGGGGCATTGGGGTGGCAGAGGGGGGCCCTGGGGACAGCAGGGGGACAGAGGGGGGGACCCTGGGGACATGGGGGTGGCAGAGGGGGGCCCTTGGGGGCAGCAGGGGACAGAGGTGTCCCTGCAGGGCAGGTGAGTGAAAGAGGGGACTCCTGGGGACATGGGGGTGGCAGAGGGGACCCTTGGGGACAGCAGAGGGGCAGAGGGGGTCCCTGGGGGCAACAAGGGGACAGGGGACCATTGGGGACAGGAGTGTGAAAGAGGGGGCCCTTGGGGACAGGTGGGTGGCAGAGGGGGGCCCTTGGGGACAGTAGAGGGACAGAGGGGGGCCCTGGGGACAGCAGGGGGACAGGGGACCCCTGGGGACAGCAGAGGGTCACAGGGGACCCTTGGGAGCTGCAGGGGACAGAGGTGTCCCTGCAGGGCAGGTGGGTGAAAGAGGCGACCCCTGGGGACATGGGGGTGGCAGAGGGGACGCTTGGGAACAGCAGATCCGGCGGCTCCGGTGCCTGAGCCACCTCCCCGCCTGCGAAGGCGAGGAAATAGGAGAGAAAAGGAGGTGTCCCCCCGGGGCGCAAACCAGCAGGAAACCTCCGGGATGCGAGCGGGCATCGGGGGATTTTTCAACGCGAGTGGGGATTTTTTTTTTTTCCCCTAATACTTCCAGAGTCTCTTGCCCGGTGCCCAGCCGTGCCGAGCTCCGGCTCTGCCTGCAGCCCCTCTCGTTTATTTTTCTGTCTTCACGTTTCCTGCCACTGCGAGTGCTTCCACTTCCCTTAACGCAGCTGCTCGATTCCTCCTCCCTCCGCTTTGAAGTTTTAAGAACTTTTAACGTCCCTTTTAACGTCCCTTTTGACGTCCCTTTTAACGTCCCTTTTAACGTTAGAACAAGAAGCCTGGGTCCCGTTTCTATCTGCCGTCAGTCAGCTGGGAAGCGGAGAGGGGTCAATTACATGAATGCGACGGACTTGGCCGAAAAGCTGTGGGCAAAAATGTGCTTTATTACCCCGGATATTTCATTAATCTAGACGTGTTTGCTTTTCAAGCGGCGATCTTGGGGATCCTAAGGTAGTACCGAGGTGGTTTCCACGCTCTGCATGCGGTCGCAGTATTTGCCTGCGGTAAGGCAGCGCTGAGGAGCTCCGTTCGCAGACCAGAAGCGGCTTTTTTTGGGGGGGGGGATTTTAAAGAGGCGGAAGCTCGCCCGTTTACCTGCGAGCAAGCTGCAGGAGAAGGCAGGGCTTAACGACACGATGAGCCTGACGTGCGCGGGGAGGGGACGAGCAGGAACAGGGGGGAATTTGGGGGTAGGTTCGGAGGGATGTTTCCTCGCCGGGAGGGCGGTCCGGTGCTGGAAGTAAGAACGGGCTGCACGGTCTCCTGTCGGTGAGGGTACTCAAAAATTCAGACGGACGAGGGCTCGAGGAAGCTGCCTGAGCGCAGGGCTGGGGTCGAGGCCTCCCGAAACCTCTTCCAACCCGACGTTATCCTCCAGCAGCGCCCGCGTGTCGTCCCTAACGTGGCTCTCTTTGTTTCCCACAACTCAGGGCAACGACGATGAGCCTCCTGCCTTCGGTGGGGGACGGCAACTGCTACTACATCCTGACGGAAGACTGCGCCTATGGCAGCAAGTACTTCAAATCCGGCAACATGTGCTTCTGCAGCGAGAGGAGCTACCTGCGCAGCTTCGCCGACCGGCCCTCGGCTCGTTTCCTCAAAGTCGTCATGCTGGACGACGGCTCCACCGTCACCGTCAACGTGGAGATCCTGCAGCCGGTGCGCAAGGAGGTGGCCGCCCTCCTCCTGGGCATCGGCGGCCCCAGCGAGCGCTTGGACTGCTTCCTGGAGAGGCTGAGCCTCGAGGCGGCCCTGCAAGCCGTGCCAGGCCAGAAGGTGACGGCGGAGATCGACCGGCAGCACTTCCCTGGCGTCGTCCGCTACGTCGGGAGCATTCACAAAAGCGCCTCGGCTGCCTTGTCCCCGGTTTTCTTCGGCGTGGAGTTGCAGGTGAGCGGGCAAAAAAAAAACAAAAAAAGAAAGCCTGCCGCTTTGCCCCCTCCCGCTGGTTGACGCGACGAGCCTTTCTGGCGTCTTTTCAGGGCGAGGGGGAAAACCGAGGGCGCAGCGACGGATCTTACCACGGCACCGAATATTTCAAGTGTAAGCCAGGCTGCGGGATCTTCCTGCCCCTCAGCAGAGTGCAGTTCACTCCCGCCCCGGGTGACGGCTACGGGAAGCAGAAGCCCAAACTGGACGCGGAGGAGGCGGTGCCCGTGAAGGTGGGAGACGCGGTTAGCTTCTACGTGGACGAGGTCCTGACGAAAGGAATAGCGATGGCGGTTTACAGGGAGGGATCCCAGTGGTTCGTCAAGGTTTGCCCGGTAAGAGCAGCCTTGCTGCCTTTTCCTCTTTATCTTTTGTGTTTGTTTTTTTTTTTTTTTCCCCCGCTCGTTTTAAATTGTGTAATAGCGAGGCCGTAAAGAGGAGTGGAAGCAAGGTCCAAAAGGGACGCGGGGTTGCGTGCAGGCTCTTCGGGCCCGTTTGAAAAACTGTTTCGTGTTCCAACCGCTTCGCCGATGTGTTCTTTGCGCCTTTCAGGAAGAAGAAGGGACGACCGACATCTTCAGAGAAATCCCCATGGACTCCGTCGTGAAGGAAAACCTGCTCTCTCAAAGTAGGTCGTCGTCAGGCGTGTCTACACCGTGCGTGTTCTTATGGAGGCAGCGTTTAGCTCCTCTCTGCGGGTTACCCGTGAGCTGAGGGTCCAAAAAAACTTCCCCTAGCCCAAACTAATTAAATCGGGAGGCTCGGAAGGTCCGTAGAAACATCTCAAGTTCGTCGCAGCATGCTTTGCATTGGGCACCTGGAGCTGAGCCTCCCGTTCATCGGGAAGAAGAAGAGAGGTTCTGGTCGCAGCACATAAGTATTTCCTGGGACAGAAAGCTCCACGGGCTAAAGAGTCTTTAATTTAGCTGGAGAAGGTGGAGCATGGCGTCGTGCTGACGCCAAACGATCCCAGGAAGGCACAGACGCCGGCAGTGGCGCCGTGAGTCACTGGGCAAGCCACCAGATCAGTGGGGCTCTCTGTTGACGTCAAGAAACGCTGTGCAGAAGTCAGGGCCGGACCAAGGGGAGCTGTCGTTGGACTTCCCGTTGGTTAATCTCACTAAAGGCAGGAAAAATAACCTGGAGACGCCCCTCCGCCATTTCGGTAGCCCGAAACGGCTCTGCCAAGGGCTGCATTAGCTCCGGGGCTGGAGGGAGCAAGGAAACGAGGGGTGGGATCGCCTCCCCTCGGCCTCAGCAAGCTGTTAGACCAGCTTGGCCGTGTCAGCGAAACGCTTCCTGAGAGTTACACCTCGCGGCCCGGGCGATCGGCTTTGTGCTTGTGCGTCGGGCCTGTAATTTCAAAATGGACCTGCTCTTAGGGGGACAGCGACGAGACGCAGAGGTGCCTGTCATTAAGCGTTGCCTTCCTGTCTCTCCCGGCGTCCTGCCTCGCCTCCCAGGTGTTTTTTCAACGTTCGAATCCGACGTGGGCTTGGGACACTCGAAGCAGATGAAACGGCAGGCGAGCGAGAGCGGCGAGGAGGGCGAGAGTGGGAATCCCCCCTTGGAGGTGAACTCCATGGTCCAGATCACCTTGGACAAGGGAAATCAGGTGTTTGGAATCATCCGCTGGCTCGGGTACCTGCCCCAGATCAAGCACAAAATGGCAGGAGTTGAACTGGTAAGGAGCAAACGGGGTCGGACTCGGTGGTCCTCAGGGGTCCCTTCCAGCTCGGGATATTCTCGAAGTATTTCCTGCTGTGAGGCTGCGAACCGAAACACGCAAATCTTGGTCGCTCTTCTCTCTGGAGACCTTCAGCTCGTGACTGTGTCTCGCAGCCGGAGTGGAGACGGGCCTCTGACGTGTCAGAGTTTGGGCTGCGAGGGCATAGACACCTGATCCCGAGTGAATTGGGTGGGTTGGCGCAGGGAGGGCTGCGCGCCCCCTTGTTCGCTGCCTTCGGGAGCAGTTACTGGAGCGTGGGGCAGAATAATCGCGAATCCTTCAAGTGGGGTCAATAGGTTTAAAATATAACCAGAGCGAGTGAAAACAGCCAGCAAGCCAGGCCCAAACTTGTACGCGCCTCTTAAAATCTTAAACGGCCTTGTGGGAAATCGCACCTGCCTCATATAAAACCCGCTCTCGTGTTACCCCTCAATGTTTTTTTTTTTTTTCCCCCAGGATGAAGATAAGGGGGTCACCGCCGGCGAATGGCTGGGCAAATACTACTTCCACTGCGCTCCGAAGCGCGGCCTCTTCGTGAAGCTGCAGTCCTGCCAGCCTGACGTTCGCTTCCAGTGCTCGCGCGGCGGCGACCTGAACCTCGTGGACGACGGTAAGTTCGCTGGGAGAGGGGGCACGGTGCCGTGCTGGGACGAAGCAGGCTACGGAGGGGCCGTGCGTGCGGTGTCTTGGCCAGCGGTTTCATCCTCGTTGTTTCCTTGCAGCGTTCCTGGTTTTAGGGACGGTGAGGTCGCCGTGGGGGCCTTCATAGGGGATGCCCCGCGGGTGTGATAGGTGGGAAGGAGTTCAACATCAGGATAAGAGAGGCTGGAACTCCGTGGGCTGAAGCATTGGATGTAGGGCAACGTGTTGAGGGTAGCCCTAAAAATGAGGCTTCTGTGGCATGGGTTTTGTGGGAGAAGGGAGGCTGGTTGGAATTGGGACGATCTTTAAGGTCCCTTCCAATCCAAACGCTTCTGCTGTCGCTTCCTGACATGTCATAGGATCACAGAGAGGCCCAAAGCAAGCCTTTGCGTGGCGTTGTGAGCGCTGCAGGTAGGCTAGGGCTCTTCCCGTGGCTCTCAAGGCAGAAGAAAAGGTCTTGTGTTACTGAGACCTGAACACGGGCAAGTGTTAGAGCTGTAGGGCCTAGCCACGGTGCCGTCCGTCAAGCGTTGCGTGTCGCAGACTGTGCACGTGGCTGTGGAGAGCAGGAGGGGGTAAATCAGGCCTGGGGCCAGGCTGCCAGGAGGTAATGGTACCTGGGGGCTGAGAAATAAAGGGAAGTTTGGGAAGCGGAAGTATTAAACCCATTTTAATGTAGAGTTCGCTGTGCTAACGCATTGACAAGAAGACAGAAGAAAGAACAGGTCAGCGCTGTCATTTAAATAGGAAGAGATGCCTCCAAAGCAGAGGAGACGACATGAACTAGCCGCTGAGAGGTTGTAAATGAGATCACTGTAAATAAAAAGACAGGATTCCTGTAGGGACCGCCCAGAAACGGGGGATGGGGACAGGGAGGATTGTCTTAAGGACCTGCTGAAAAGAGGAGATGGGATTGTAAGGGGACAACGCTGAAGAAACCAAAAAACACCAGACTGAGAAATCGACTTTAACCTTCTAGGGTGGCTGGTGGGACGTGGGCCGTTTTAAAGGATTTAAAATGACGCAGGACACTTTAAAGCTCTTTCCAAAGAGCATGCATGTAACACAGCGCCAGCCTGCCTGTCTTTCCGTCCTCGTCGTGCTCGGCGTAGCGGTGGCAGAGGCGGTGTGGGTCGCTGGGGCCTGGCTCCGGGGAGGAAGGGCAGGTTTCGTCCCCGTTTCCAGCAGCCGAACGACCGAAGAGACCGATTTCCGTCCCAGCACGGTTCGGTCCCGGCGGGAGCGGCGCAGAGCGGCGCTGCGCTGGCCTCCGAGCAGGCCTTCGGGGCGCTGGGGTAGGGCAGGATGGACGCCGGCGAGGTGGGAGGCTAAAGGGGGGCCGCTTGTGTCGCTTCTCTTGCAGGCGGGCGCGAAGCTCTCCCCCACGCTCCCGTCAGTTTTCCTCCCCTCAGGGATGAGGAAGCGGTGTCCGTCCTGCGAGGGCGGATGAAAGGGATCCAAGGGCACTGCAACTCCTGCTACGTGGACGCGGCTCTCTTCAGGTGAGGGCCCGCTCGGGCGGCGGCGGCGGCGTTTTCTCGAGCAATCGCTTCGCGTTTGGGCAGAGCCCTGCGCCGCAGCGCTTCGCAGGACCCCCCCCCCGGGTGGCTGGAAATTTGGCGCGGACCAGAAAATAGCTGCGTGGGGATGCGGCCTCGAGGCGTGCTGCCTCCTGCTCTCCTTCCTAACCTCTGAGGTTCTCGGGCACTGAGGCACCCTCGTGAGTGCCTAAGGCACCGCGTGTCTGTCAGGCAGGGTGGTGAGACGTCGTAGCTCTCCGAACTGGACCGTGCTGATTCCGTCACCGGAGGAGGCAGTGGCTGGCAGCATATTTCAAAGAAACCATCCGGGAAGGCCCAGCTTTCGCTGTGCGGCAGTGTTTTGGAGCCGAATAGACTCAGTGGTGCCCCCCCTGAGCGGTTTTGGCTGCAAAGTACGAGCTTTCATTCTCTCCGAGCTGCTTCCTTGCTTACAGCGAGCGTTCGTTAAGGCAGATCTGGTTTATCTCGCTGCGGAGGTGCGCTGTCACACTCACCCCTCTGTAATCGGCGTGCGTGGATTGTCGGAAATTAAAAGCCACCGCCTGTCGCTGAGCACAGGGGTTTGGTTCTGACTGCTGCTGCAAACCCGTCGGACTTACCCGGCCCTCTGCTCTCTTCCCAGCCTCTTCTCCTGCACGTCCGTGCTGGACTCCATGCTCTTCACGCCTTTCACGCTGTGTGACAGGAACGTGCAGGACATCCTGCGGGAGGAGATCGTTAATCCCCTCCGAAAGTGAGTATGGCGCGAGGGAATACCCCAGCTCTTCCGGTTGTTCCCTTCCCCTCGCTGCAATGCTGTCGCAGCGCTTCACTGCACGCGTGCGAGCTCCCCCCGCTCCGAAGGAAGCCCTGCGAGCTGCACTTCTTGGTGGAAGGACTAAAGGGGGGGGTTCCTGGCCCTGAGACCACCTCTGCGGGGAAACCCTGGACCTGCTGAAGCGACGGCATTGCTTTCATCAACAGCCCCAAAGGCGGCATGCAGTGCCAGGGTGGATGGGGACAAACCACGGCGTGAGAGCCGAGTTCTCTGGATTTTTTATTAAAGACAGCAGTTTTTTTCTCCTCCTCCCTTGCTAGGCGTGGGAGAGGCACGCAGCGCTGCTTCTGCGTAAGGCTAAGACATTAGCGCCCTCCTTGGGGCCGCGCTGCCCGCAGAAAGACAACCCTGGCACCTTCTGTGGCGCTGGGGTTTTTCAGCGCACCGGAGAGATCATCTGTGGCCGCTTCTTGTTTCTAGGACCGGCTTCGTCAAGGCTCGGAGCGTGATGCACCTTCGGGAGCAGTTAACCGAGAAGGGCAAATGCTCGAGCTTTACCAACGCTGAGAAAGGTGACGTGCTTCCCCGGGCTGCCTCGGTGGGTGCTGCCTCAGCCGGGCACCAAACTGAGGGCTTAATTGCGCGCTTCGGCCGTGCACGGGCGTTGACGCGCGCGAGCTGTGCCGTTCGTTTGTGTGAAAACATCTCACGCGCCCGTTTTTAGCTTTCAAGAGCTTCCCCGTGCTTCTCAACCGACGTTTGTCTGCTGGAAAGATGAGGGTTGCTGGGTCTCTCCGCCACCTCCTAACTGGTGGCAGCTGCTGCCGGGAGGGGAGAGGACGAACCCTGTGAGCGGAATTTCAATAAGAGAGATTTCCTTGACCTTTATACTTTGAGTTCGCCCTGATAAATCCGTCCCTGGCGTCCCTGCCAGAACCCAGCGCGGTTTTATCGTTGTGCCAAGATCAATTTCTCTTTTGAGCTCTGATAAGTTACTTGGGGTCCCTCAGAGACACCAGTCTGGTTAAAATAAGACAGAAAACGCCTGCATCTGGAGCCCGCCTCTCTGATTTCCGTTGCTACGTCCCCGTCCGTGCTCAGCAAAGTTCTGTGTAGCTTATGACACCGAAGCAGACTGTGCCAAACGTCAGTGCAACAAGCCCTGGGTTTCCAGATAGCAAACGAGTGGCATTGATTCTTCTAGAAACAGCGGGTATCTCGTCACCGAGCAGCACCTGTGGTTCTGTACTGTTGCGTATTTATTTTAGCCGGGGACGGTTTAGTTACTCTTTGGTTTCTTGAATTTCTGCAGCCGTCCCTGACTTCTCTCTGAATTCACACTCCTGGTATTGGCTGCTCATTAACATCCGTGGAGTGACCCACGCTTTTCTCTGCCCTTCCAGATCCCGAGGAGTTCCTCAGCCTCATAATGCAGAAGATCCTGGGGATAGAGCCGCTCCTGAAACTGCAGTAAGTACCCATGTCCCAGCGGTGCAATTCCCCTAGGCCTGGCTCGTGAGTTCTTCACCTCACAAGCACCAGGTGTTACCTGCACCTCCTCTGCAGGGCCGCGGAGGCAGAGCTCAGGGATCTGTGCTCAGCTCTCTTCTGCTCTCCGTTAGCTGTGGTCCGTGATCTTGCTTGTTGTCGGCTCGTCCCGGGTGGGCCATCCGGGAAAAGACACCTTTAAGTTCTCCCTGGAGGTGCCACCTTTGGAAAATGCTGAAAAAACTCGTGCCGGCCTTAGGCAAGGACAGCAGCGGCTCGAGAAACGTGGAGTCCGTCTCCAGCGCGGAGCCGGCACTGTCTGACCGCCCTGGGATGCGTTTGGGATGCGTCCAGGCTGTCAAGCTGGCTCCGATCCTACAGCCTCTCAGACAGGGAGCCCGTGGATGCAGTCCCAGTTTCTCGGGACTCTACAAAGAGGATGAGAGGCTGGGGGAAGCCCAAAATAACCGGGCTGCTCGGAAGCATAGAAGGGGATTGTTCGATGCCTGTGCTCGTTTGTGGGGCCGCTAGCCAAGCCTCACGTTGTGGAGCGCTCGCAAAGGCTGAGCACAAAGGGAGCTCTGTGCTGCAGCTCCCCTGCAGGGGGGCAGCTGAAGGAAATCCTTTCTCTGCCGGTTCAGGGGTGCAGGGCTGGTGGGAGGGCTGCTCACAGCTCACCTTCTGAATGCCTGAAGCCTTGCTCCGCGGGTTTTGTGCGTGCAGTTATAAACAGGTCCTTCGTTTGAGAAGGAGTTTGCTGGTCGTGCTCCATCAGCAGTTTGTCTAAAAATACCGAAATCTCTTTAATATCAAGATGAGAGGGGAAACCGCGTTGTGCTCGTAGGAGCGGAATGTCCCGCTGCGTTGGGGAGCGAGACTGACAGCGACGCTCATCCCCTCCTCTCGTGACACGTATTCAGTATTTCTGAGTGGAAAAAGTGCTTCGTGTCAGCCTTACACCTCGCAGCCCTTGCTGCCTTGGGCCCGGAAACTCTTGCGGGACAAAACCAGTCGTCCCCTGAGAGCTCAGATGTTTGCGGCACCCCGTGAACGAGCCCCGTGACCGCTTCTTGCAGGTCCGGAGGCCACGAGGGGCTGGACTGTTACTGCTACCAGATAATTATGGACAAACAGGAGGACCTGGTGGTTCCCGATGTACAGCAGTTAGTGGAACATTCCTTCCTGACCTACGACCAGAAGCTAGTGGAGGTGAGCCCAGCTCCTTTCCGTCTTAGTTGCCATCTGCTGCCTCTTTCTTGCTTTCTCCGCCGTGCCTGTGCCTGCCAGTGGATCCGGTGCGCCTTACACCTAACGCTGCAAAGCAGCAGGATGCTTGGCTGCAACCTGAGAGATGTCTCAGGGGGTTCGACCTGGGAAGAGGGGCATGCTTTCCCTGCTGCTCTCGGTTCTCACGAATAACCCGAGCGGAAAGCCTTTCCTCCCAGGAGCAGTGCAAAGACAAAAGTCTCTGGGATTCGCCTCGTCTGGGACGGTGACTCGTTTGCCTTGGTTTTTCCAGATCCCGTCTTGCTTCATTATCCAAATGCCGCGATTTGGAAAGGAATACAAAATGTTCAGCAAGATCATCCCTTCCTTGGAGCTGGACATCACCGACCTGCTGCTCGACAGTAAGTCGTTAGGCGGTGGTAAAGCTGGCGTCCGGGACTGCGGGTAGCCGGGAGACGGGGTCCGGTCTCTTCGGGTTGTGAGCAGGAGCTGAGGTGGGGTCGTGGTGTGATTCCCGTCCCCCGAACGCTTCAGTTCTGCAGGGGTGCCAGGTGAGGCTGAGAGGAGATGCGTCCTCTCACCCCCTTTCGCCTCTGCAGGTCCCAGGGAGTGCTGCGTGTGTGGCGACGTCGCCACCCTGGAGTGCTCGGGGTGTTTCAAGGACAAGATATTTGCACCTACGGGCCTGAAGCAGTTCTGCAGCACCTGCTCCAAACAGGTATTCAGCCTCTTCGGGTGCTCATGACGTCTGCCGGGGGTGACCGACAGCAGATTAAACCCCCCCCCCCCCAAAAATGCCCACGTTCCCCTCGCTGCCCCTGCGGGCGGTCAGGTTGGGCGCAGAGGGGCTCCCTCCTGCGCTTCGGTCCCACCAGCTCAATCAGCCACGTGAGCGGGACGTGGCGCTGAGCCCTCGTACGTTACACGGAGCCTCAGTCAGCACCGATCCTGCACAGACCGGGTGCCGGGTCCTCCACGCTGCCTCGTGAGAGCACCGTTACAACTTTATGGCCCCTCTCGGGGGGGGCAGCGGGCTCCCCTCTCGCCTTCCCGCTGTCGGCCTGCCACCGCGTTGCTGTTCCTTGGCACGCGGGCGGGAGCCAGCCGCGTGGAAGGCGGACGAGCGGAGCACGGACTGGAGGCCTGAGCCCTGCGCGCTCCTTTTTCCAGCAGGGCCAGGCTCAGCCCTGCCCGCTCAGCGCTGCCACCCCGCCGTCTTCCCTCAGGTTCACTCCCACTACCGCCGCAGAGCCCACAAGCCGACCAGGCTGCGCGTCCCGGAGGAGTTTCAGTGCCGGAGCCCCCAGGGTAGCCAGCGGGTCCCCCGCGAGAAGATGGAGCTCTTCGCCGTGCTCTGCATTGAGACCAGTCACTACGTCTCCTTCGTTAAATACGGCCCCGAGAACGAGCACTGGATGTTCTTCGACAGCATGGCTGACAGGCACGGTGAGGACGCGGCGCGGGGGCGCTTGGTGCTTGGACGGGGGCCACGCGGGGGGTGCGCGGCGTAGGGCGAGCGGCGCGGGTGCCGCTCTGCGGCGGGGCAGCGTCAGGGAGGTTCTGCGCCGTGCCCGAAAGGAGCACGGGGTTTTCGGAGGGAATGCAGGCTGCTAGGGAATCGCAGCTCCGTGTAACAAAGGACAGCCCTTTCCTCTGACCCCCCATACGTGAATTAGGATCCCAGTGCCGCCAGTATCCATTTGAGCCAACCCCAGAGAAGAGCGGGACCGGGCCAAGGATATCCGAGGGCTGCTCCTGGCGCTCTCGTCCCCTGGCTGCGTTCAGGCTGGGGACTTCCCGAGCCAGCGGGGACTGGCGGCTCCTCTCCTGCCTCGTGCTGGCCCCCAGGTCTCCCGGCTGAGGCTTTGACTTACCGCCGGGTGCGGTGGTAACTGCTGGAGCTGTGGGTACTCGTCCTCTGGGCCACGCTTTGGACTTGGGCTTCTCTCCCTTTCCCTGGTTTAGGCGATGAGAACGGCTTCAACATCCCCACGGTGACGCTGTGCCCCGAAGTCGCCAAATACCTGGACTTGCCGCTGGCTGTGCTGGCCCTGGAGCAGCCCCGGGACATGGACGGGGTGGCCAAACGCCTCTTCTGCGACGCCTACATGTACATGTATCAGAGCAAGAAGATGGCGCTTTACAAGTGACACCGTCTTGGGGCCGGTGTCAGGGACGCGAGCTTGGGGTGGCCCCGCAGCCTGCGACGGGTGAAAGCAGCCGGAGCCTGGGTGCACCGAGCTTGCACTTCTGCCTCTCCTCGCCTCTTCTTACCTCTCCCGGTGTCTGCTGTCAGGCTGGCTACGGGAGCCCGGCTGGGTTCGTAAATCCCACGCCGGGCTTTAGCGGGAGAGAGTCGGTACTTCCCGCAGGCCTGGACTCGGGAGCTCTTTACGCTCAAATTCTCTCATTCCTACCTTCCTTCTTCCTACCTCCTTCCTCCGCAGGTACTCGGCAGCTCTGCCCTGCCTCAGGGCCCTCCCCACGCCCTTTCCCTCCCGCGCCGAGGGCCAGCATCTCGAATCAAAACTCGAGGAGTTACCCTCGGGTCCGCAAAGACCCAGAGGAAAACCCGCGGCCTCGCCCTGCGCGGCACTTCCTCGTGGGGACCCGCGGGGCGAGAGAAGCAGGAGCGGCTGCGTGGCTGAGATGTGCCAGGAGCAGGGTTTTCCTTGGGGGGGGGGTCTGGGATGCGATCCCGCACCCAAAGCTGGGTCCCTGAACTGTCTTCGCTTCCTTTATCCTAATACCTCTGGCACTTTTACCCACCGTCCCTTATTTTCCGCCACGGGGTTAACGGGGGATGCCGTGGGCTGCAAATACGCTCGGAAACATGTATTTCTGTAGGAACAAACTTAGGGAAAAAAATGGAGCAGAGGAACAGCAGGTGAGCACGAGGTACGCCGTCACCTTTTTGTGAAGCCTACGTTATTGCTGTGGGTTCGGAGGCGTTCGAACGTCCCTTCTCCCACTTGCTGTCCCGTCTTTGCATCCGCTTCTGAGATCCGTGCCAAACAGCAACAACGACTTCAAGGGCAAAAACGGAAGAACGAGCACTTTTTACGTTTTTCTTTGCCGCGGCAGTGGGAAGGATGAGGATTCCTGAGTGGGAAGAGGTGTCCTTTAAGTTAAACCGTTTAAATTTTGCACGTTACGAGCCGTCTGCGGTTAAGCAGGTGCTGGCAGGGCAGCGGGAAGCTGGCCGGGGGCTCAGCGCTGTGGGATGCAGTGTAATGAACCCCGGTTAATAACATTTATTTTTTGGGGAACGCTGCCGGCCGGTTTAGCTCCCACAGGCTCCCACCCTTCGGTGAGTCGGTGGTTGCAGGAGAGCCGCGGCCGTCGGTGCACAAGGACGGGGAAGGCTGTGACCCTGCGGCCGTGACCCTGTTTCTGAGCCTCGCGGGCAGTCTCGCTGTCTTTTCCTGTCTGTTCCGCGGTCCTTTTTGTTCGTTACCGTGTAGGAACTCAGGCCAGCCTCTTTCCAGGAGTACTGTGCGCAGGTTTAATAACAAAAAGGGGTTTTTTTCCTCTTTTAAAGTGCAAAGTTAGAGTGCCTTACAGAGCGCAGGCCCAGCTGTACCAGGGCAGCGCTGTGCTCCAGCCTGATGGGTTTTTTTTTAGAAACAGGACACGATCAGGCAATATTTTGCGTTTGTTTTGTTTTGTTTTGTTTTCCCATCAACGTATGCTGCAAGGATCTAAGCAATGGAGAGAAAAAAAATAAAGCATCTCTTATCAAGCCTTTTGCTGGGAGAGGGTGCAAGTTATTGGGGTGGGTATTTGGGGATGAGGAGCAGGTGCCCGCCTTCTGCCCTTTTGGGCTCAAAATCTCCAGGGAAAGTTTCGGATACGTCTTCGTTACAAGCTCAGACAGGGTTGGAGGCGCGCACACCCATCTCAGGAAGGCACTTCATTCGTTCTTTGCATTTTCCATCCGTTCCATGCAACATTTCTTGACTGGCTTTTGATTAAAAGCCTTCAACCGCACGTCGCTTCATCCGTCCTGCCTGCCCCCCCCCCAGAGGCTCTGTTGCTGGAATTAGTTGTGGGATGCCACAAAATAGGGATGCGAACACGTGCCGGGGGTCACCCCCAGCCGCTATCAGTGCTCAACACTTGCTTCTCATTTCAGTTTTATTCAAATATACACCGCGAAGTGAAATGAAAGGTGATGAATCAAACATTCAAGCTGAAGGAGAGTTTTTTTGTTAGGACTGGGGCAGTCGCGCAGCGCGCTTGCGGCGCTGGTGCGTAAGGCTTTTGTTTTGTTTTGTGCTTTGGACAAGGTAAGGGCAGGGCTTGGTGCCACGCTTCCTCGATAAGAATCAAGGTTAGAGAGCGGCGGTGTCGACCTGAGACCAGTTTCCATGCTCGGGAGACCTCGTACAAAATGGAAAGGTTAAAAAAAAAAAAACGTGGCCACAGACCCAAAGCTTAGGGTGGAAAGGGCCAAGTGCACCTGCCACGGCTCCGTGGGTGGGGAACCTTCTCGGCATGGTCTTTGGCGGCACCGCTGAGCCTCGCCGGGGGCTCTGGGACACGAGCACGGCCCCCAGCTGCCGCAGCAGCGGCGTTGCATCGTTTGGGGGGCAGCTGCGGAGGCGTTTCTGGCTCGGCTAGAGGCTGGGGCCGCTTGCAGCCTGGTTTAGCGTTCGCATTTCACTCGCCTTCGAGTGACGTACGAAGCAGCCGTGGCCTGGAGATGCCACCACAGAAGCGCCCCGTGCCACCGCAGAAGGCACGGGGCTGGTAAGGGCCACCAAGGCGGGCAGCGTGGCCACCGCAGAAGGCACAGCGGGTGGCAGGGCCACCGAGGTGGGCAGGGAAGGAAGGGAGCTCGCAGGCAACGCGGTGACAGCGCCGCTCACGGCCGCGTCCCAGCCCAGGACGTGGCGGCCCCGGCACCTCCCAGCTCTGCCTGCCCCATCCCTGGGCACACGGGCCCGCGGGGAGCGCTTCCAGTCCCGGCACGGTCCTCGGATCGGAGGAGATCCGCAGAGCAGCGGCCTCATTAGCCTCATTAATTCCCAATTAATCACCTGGCCTTCCGAAGAGGACGTCGGAAGCGTTGGCCCCAGGCGGGGGCTGGCAGAGCGCGGGGAGGGCGCGCGGGGACCCCCTCACTGCCTGGCCTGCCGCAGCTCTGCGAGGAGGAGGTGCAGCTTCTCCGTCACGGCCACCTGGTGCGGGAGGGGACACCGAGCGTCCTCAGGGACGCTGCGGGAGCCCGAGGGCTTCACCAGGGCAGAAGGTTCGGGACGGGACCGGGATCGATCGCGCCCGGTAAGCGGCAGACGTACCGGGTAGGGCTGCGGCTCGCGGAGCCGGCGGTGAGCGGGGCTGAGCCGGCTGAGGGACGCCTGCGCGTGGCTCCGCACCTCCGGCAGGCTGGGCAGGACCTCGCACACCTGTAGGATGGAGGTAAAGGAGCGTCCCTACGAGGGGCTGGCCACCCGGCCCCAATCCTGAAAAACCTGGGGCTGCGGTGGCGCAGCTCCGGCAGCACCGTGGGGACAAGGACAGCTCGGCCCCAGGTGACGCCTCGATTCAGCAACTGGTGCCGCGGTGCCACCACCTCGCTCCGGTCCTTCACCCGAAGAGGGAAGGACGCCTCGGCAACAGCCGCCTTGCAGCTGGCGGGTTGTCCCCATCTGGGGCGGCTGCTCAGTGTAGCAGTTGAATTGAGGCTGGCGTCTTCCCCGCAGAAACTTTTAAGGGTTTTTCACAGCGGAGGCACCAAAGCTTTGTGGTGAGAGCCACCTGGCTGAGAGCAGCCGCGGGTCACGTCTCCACCTGCACGCCCAGACCCCCACAGACCCTTCCGAAAACCCAGGGGAACCCGTCTCAGGTGGGGCACCACCTCATCCCTCCGCCGGGGAGCCGAATTTCCCGGGGAGCTGGCCCGTCCCCGGAGGAGCTGTGCCTTGTCCCCGCTGCCGAGGGGGAGGGGTCTCCTCGCCCCCACGTGCTGCGTGGCCAGGCCCACCGCCACCCCCCTGAGCCCACGGAGAGGGCAGATCCCCCCCCTGACCTGGCCGTCTCTGAAGTACGTGCGATGCAGGGGCTCCACCGCTGTGGGCCTGACCTCGGTGGCCTCTCCTCTCCTCCCCAGGACGTGGACCGCCAGCTCCTGCCCCGCGTTGGGCGCGGGCTCGTCCTCCAGGGCCATGAGGTCCATGAAGGGGTGACCTGCAGGGGCGCTGGGTTAAGGGCCAGCGGGTGCTCGCGACGCCGGGGACAGGGTTTCGGGGCAGTCAGGATTGAGGATCAATGGGGCAGCACCGCAGCGGGGCGCCCAAGATGGCAGAGCTCACCGGCGGCGTCGTAGAGCCGGTACACCGCCTTAATCCCGGGGATCGTCATCTTCTCCTCCTCCTCCGTCAGCTTCAGGCACGGCGAGCCGTTGACCTCCACGAGCTGCGGGAGAAGAGGACGGTGTGGGGACGGGCTCCTTGTTTTTTGCCACACGAAGCTGGTGCCAAGGGCCGCGCAGAGCTCCGTGTCCCCTTGCGTGCTGGGGAGGCCACCGAGGCAAAACAGCCGAATAAATCATTAAAAAAATAAAATAACACCTCAAACCGTTTCCCCAAGCCAAGCGGTCCGAGCTGCCACTCCTACCTTGTAGACGCAGCCCAGCGATGGCTGCAGGGGACACGTCACCAGGTTCGTCCCCACACCGATCACGTCGATCTCGCTCCCCTGGTGCAGCAGAGAAGACGACAACCATCAGCAGCCCGTCCTGCCTCTGATTTTTTTTTCTTAAAACCCATGCTAAAACCGGAGCCACGGGGCAGGTCAGAGGCTGCTCTGCCCAAAAATGCCTGGTTTGTGGCCGGCCCACCCAAAATCTGCTCATTCCAGCCTGGAAACTGCTCTCATGCGGGAGAAACTGAGTCAGAGGCCGGGGACAGTCCCATTGCCACCCCTCGTGCCCCAGCCCCGGCGGCTCCCTCACCTCCCGGATGAAGCTCTCCAGGCTCTGTTCGCTGATGTCGTTGCTCACGGCGATGGGGATGCTCCCAAACCAGGGCACCTGGAAGCTGGAAAGGAAGGTGAGGAGCTGGGGAGGGAGTAGAAGGGTGGCCCCGGGTTTTGGGGGGAAAGCCTGGCTCTGCTCGCAGCCGCCCTGGGAGCCTACAAGCACCCAAAGGTGCCCCAGCACCCTCCTCGAGCAGGGAGGGCACCCACCCCAACATCCAGGGACAATGGAGGAGGTGCTGGGCACCCGGGGCAGGGGATGCTCTCCGCAGGCTCCCTGCCCGTCTCAGGGGACTCACGTGGTGCCGCAGGCTCGGAGCACCCGCCGGATCTCCTTGGACTGCTGGACCAGGTCCCCGCTGTCCAGGCGCACCCCGATGGCGCGGTACCCCAGCTGGTGCAGGGCCAGCGCCACGGCACAGAAATTGGGCAGGCCGCTCCTGACGGGGGGGGCGAGGAGAAGGATTAGTGCCCGCGGCCTCTTCGGACGGGGGCCGAGGACCAAGGGCAAGCTGAGCAGGAGGACAAAGACCTGCGGCAGGCGACAGTGAAGGACGGGGACACTGCGAGGAGGCGTTTCAAGAGTTGCCCTCTCCCCCAGCTCCTCCCGCAAGCCCCGGGGCAGCAAGGGACACATCCGTCCTCACCTCATGACGCAGTACGTGTCCAGCAGCCCCTGGAAGTTATGCGGGAAGGTGATGGCGTAGGACACGAAGGCGGCCAGCTCGCCGCGGTTGGCCTTCTCGGGGGGGCTCTGCAGCAGCTCGCACACCCGCTGCAGCCACGACTCGGCCAGGGCTGCGAGATCCACCGGCTCCCCGCCCGCCAGCGGTGGCAGGACCTGCTTGGGGACATCAGCGCTACATCCAGGATGTCCCGGCACCACGCACGTCCCACAGCATCCCCATTTCCCTTCCACGGACCTGGACCAGCAGTCAGGAGGACACACGAGGTCCCACGGCCACAGCCGGGACGTCCCATCCCCGTCCCCTTCCCGCGGCACCACTCACCCTGGGCTGCACCTCCTCCAGCGACGTGAAGGACATGATGAAGGAGTGGGCGATGGTGCCGCGCACCGGGATGCCGTAGAGCTTCCCCGCCAGGACGTTGCTGGTGTAGTCGAAGCCTGCGAGGAGGGACGGGGTGTGGGGGGGGCTGACGGCACGGCCGCGGCACCGCGCGGCGCTGCGGGGCACCACTCACCCCCGATGTAGGAGTACTTGGAGGCAGACAGGCCGCCGTCCGGCCCCTGGGCGCGACGCAGCCCGATCTCCATCAGCTTCATCTCGGGGCCAGCGAGGAGGCGGAAGCGGGCGGCGTTCGTGGCCACCAGGCTGGGAGAGAAAGGGACAAAATGGTTATTAGGAAGAACTTCTTTACCGAAAGGGTCGTTAGGCATTGGGGTGGGCTGCCCAGGGAGGTGGCTGAGTCGCCATCCCTGGAGGTCTTTAAAAGACGTTTAGATGCAGAGCTCAGTGATATGGTTTAGTGGAGGACTTGTTAGTGTTAGGTCAGAGGTTGGACTCGGTGATCTTGGCGGTCTCTTCCAACCTAGACGATTCTGTGATTTTTCTCGGGGTGCCGCTTAGCTCGGACACGGACGGGGTGCAGGGACAATTGGTGCAGCGGGGCTGGATGAACCCTGCAGCCAGAGGGTCCCCAGCACCCCCAAAAAGCAGGAGGGGCCCTTACCTGGCGTAGTTGACCAGGCACAGCAGGGTGGTCTCCAGCAGCTGCACCACCAGCAGTGGCCCCTTCACCTGCAGGAGCGGGACCTGCGGGGACAGCAGTGGTGACGTCTCCCTGGCTGCGTGCACTGGGGCCGAGCTTGGGGATGTGGGGACGTGGCCGAGCCCCGTTTGCTGGCGGCCCCGGTGCCCCACGAGGCTCAACCCAGGTCCCAGGTCCCACCCTGGAGAAGACGACGGAGCCTTCTGGCACGGAAGAGACGGTGACCTCCGAGGCGTCCACGGTGCAGAGGTAGTCGAAGAAGGCGTCCTCCGTCGTGCTGGGCAGGACCGAGCGCAGGTAGGCGATGTCTGCAGGGGCAGGGGACACCTCAGCCCACAGGGATGGGGACACAGCCCCCCGTCCCCAACCCTCAGAGAGCACCACACCAAACCCACATCCGTCTGAGGGGGTGTCCAAGGGACCCCCGAGGGGTGTACCAGGGTCCCCTTGGTCCCCAGGCTCCTCTGAGGGAACCCCAAGTGCCACTGAGGGGTCTCCTGGTCCCTCTGGGTGATGTCCCCGTCCCCCCTCCCCGGTTCATCAGATTACCCGTACCTTTCTGTCCCCCTGAGGGATGTCCCCGTCCCCTTTCTGATCCTTCTGAGGGGTCCTTCTATCCCCTAGGTCCCTCTGAAGGGTCTGCTGTTCCCTCTAAGGGAAGTCCCTGTGTCCCCACGCCAGGTATCCTGTCCCCAGGTCCCTCTAAGAGGTGCCCCTGTACCCCCAGGTCCCCCTGAGGGGTCTCCTTGCCCCCTTGAGAGATTTCCCTGTCCCCACCTCGGGCCCAGCTGGGGGTTCCCCCTGCTCCCCAAGTCCCTCTAAGAGGCGTCTCTGCCCCCCCACCTGAAATCCCCCGTCCCCCGGGTCCCTCTGAAGGGTCCCCCTGTCCCACCGAGGGCTGTCCCTGCCCCTCCGCCGGGTCCTGCAGTGCTTTTGAGCCCCCCCCGTCCCCCATAGGGACATCTCTGTCCCCTCCTCAGGTCCCGTGGGGGGGGTCCCCCCACCCAGGTCTCCTGCCCCTTAAGTCCCTCTGAGGCATGCCCCTGCCCCCCTTACCTCAGCCCCCTGTCCCTCAACGTCCCCGTCCCCCAAGGAGTCCCCTGTCCCTGTGAGGCGCATCCCTGTCCCCTCTACGTCCCCCCCCCCCCCGAGGGCTCAGATCCCTCTGAGGAATGTGAGGAATGTCCCTGTACCTGTCCCCCTTCCCCCCCCCAACTCACCAGGTCCCCCATCCCCCAAACCCTCTGAGGCACGTCCCCGTCCCCCCACCTCAGCCCCCCCAGCCACGTCCCGCTCCCTGTGAACCCCCTTTCCCCCCCGAGGCGCGTCCCCGTCCCCCCACCCCACGCAACCCACAGCCACCCGCGCCCCCCCAAACCCACCCCGTAGCCCCGCTCCTTCCCCAAACCCCAGGAGGAGGTGACCCCGCTTGTCCCCGTCTGCCTCCGCCGCCGTCCCCTCGCGCACCGGCGGCGGAGAAGCGGAAGGCGCGGAGGAAGCGGAGGCCCTCGGCCAGGCCCGTGCCCAGGGCGAAGGCGCCATGGAAGGGCTCGCGGCGGAAGAAGAGCTCGGCGGCAGCGGGGGCACGGTGGCGCCCGGCCCGCCAGTACCCGTAGGCCATGGTGAGCTGGTAGAGGTCCGTCAGCAGCGCCATGGCCGCCACGAACCGGGGGCAGGCCGCGGGGCAGCCTGGGAGCCGCGGCCTGGCGGGACACAGGGCGGGCAGAGGGCGAGAGCGAAGGTGGTGGCTTGGGGGGGGGACACCGGGCACCAAGGCGGGTGGCGGCGCATAGCGCGGGGGACACGAGGGTACACGGTGCGTGGAAGGAGGTGGGAGGCCGGGGGAGGTGGAGCATGGGATGGGGGACAGCGGGAAGGGGACACGGGGCAGCAGGAGGGGCAGCACATGGGACATGATGGAGTGCGTAGTACGTGTGGCACAGGACACCAGGGATGGCAGCATGTAGGACACAGGACATCATGCAGGGTATAGCACACGTGACAGGGGACATGAGGGATAGGACACAGGACATCAGGGAGCATATAGCACATGTGACATGGGACATCAGGGATAGGACAAGGACATCATGGAGCACATAGCACATGTGACATGGGACATCAGGGAGCATATAGTACATGTGACATGGGACATCAGGGAGCATATAGTACATGTGACATGGGACATCAGGGATAGGACAAGGACATCATGGAGCACATAGCACATGTGACACAGGACATCAGGGAGCACATAGCACATGTGACATGGGACATCAGGGAGCATATAGTACATGTGACATGGGACATCAGTGATGGGACACAGGACATCATCACAGAGCATACAGCACATGTGACACAGGACATCACGGAGCACATGTGACACGGGCCACAGGACATCAGGGAGCATATAGCACATGTGACACGGGACACCAGGGATGGGACACAGGACATCACAGAGCATATAGCACATGTGACACAGGACACCAGGGATGGCAGCATGTGGGACACAGGACATCACGGAGTGTATCGCACATGGGACAAGTGACACAGGGATGGGACACAGGACACCACGTAGGGTATAGCACACAGGACATCAGGGAAGGCAGCGTGTGCGACACCACACAGCTGGCACACGGTACGTGCAGCACCAGGCACCCACAGGACCAGGTGGGCCAGCACTCAGGACATGGGGCTCTGGGGATAGCGGCACATGGGACAGGACATACGGGACACCAGACATGACAACGCCTGGGACTCTGAACATCCAGTGCGAGGCGTGCGGGGCTCCAGGGACGACAGAACAGAAGCCACACCAAGTGTCACTACCGAGGACCCCAGGCCCATCCAGCCACCAGCAGATGTGGCACACAGGACACCAGACGTGCCAGCATACGGGACACCAAACCCGTAGGGCTCTGGGGACAGCAGCACCCACGACACCAGGCCCCCAGGGCTGTGGCACGTGAGACACTGAGTGTTGCAGGTTCTGGGGAGGGCAGCACCTGACACAACCACGCACAGGGCCCCAGGCACGGAGGACACACTGCACCCACCCAGTGCCACGCACGAGGGGCGTCCTAGCACTAAGCACGGGGCACACCTGGCACAACACAGGATGCCACCACAGGCCAGGGACACGACACGCAGACACCTGCACATCACTACAGGGCACATCAGGTGCACAGGGCGCTGAACCCAGCCAGGAAAGCTGGAACTGGAGTCAGCACCACTTTGCTGGAGGCTGCTGTGACTTCACCCCTTGCTCGCAGCGCAGCCCCATGGCGCTTCTCATCTGCTCCGCGTTGGCGCTGCGCAGCCTGCACCCGGCCCTTGGACTCTGGCACCGTGACAGAGGGACTCTGGCCCACGGTTAGAAATGTCACCTCCCCTTTCCACTGACCACACTCAGCACAGCCCCAGCTCCTCACGAACCGAAGGATCAGCTGAAGTGACCTGCACAGGGTAAAAAAAATAGCAGCAAGGAGAAAATGAGAGAGAAAATCCAGTGTGGGTTTTTGTTGTTTTTTGTAGTAGCAGACCTTCATTCCAACACAGAAACACAAGCAGCTCATCTCGAGGTCTTTTCCTTTTATGAAGGGAGCAAGGAAGGGAAACCCCCAAAGCCTCCGACGCATCGCTTTGGGGAAGTTACACTCAGGAGAGAAAAAACATACAATCTGCATTCCTTGACCTTTATTAGTTACAGTTTCAGAGAGGATACAGGTTTGCTTCTAGATCTTGTTGAAAGCAGCGATGTCCACACTCTGCACCTGCAACAGAACAAGAGCAGCAGCTAGAGGTCACCAAGGTGTTTTCAGACACTTACACCGAAGAAAGCACTCACACTGCGGATTTCTTCACAGCGTGCGCTAGTTCTGCTCAAAAACAGACCAAGCACAGCCCAGGGCTCTGAGGCCAGCTCCCCAGCTGTGCTAAGAGCCACCTTCACGGACTGTTATTTAATATTCCTGTAACACCAGTCACAACAGGGCACCACACTGTGCTCATTACTGCATGAATCTTTAGATGTTCAGTCCAGCTGATGAAGAACATCCATATTAAGTTCCCAGCAACATGCCTAAGAACAACAGTTCCCGATTTACTGGAAATATAAGCAAAAAAGCACGCGAGGAAAATGAATAAAAACTGGTATGTGGCCTGCTGCTTCCCTCTCCCAGGGGTGAGGCAGGAAGCGCTACTAAACCTGCGTATTACCCGGCACGGAGCCGGAGCTCCTGCTTCTATTTCCACGGAAGCGAAGGCAGGATGGGGATGGAGACACCTCCAGCCCCAGCCACCGGGGTTAACGACACGCATTTGTACCTTGGTGCTGCCTAGGCTAAGCGTAGAAGCAGGGGCTCCTCAAAGCAAGGCTGGGTGGTAAGGAGCAAGAGCCTGCAAAACGGCTCTGCGAAGTATCTGCGAGGCGTCTACATCAATCAGCACGAAATATACGTATGTAGACACAGGCACACGCTACACACTGGTATCTCAGCGGGCGGACACCGTGAGCTCCGCGGGGTTTTCTATTTGAAACCCGAGCTCGGCAAAGTCTGTTAAAAACCTTAGTTAGAAGTGACCCCGCAAGGCTAGGCGCCTCCCGGCTCACGGGAAGACTTACGTAGTCTTCAAACTTGGTGATCTCCTCCTCCAGGATGTCTGTCCCGACTTTGTCATCCTCCACTACGCACTGGATTTGGAGCTTCTTAATACCGTAGCCTACCGGGACCAGCTTGGAGGCTCCCCACACAAGCCCATCCATCTGGACGGACCGGACGCACTCCTCCATCTTCGCCATGTCGGTCTCATCGTCCCACTGCAGGGGTGCAAAGTCGGAACTTTAACATCTTCCTAGACATCACCGTTAGCCCCAGGAGGTGCCCAGTGACTGAGGACTCTGCCATCTCCTCCAGCCCAAGCCGAATGCGGGGGTGCACGATAGCCCCTCAACACAAAAATTGAGGTGTCCTCCTCAATCAGGCTGCCTAAGCTGAGATAGTCAACGTGCGCACGGTTGTTTTTAACACATCTGTGTGCAGTCTGACCCCAACAGTTAACATTTAACACTCCTCCTCCTCCTCCTCTCAGTGTATTTCAGCTGATACAGACTGCCCTTTCTGGGCTATTATTTTCACCAGAATTAGCTGAAGGGGTTAGACGAGCTAAACCTGACTTGGTAGTAACGGCCACAAAACATTTTGCTTCGATTCTGCCTCCAGGCCCTGCAGATGCAAGGGGGATTCTTCCTGCAGCAACCTCCCTGTTTCGAAGCACTCATTTTAAAGTGACTTTTACCAAAGGCATCCCTCTTGTGCAAATGGAGCACTAGACGGCCCATAGTTCGGTTCCACTGTGACAATTTAACAAGAACAGGTTTATTTTCATTTTTAGGACATTATCTGGTTTTGGTTTTAACTCAACGTCCTTTCTTCAAAGACGGGTGCTAGTCCCGGTCCGAGGAATCCTTCAGGCAACAGCCTGCACTTGCCATGGACCAAGGACCGGGGCAGCAGCCCAAATGCTGCAGATCCCAGCTGCGATACTGCACCTCGCTCTGAACCCTCGTCTGGAAACGCACAGGTTACATTGTCCCCAGTCAGTGCGGACGTGCAAACGAGATGATTTACAGCCTCCCGCACGGGACGTGCGGCCTCACGCGGGAGCCCTTACTCACCGGCTTCACGTCCAGAAGGATGGAGGACTTGGCAATGAGGCCCGGTTTCTTGGCCTTCTTCTCCGCGTACTGACGCAGTCTCTCTTCCCGGACCTTGGCAGCCTCCTGGTCTTCCTCTTCATCGTCACTGCCAAAAAGGTCAATGTCGTCATCGTCATCTTCCTCTGCAGCAGCTGGCTCAGCTTTCTTTGCAGGCGCGGCGGATGGCAGCTCCACTTTCTTGGAGGGAACGCTGAACGGTTCCACTTTCTTCAGCAGGGTGACGTGGATTTAAGTTTGCATTGAGGAAAAAAAACCAGGAGAAAGTTAGCCTGAGGTTCTATCACGGCAGCACTCGGGGAAAAACTCCGGAACAGAAGCCCGCTTTGCTAGAGACACGCCTCTGAGCTATCCCAACACAGCTGAATTATATTCATAGAGGAAAAAAATACCACGCAGCCAAGAGCTGACCCTTCTCTTAAGGACTCGGTGGTTCAACGTATCTAGAACATGAAGGGGGGGAGAGCTATTGGGAACCTGTCCTTACAAACCAGCCTTACTGCATGCCCCAAGGCCAGGGCTTATCCAGAGGAGACCACATCTCGCCCTGAAGACCCTTGGAGATGAGCAGATTGTCACCTTCCGCTCGAGTGCCAAGCGTACCCCTTCCAGGATGCTGCAAGTGTGAAACAAATCCCTGCCAAAGGAGGGGCCCTCGCGCTCTGTGAGCTTCCTACAGAGCCAAGGTGACTTCCACCGGCCTCAGGTCTTCCGACACGCCGCAAGAATTAAAGAGGCGCCAGGCATTCAGCTCCCACAGCTTTCTCCTGTTCGCATTAAGTAGATTCTAACAGGGGAGATTTGTTAAAAAAATAAAAAAGTAAAAGTCGCCAGTTCTGCTCATCTATTGTAACAGTGGCACTTTACCTGGTGTGTGCTGAGAAACCTACAGCACCATGGGCTAAATCCTCAAATATTTGTTAGCTCCAAACTTCCACAGATCTGTATCGGCTCTCCTCTGCTGAAATCTCTAACACAGTTTTTTTTTTTTGTCTCGGGGCAGAAAAAAAATGCCTTTTTGTCTTCTTTCTACCCATACCGGTTAGGGAAAGACGACAAGGCAGCCGCCAAAGCTGCGAGAAAAGCAGCAGCAAACTCTTCCCAACTACAAGCATCCCTTCACCCTCAGCAGCCAGGCCGGAGAGCGTTCAAGAGGAGCACCTGGCTGAGACTCACCTGGGTCGGTGGAACTGGGGAGGGCTGGTGGGAGGTAGATTTTTCCAGAGCATTCAGGCGGCTCTCCAACTTGAAGATGGCCATCTGAAGATCTGCAACCACTGCAAGAAGAGATGTGTGTGTGGGGGGGGAGAATCTAGGCTCTCAAGACAAATTTGCTCCTGCTCGAAGTGGGATTTAAGATCAGCAGCTGCTCCAGGCAGCGGGAAGCCTGTAAACACGCTTGCACGTGCTCACCGAGGTCAGCAAGGGAGACAACCCACAGGAGCAGGACCCCGCTCGGTTTGTTTTTTTTTTTTGCTTTCATGCCACAAGATCCCCCTACTTACCACTGCGAAGGTTTTGGTTTTCTACCTCCAGGTGAGAAATTCTGGAAAGAAGTTCGTTCTGGTCAGCGGGCCCAGAGGAGGTGGCGCTCGCGCTCTGCAACGAGGACAAAACCGAGATGAAACCGATTTGTTCGCCTGCTCCCGCGCAACAGCGACGCAAAGAGCCAAGCCTTCGGGAAGGAAGAAAAACCGAGAGCCGATCTAAGAACCAGGCCGTTTGATCCGAAGGCTTTGAAGGCAATTTACGAGTTCTACGTAACGAAGCGCGAAGCTCGGGGGAATTTCAGCTGGCGATGATGAGCAGAGGATGAAGTCACTCCCCGCAGCCCCGGATCACTCAGCACACGCAAAGGTTGGAGCTTCACGCCAAGCTCCTTCAGAAGGGCAGCTGCTTGACATCAGACAGCAAGTCCCTGGGGAAGCCGGGAGGAGATCGCAGCATTTCTGCGCTCCCACTTACCCCAGCCCGGCCTTCAGCTCCTCCCAAAGCGAATTAAACTTTTATTTTAACACATCCTGAGGGAACAACCGCAGCAATTCGGCTTCAGAAGTATTTAACAGCAAAAAAAAAAGGGGGGCCTCTTTTTAAAACGAGCCCTTATCTGCTATTTGAAATTAGGAAAGGGAAGAAGACACAGTCCTTCGTGCTCTAAGTGCCGTTTATAGGGGAACGCGGTAGAGAAAAATTAAAATTCTTTCAAGCGCACCCTGCACGTAATGGATGTGGCTCTGTCAGAGCTGACGTGCTCCTGACACACCTCGGCAGTCACTCGGGATGAAGAAAAAGGCACAAGGGGCGCCAGGAAAAGCAGGTACGTGAGGCGCAGGGCTCGCAGGACACGGGGAGCAGCGGGAGGTGCCCCGAGCAGGAAGGTTGGGAGACCTTCCTCCACCCACCCAAAAAAAGGGACGGGGGCCGGGATGCCAAAAAGCACCACGAAATCCACCTCCGATGCAGCCCCTGCAGCGACACAGGCGCAGGAACCTCCGGCCCCTAAATACCCTGGCTGGCAAGACCCTAATGTTATAGGGGGAGCTATGTCTGTCCGTGGAAGGACGGATGCTCCGCATGGGAAGGAGCGAGAAGCGTTTCTCCAGGGCAGCGCTGCCCCTCGCCCCGCAGCCTCCTTCTCAGCTCCCTCAAGCAGCTCCGTCCGTGCTACCGAGGCTCCCAGCAAGTCTCCAGTTAGCACCCGTGCGTCTCTCCTGAAGGGGGGCAAGGCAGCCCGCGCTGAAATCCACGATCTGAGATAATTCGATGAAATCTGAGGTAGCTCGGCGGGAAGTCTTGAGTTCTGCCCACAAGCCGCGCCCATCCTTGCCCCAAAAAAGCGCTCCTTGGTTGATGACCGGCACGCGGAGGAGCTGCCGCCTGCAGAGAGCGAGCAGCCGAGGCTTTCCTCCCCTCCTGCCCGAAAGCAGCCTGCCGATCCCGCCGAGCGGCGAAGCATCGCAGGCACTCAGCGGTTTGAGGCTCCGGCCGCGTTTTCGGGCCCGACGCAAACATTTCTGTAGGCTTTCTGACCAGCTAACCTGCAGCTGCAGACGTTAAAGATGCTGCGGCTCGGCTACGCCTCTTCAGCGCTGCTGAATAAAACCCCCCCGGCCCGCTTTTCCTCCCCGGCTCTGGGATTTAGCAGAAGCATTTGGTGCAGAGCCCAGCTGTGCCTCCACGCCTCTCTTCTGCGTTAACAATATTTACGAATTCGAAGCCTCCAAAGCCTCGCCAGCCTCGCAGCCGCTAGCCAAACCCCTCGGAGACGGCAGAGCCCAGCAGGGGCAGCCCCTCGGCGCTTGTCAGCCCTCCTGGAGTCGCCCGGAGCAGGCCAGCGCTGCTCCGCCCCGCCAGGACAAACATCCGCGGCCCGGCAGGATGCCTCCAGCTCGAGAGGAACCTGCCAGCCTTGGGTAGTCGTCATTTCGGGTTTGAAGACAAAGATCACTGTAATTTTACCGAGGAAGGTTGCAGCGATGGCTTGAAGTACGACGAGGGGACTTTGAAGCACTCCGCTCTCCGTCAAGCTGCTCTCAGCAGGGAGGAACATGGAAATGCGATGTCTGACCGCAACAGACTTTGCCAGCAGCGTAAGATCCTAGGATGAGAACCCAGCTGCGGATTAAATCAGGCGCGGCTTGCGTAGCGCCGCACAGCGCTCGCAGAGTCGTGCAGAGCTCTGCAACCAGCTCCCTTGCCATCCTCCCTACGCCGACCTAACCATAAACCCGGCTCTGAAAAAGGGGCCCGCGAGAAACCGTGGGCATCCCCCCCGAGCTGAGGGCGTTGGAAGCTCGCAGAGACGCGGGCCCCGGCGGAAGCCGCGCTGCCCCTACGCCACGCTTTTCTCCTACACGCAGCCGGGAGCTGGTTCCTCTTCGGAGGCAGCTGTGCCAAGAGGAAGCGCGGCGGAAGCCTTTGGGAATTTCATCAGGGACAGCGATTCCAAAACCCCGAAGGTGGGGGAGTTCCAGAGCATCACTGCAGCAAAATCTTCTGCACAGCAAGCCTGGAAACACGCTAGGGACCCACAGGGCACAAGGAGCACGAATTCAGCCACCCAAGCTCATCAAAACCCCAGGAACTTTCTCGCTTACGACGGCCAGAAAATAGAAACTGCTCTCTTAGCCTCAAGGGGCTTTCAACACCCGGCCCTCTCTGAAGCGCGCCTCTAAAACGCACTCTAAGGAAAACTGGCAAAGTTAACACTTACACCTCTCCCCTCGGGTCAGCCTAGCTGAGCTCTGAGCCGAGCCGGCTCTACCTGAGCTCTGGGAACACCAGCAGCTTTGGCCATCATCAAATAAACCAAAATGAACCGCTGGGGGATGGCGGTGAAGGGCTAGGGCGGGCTTTCAGGGACTAGGAGGACGGATCCGGGCTGGTTTTCCTACAGAACGTGCACACAGACGCGTTCCTGAACGTGGCCCCCGAGCACTTTTTGCAGTACCAGAGGCGCGCGCGCGGCTCTTCCCGTCCGAAACCCACACACGGCGAAGGCAGGAACACGGAGGCTTTGGAACAGAGCGAGCTGGGGGCAGAGCAGGGAGGAGCAGAGCTTCGGCACCGTCCTTTCTGTGACAGCCCCGCGGGAGGAGGGCTTCGGGGAGTGAGAGTTCGGCCGCCTGCTCCCGCCGGACTTGCTCGTGGCGATCTCAGGCAAGCGGATCCTTCCCGTGCCTCAGGTCCCCCACCTGTAAGATCTCTCCCCACCAGCCGCAGGCATTTCAAAACCCGCCCTGGGAAAGCGTTAGTGACCCGGCGGACGCGGCCCGGGGTGACGGTTCGAAGCGGAGGTGACCATGCAAAGCAGGAGGGGAGGTACGTGCAAACAAATGTTTCGAGCGTGAGAATTTCTGCGCTCTCCTCGCGGGGAGGTACGGGAGCGTCACCTCGAGCCTTGGAGCGCTGCGGCAAATGTTTCGGAACGAAAGAGACCGGCCGAGGCAGATCTGAAACCAGCCTCGGCTGAATTTCGCAGGAAAAAATAAAAAAAAAGCACCGAGCTGCCACCTTCCCATCATGCTAAAACCACGTCTCCTCGCTTCACCTTTACGTTCCCGACCCTAAACTCTGCCTACTCGGGTGCAAAGACCAAATCCTGGCTACGAAGACACGCTGCAATATCGTTCTGCACGGTCAGAAGCACGAGCCCAGCCTTCTGAGACCTGAGAACGAAGGTTGATCGTGTTCTGAAGTCCCGCTCGCCCCACGGCACGGCCGTCCGAGGTGAGGAATAATCCTTCGGAAATGAAAGCTACAAAAAATAAAAGCTACGAAACCGTGATGTTTCAGCTTTATCCCTCAACAGCTCCGTTCTTCTAAGCCCCACACAAGAGCAGAGAAGATCCAGCTGTGGCTCGCTGCTGCAGGTCGCCGAGATAACGGCAACGTGCGGGGAAAAAACGAAGCAAGCCGAGCCTCTGGGATGTAGCGTAAGGCACAAATGGGACCGTGAAGTATCGAGGAGGTGGCCGCTGCTGCCACGCGCGTGGCTTTTCCGAGTAAGTTCACACTTGGAGCGCCCCCAGCAGCGACAGGGATTAAGGTGCACGATGCTTTCCCTTCGAGCCATCACTGGGGAATCCAAAGCCACTTTTTGCAGCGCCCCGAATTCCCCATCTGAGGCCCCACTGCTCGATCTCGGCCTTAAATCCTCAAACCCACCGAGCCTTCGTTGCAGGAAAGGACAAAAATACTGAATAATTCTTGATATTCAGTGCTAACCGCCCCAACAAACACCCCAGGGGGCCAAAGGACTTGACTCTCAGCCCTCTCCTCGCTTTAGCCTGGTGCTTTGCCAGTTCCCCCAGTCCTCCCTGCTAAAGGACTTGGCCAAAAGGACTCGGCCATCCCAAATTCACGTGCTTCTCACACGAAGCAGCTCACTCAGCAGGAGGGGCAGGCCAGGACAAGAAAGCCCCCGGGCTGAGCCTGGTCTCGGCGAACCATCTGGGTTTGTATTTGGGTTTCCTGGCCCTCCTCACCACGCCCAGCCTCTGCTCCTGGAGGCGGCGGGTCCTGGAGGAGGCGGCAGACGCTAGATCTTACCCTTCAAAAAGGTCTCCGAGCCCCTTCAACGCTTTCTGTGCCTGAAGTCCTGCAGCTCTGCTGGAGGCGGAGCTCAATTCCCCACATATTCGCCTCCAGTCCAGGCTAAAAATCTCGGATAGGGGCTGGTGAACTCGACCGAACGCCCAAACAGGGTGTTATTTTCCCTAAGTCGCTGGCCGAAACACCGATGCTGAAGTCAGAAATCAGCATTAGAAACCTTCCCTGTATTTTCCTCCTCTTTTTTAAAATGAGATCACCGCAGGGGAAGCGATTAGCCCGACTCCGTTGTGTTCATCCCAAATCCACGTTCCCTTACAGCTCGCGTTAAGGAGGAACGTGAAATATTCCCCTTGAGAAGCGCTCAGTTCCCTGTTAAGGTACCGAGCTAGAAACGCGCGACTACCCCCAGCGAGAGAGCTGTGAGGCCAAATCAATGCAGACAACGGATGGATTTCCTCACGGAAGGTACGTACAGGTACACAGAGGGCAGAAATCAAGACACGGCAGCCGTATTCCGTCTTCTCTCGTCCCTCCTCGCCCATAAAACCAGCCCACTCTTCCATTTACGCTACCAGCTTCGTCCCGAAAAAAAATTCCCGACGGTGCTGCCCAGTGAACCAAGGCAAAAAATCGGCCCAAAGCCACCTGCGGGAAGCACTCGGCTTTTACGGGGTGGCGAGCTGGCAGCCAAGCTCGTTTCCCTAGCCGCAGCCGAGGGAAGACACCATTTTTTTGCACATACCCCGACCCAAAGCGAGACAGGAGAGAGAAGGTGGCAGCTCGGTGTGCCCCGAGAGAGACAAAAACGCGGGGGCGAGCTCGGTGCTTTGCCGCCCCGGCGAGGTTATTTTTAAGGGACGCGCTGCTCCTTAGGTAAGCCCCGTGGGAGCAAGCCAACGCTCCGCCAGGAGAAAAAAGGCCGAGAAATGCACAGCCGAAGAATTTTGACCCCCCCACCCCCCCCACCCAATCCGGTTCTCGTTTTCAAAGCTCCAGGCAGCGATGGGGCGGAGCGGCGGCACACAGCGCTGCGCACCTCAAGCTCTCTCCTCGAACCGAAAAAGAAGCCCCACGATCCACGAGGCGGTCCCCGCTGGGAGTCGCGCCACGGCTAAAAAACGGTTGCGGGCAGCCAGCCGGCGAGGGAGCTCGGGTACTCACTCCGGCCAGCGATTTCTGGATATTCTCCCTGGCTCTGGCAATGTCGCGTAGGATCGTGCTGGCTCCGTTCTCCTGCAAACAGCGCAGAAAGAACCGAGATTTTTTTTTTCCTCAAAAACCGTGAAACGCGGGAAAGCGGTCGGGGGAGTTAACAAAAAATAAATAAATAAGGGTAAGAACGGGGCGGGGGGGTTGGGGGGGGGGGTTCCTTCCAGCGATTCTGCACGCACCGCGGGGAAGATCTGTGGTAGGAAACTGTCCACGAGCCCCCGTGGCGTAGCCCACGCACCCAACAGCCCGGGCATCTGCAGGCGGACAGCCGCTTCCAAGCTGCAGACAGGTTTTAAGGACCAGGGATTTTTTTTTTTGCCTCTACGCTGCTACAGGATCTCCGTCGGAGCCTTCGCACCACCCCTCAGAGGCCTGAATTCCTCACTGGAAGCTCCTGACGGGGCACGACATGAGTCTAACTGTTCTCCCGAGATCACTGCAGACCTCGATTTGCTCTTTAACACCTGCCTCGGGCGCTTAAAGCTTCCAGTTTTTGGGCAAGCGTCCCGCGTGCCGTTCCACCCCTACCCTAGCAGCGGGAACGCGCAGGGCGAAATTAAGCGAGAAGCTTCCCCTTAACCACCCGGTGAGACAGCCACGTAAAACCCTAAGCGGCTTTCCACAGCCCCGGCTCAACGCGTAAGCAGCTAGCGGCCTTTCGGATCGCAGGAAGAGGTTACGGCAGCTCTGCACTTTCCAAGGGAACCATCTGGGGCTAAAAACCTGAGGGGGGGAGCTACTTTAGGTCGGCTGTGCCGCAGCGGCGGCGCGCTCCCGCTCCTCCTCCTCCGCGGTGCCGCGATGCGTCTTAATATCGCAGGGGGCACGACAGGGAGGAAGGTAATTCCCGGCCTCTTTGGGGTCCCGGCGCCTCCCTTCGAACATCACCACGCGTATCCGCTATAAGCCACGCTGGGAAAAAGCGTGGCTGCCCCAGGACGGAAGACGGAAGGCTCCGAGAGCCTCTCGCCCCCCGGAAAAAGCCAAACCCGGAGCGGAAATAATAGAAAAGCGCGCGCCCAGGCGGACAACGTCCTCGTGCCTGCTCTGCGCTAGCTCGCGGTGCTCCGGCGGGCTGCCGAAGCTCGGCCGCGCGCCCCTTTACCTGCTGCTGCGAGGAGCCGCCCAGCGGCCCGTTCATCTGCTCGTAGTACCTCCGCTCGGCGTCGTCATACTTGAACTTCTCGAACCAGATCCTCTCGTGGGCGAGGAACTCGACCGCCATTTTTCTGCGGGGAAAAAAAAAAAGAAATAAAAAAAAAAACAAACCAAAAACAACGAAGTGAGGCGCTAGAAGCGGCTGAGATTAGCAGCTTGCGACGGGGCTGGGAGAAGAGCGCTCTCTGCCCCCGCAGCTCGCCTCCCCTCCCGGGGTGGGGGAAGCTTTAAGCGAGCAGGATCCTCTTAGGGAAGCGGGGCAGGCCGCCCGGCCGCCCGCCTGCCTCGCCTGACCCGGCACCGAGAGCGGGGACGGGCTGAACCAGCTGCTGCGGAGCTCCTTCCGCAGCGAAGCTCGCAGAGCGGGGCTTCCTACGGGACGCTCGCGACCGAGCCTGCTGCTAAAAACGTCCTTTATTTATTGCTGGAGGAGGGGAAGGCGAAGGCGGAGAAGACGCCGCGCCAAGCGGCCCGTGCCGCGCTCCTCACCCCGTGCCTCCCGTTATTTCAAGCCGGGGGACAGCTACGGGCCCAGCACCGGTCCGGGAAGGCGGTGGGAGCAAGAATAAAGCACCGCAACCCGCCCGCGCCACTACCAGGCTACACCACACAACAGGGAAGGCACCAAAAGCCCCCACCCCCCCTCCCCACCAGCTCAACAACCCCAAATCTCCCCCGTGAAACGCGCGCCCTCCCTCACCCCCCCCTCCTTCAACGGGGTCAAGGTCCTCCAGCCTCGAGACCCTTCCCGGCACTCGACGCCTCCAGACCCTGCTCGAGCTGCTGGCCGCGATCAGGGAGGAAGAAGCCCGGTTCCGGCCGAATTACGCCCATTTTAGCCCACCCCAACTTTCCCGGTGAAGGGTGCAAGGCGTAACGCCTAGTTCTGCGCAGCTAAGAGCAAATTACCCCAATTAGGACAGGGTCCAAGGCTCTGAAGGTGTCCTGTAACTACCCAGCCGTGCCACTCCGCCTTAAAACTTCTCAAACAAGCCCTAGCGACCCCTTCTTTTTGCGCGCGCGTTGGGTTTAACCCGGAAGAAATTTCTCCTACTTTGTTCCCGGCGCGGGGGCGGTCGAAGCTTGGGCAGCCGGCCGGGAGGGTTTTACTGCCGGGGGGGGTCGGGGCACCTCCGCGCTCTCTCCTGCTCTTGAGGCTTTCAGAGCCTCGGCCGCGTAGTACCGCGCCTCGGCACGGTCGTACGCCGGCTTGCTGAGCCACGTGGCCTCGCTGTCCTCGTGGAGGAAGAAGGAGGAGGGGGGCGGAGAGCTGCCGGCGGCCTCCGCGTGCTCGGCGCCCTCTTTTTTCCCGGCGCCCGGGTTCTCCCCGTCCTCCTGGGGCTCCTTCAAGGCTTCGGGGGAGCCGCGCCGCCGCCGCTCGGCTTTTTCCGGCGGGGGACCGTCGAAGAGGTTCTCGTAGAAGCTCTTCTCGGCGCCGTCGTAGAGGGGTTTCTCCAACCACACCTCCGCCACGAGAGCCTGCAAGCTCGAAGCCTGCGGCTTACCGTTCACCGTCCGGCGGGGGGAGGCCGGCGAGCCGGTAACGAGGGGAGCGGGGCCGACGGCGGCCGGGGCCAAGCTCGGCGTGGCGGGGGTCGGCAGGGCCGTCCCGTAGCCTTCGTCCGGCGTTCTCAGCCCGGCGTCGTCAGCGTCGGGGAGGACGGAGGGAACGGCGAGGACGCTCGGAGGAACGAAGAGCCGAGACCTTTCGACGAACGCCTTCTCGGCCTTATCGAAGTCGGCCTTGTTGAGCCAGACGCCCCGAACGAGGTGGTGGCAGGCGCTCAGGCCGCCGTGGGAGCAGGGCAGGGCCGCCGAGAGCGTCCACGGCTCGGGGACGTCTTGGCCAGCTCTCGGCGCGGGCGGCTCGGCGGCCAGCTCAGCCTCAGCCGCCTCCCGGCTCCGCCAATCCACCCTTTTTTGATTGTACAGGTTCTCGGCGCGGTCATAGGAGGGCTTCTCGAACCACACGCGGTCGGCGGCCAAGCCGCTCAGGACCGAGTCCGACGCCTTGGAGGCCGCGCCTTTGGCTTTCGGAGACCGCTTCCTCTTCCTCTGCTTCTTCCCGTTCCTCCCTCGTTTCGGGTCCCCCTTGAGCTCGCCCCCTCGGCGACGGGGTCGTCGTTGCAGACTCCGTTCACGGCCTCCGCATTCACGGCCTCCGCCTCCGGGCACTCCTCGGGGGCGGCGGAGGCGGCGGCCAGCATCGCTTCTCGTTCGTAGTGCAGCCTCTCGGCTTCGTCGTACTTGTGTTTGTCCACCCACACTTTCTCCACCGGGCACGGAGGCTTCCTCGTCCTCATCTTCCGAAGAGGGGCAGCGTTAAAAGATAAGCACAACAGTGTAGTGGCGGCAAAATCAAGCAAAGCGAGGGCATGCAGACCTCAGCGATTTCTTAACGTGGAACCGACAAAAGCCATCGTGCCGTTATTACTCGCATTTAAGAGCCTAAGCATTCAGGTTTTTTGGTTTTTTTTTTTTTTTTGGTATAAATTGTAGCTCAGAGAAGCGAAACCGCCTCCGAACACGCCCAATTTCCGAGGAACCGGATTCCTCCTCAAACGCTCGCGCTGTTCTGAGGGCTACTTCTGCACGCCACCGTGTAGCGATTTAAAAAGAAAAGGTGCTGGCTGGAGGCACCTCGAATTTCCCTTCTGGGAGGCGACCGCCAGGATAAGGCCGCTGGGGTCCCGCTCAAAGCCCTGGTACGTGAGAAATCGCTTCGAGTTAGCAGGTTAGCCCTTAATTACCTGTTAGGGACCATCAACCAGGCACTGATTTGGGAAGGCGTGCTGAAAACAAAAAGCTGTCCTAATTTCTGAGTATTTTAGGGGTCATCGCTCAGAGCTATTTGTGTTTTGCTAGCAGGAAGCCGGCAGGGGGAGCTGACGGAAAAAGCCTGACACAATTTCGGTTCAAAAGCCGGGCTGCCGGCGAACCAAAAGGGACCCAGAGCTGGAGATCGTTAACATAGGTTCCACAAAAATATGTGCTGTTCGTATAAAAAAAAAAAACATTGCTCGTGCTTTGGGTTTTCCTGCCCTAATCAGACTTCAGAGGGGAAAAGAAAAATAATCAGGCAGCTTCCAGTATGTGCAGGTAATCGGGAACGGTAAAGGAAACACCTTTGATTGCTTGAGCCTTTAGCCCAGGGAGTAAAGTACCCAGAGCGGTAAAGACAACTGGCCCTCATTCCAACTAAAGATCCTTGCTTTAGAAGCTTTATTTAAAAAAAATGCAGCTTAAATTAGTAAAGCAGTGAATTTCAGTTATCGGCGTACCGATTTAAACGGGATTTTTGGAGGGGGGCACCAAGACGAGGCAACGCCCGCGAGCTACACCTGAATTTTAGGCATCTGATTGATCCCGGGGAGAACAGGCTACAAAGGGATCAAGTAAAAGCTCCAGGCCAGCGTCTCTGTTCCCCCGATTTCCCTGAAGGCACAGAGCCACGGGGACGGCTGGGAGTACTTACTTTTTTTTTTCCCGCTCCTACGACAGCATTAAGAGAAAAAATTACGAGTTAGAGAGATTTCCAAGCACCGGAGGTGCAGCAGCTCATCGGCAAGGACACAAACAACAGCCAAACGCGTTAACGTGTAGTTAACTGCCCCCATAATATGTATTTAATTAAACTTACGGCTGGCTAGCTCGCCAGGACTACGCATCTTCAGCAGGCACCACCACAGCCAGCCAGTTACCTTTAATTTTAAGCAACAATTAAAATATACATATGCAAAAGGGCTCCCGGTGATGACAGGGAGCTTTCAGAGGCTCCCGGGATTGTCACGGCTGCCTCGAGCGGGTGACGAAGCGAAGCTCGGGTTTAAGGCAGGTAAGGGCGAAGAGCAAACCCTTAAAGAAATCCCCGAGATTTAAGGATCGGAGTGCCAGGTCCTGAATTTGCACGACTGCCGTTATTTGGAGCCGGCAATCCGCGCAGTAATTCCTGCGGGAGATGGAAAGCGAACGCCAGGGCCAACGATCGGCCGAATTTTTCAGAGAAATCCTCAAAACGATGCGTGCAAGCTCGCAGAATCCCTTCAGGATTAACGGGCAGGGCCATGCCCACGAGGCTGCACCTCCGCGGCCCGGCCAGACGCAGATTCTCCGGTCCCGGACCACGCGAAGCCGGCTGGTTCTGCCCGGGAGCGCAAACCCCGAGCCTTGCGACCACGAATTCCCCACCCGACGGAGCTCGGAGGAATTCGAAGGGTTGTGGTTTCCTGAGATCATTGCCGGGGAAGGGCTCGGCAGAGGGAAACGCCGCCAAGAGGAGGCATCAGCACGCCCAAGACGCTCGCAGCACCCCACGTTTCCGTAGAGGTCAAAGCTGAGGCTCACTCGGGACCAAGGACCCCATTTCCAATGAGTTTACAGACAAGAAAGGGAAAAAAAACCAACAAAACCAGCATTTCTGCTCTGCGTTCATCTGAAGGGACGAATTTAGCTCCTCAGAGGTCTCGGAGCAAATTTTAAACGGGTAAGCTTGGACTCCTAACGCCCGGAGCTTTATTTTTAAAGGCTTAAAGCCAAGCGAGCGACCTCGAGCCCAGGAGCGCCCAGGCCCAAGACACGCGACAGTTTTCCTCCTCCAGTGCCTTTACAACGGAAAAACAAATTCTATCGCTCCTATTTCTCAACGCCACGTATCAAACGCTCCCCGGTAGCGAAGCATCTCGGGCGAATGCCCCCCCAAAAAGCTCCTGAAGAGCCAACGAAAAGCCCGAAGGGTTTTTCGTCGTCCGCTCACCGCTTCCCGGGCGTTTTGGAGCCAGAACGAATCTTCCAGCGCTGCAGGACAGTGCCCGACGTTAAAAACAGGCCCCGAAAAGGTCTCCGTTGTCCTTCTGTCAACCCTCTCTATTGTTGTTCTGTCAAAAGCTTTGGGCTTGAGCTATTTGGCGGCGTTATCCCCCTTAAATCTTAGCTACTTTTTAGGTAAAACCGCGGCGCACGACGCATCATCCTGCGGCTGCAGCCAAAAAAAAAAAAAGGAGGAAGTTTGGTCGGCTCCGTGTCTTGGCTTAGCAGAAGCTGGTCCTTCTCTCCAGGAGCGCGTTACGTCCCTCCTGACACGAGGGCCGTACAGCAAAGGCGTCTTTTCGCTGTAAAAGTGTTTGTTGCAGCTCCCCGGGGAAATGAATTGCATCGGAGGGGTGTCAGGAGGCGGCGGGAGGGGAAGGAGCAGGTCCACAGGCGCGATTCTGCTCCTTTCCGCCGAAGCCCTGCGGGAGGCTTCGTCCCGGCGAGGCACTGGTCAGTATTTGAGCCACGTCTGCCCCGTACCTACCTGCTCTCGAGGCAAGCAGCAGTCCTCCCGCTCCTCCCCTGCTCGCTGGTGATTCAGAGCGAGTTCAGAGAACCGAGGCGGGGAAGAAAAAAAAAAAACCAGGCTGCTTTCGCACCAGGGGGGCCGGTGGCACCTCGCAGCGGTTCCTCAACGCGGGCACCGGGTCGACGCAGGGAGCAGAAGCGAAGGGAAGCGCTAAGGCTTGCGTGGTACAGGTTTTTTTTTTCCTTTTTTTTTTTTTTTGCCGGTTTCACTCCCCGGATCGGCTCTGCCCTCGTCAGATCACCTCCGCTCTAAGAGGAAGCTCCGTGCAACCGTTTACACGGGGAAACGACGCTGCCGCCAACCTCAGCCGCCTGAAATCTTGACTCTTTGCTCCCCCCCCGGCCGCGACGGGGGCCGATCGCTAACGAAAACCCAACCGAGGGCTTGGGAAAGCGGCAGCGGGGGAAGAGAGGGGAGAAGCAGCCGCCTTCGGACGGAACAGCACAGTCGACGGCAAGAGGAACAGGAAAAAAAAAAAGGCGTACCTGCAAAGTCAGGAAGGAAAAGGGCACACCTAGAAGAGGAGAAGACAGGATCGCAGCCCGACGGCCCAGCAAAGGCGTTTTCCCCTCGGTACTGAGCACAGAAAGGTCTGTGAATGTCAGATTACGATCAATCGTAAAGCAGCAGCAGTCCGGATATCGAAGGACAACCCCGTGGTGGCTGAAAGAACAACCCCGTGCCGGTTTTGGCGACCACCAGGAGGGGCAGAAGGCTGGGAAAAGGAAGGACAGCAGCCTCAGCACCTCGAGTTACTGCTGCAATTCCTTGGAAATCCCAAAAGGGCACGGCAGGCAGCCTCTGCACGTGCGCTCCCCCTGGGCTCTGCCTGCTCCCCGAGCAGAGGGGCTGAAGCCGGGTTTCCTCCTGAGCTCCGGGTGGGGGGAAAAAAAAAAAAAAAAAGGAAAAGCAGGAGAAGGGGGAGAGGGCGAGGCGAGCCGAGCAGATCCCGCGGGCAGCAAAGCGCGAAGGGACTCGAGCAGAGCCCTGACGCAGCGGAGCCGAGGCCGGGTCCCAGCCCGCTGCAGGCGGCACCGCGGCGCTGGGCTGGGGCCAGCTGAAGGTTACCCGGAGCCTTCGGCACCAGCAGGGTGGGCTTCGCTGAGCTTAATCCCCGGCGGTCTCTGTCCCTTAACGGAGCAAGGATGACGCGGGGGGGACGGACGCAGGGCCGCAGCCCAGGTTTGGAGCTGCCAGCTTCAATTTTTCCCCCCCCAAGCCTCCAAAAATCCTTGCCAAGGACCTGGGGGGGGGGGGTAAAGCACAGGTGCTGGGGGCTCTCACAACCTCCTCGCTCAGGTCTGGGACTAAACAGAGGTGGGGGGAGCCCTGAAACCTCCCTTCAATCAGCCTGGAAGGAGAAAGGGGGTATTTTTTTTTGGGGGGGGGGGGGGGTGCTGTGTGGTGATATGCTTGGGGAGGTCGCAGAGCTGACATAAGAAGGGAAAGGAGCTGGGAGATTTGGGGAGGGGCAGCACACGCCCCTCTGAGAAACGGGAACACGACCGGAGGGGGGCAAAAACGCCCCAAAACTCCTCCACGGGGGCTCTGAGGGCGGGGGGGGGGGGGGGGGGACACACAGGGGACGCCCCCGTTGTGGAGGCAGAAAGAAGGAGGAGACCCCACAGGGGACAGAAAACCACAATGACCCCGTTCCCTGCGGCAGCACGAGGGGACCCCAAAACAGACCCCAAATACCCTCAGGGGACCCCAAATACCCTCAGGGGACCCCAAATACCCCCAGGGGACCCCACAGCTCGCTGCCCACGAAGGAAAAGCCCCCCCAAAACCCCTTCCCCCGGCCTCGAAAGGGGATGAGGCCCAACGGGCAGCGCCCCCCGGGGGCCAGGAGAAGCTGAAGGGGCTCCAGAGGCGCTGTGAGGGGGGGGGGGGGGGGGAGGGATCGCGGGGGCGACGGGGGCTCCATTGGGGGGGGGGGGGGGGCGTCACTCACCAGCGGCGCTGGGCGCGGGCGGCTCCGCTCCGCTCGGCGTCCGCCGGGCAAAAGGGGGCAGGGAGCGGCGCGCGGGGGGTTGTGGGCGCGGCGCGAACCACGCGCGGCGGCGGCGGGGGGGGGGGGGGGGGGGGGGGAGCCGTGGGGAGGGGAGGGGCGAAGGAACGGGGACGCGGGGCGCGGACCGGGAAGCGCAGGGCACGGCTGAGAGCGTTTCATCGTGCGAGGTGAGGCCGGGGATGCCAAGCGGGGAGGGAGGGGAAAAAAGCGAGGTGCCTCCCCCCCCCTCCCCCCTCGCGGTGCGATTGGTACAGCCCAGAAGCACGGCGGGGATAGCGGGGAAGAGTCCAACAGCGCGGCGGGGAGGGGGGGGGAGAGAGGGAGGGAAGGGGAGAGGGGGGGAAGGGGGGGGGGGGAGAGAGGGAGCGCGCATGCGCTCTAGGCGCCGGCCGGCTCGGGGCTGGGAGCGGAGACAAAGGCGCCCCCCCCCGCCCCTCCCCCCCTCCCCGCTTATAACGCGCCCCATGGCGGCGGGGGCGGCTGCGAGCCCGGGGGGGGGACGGAGCCGGGCAGGGGGCTTGGGGGGGGGGCAAGGGGCCAAGAGGGTGGGGTTGGGGGCTCGGGGGGGCGAGAAGGCTCCGAGGGGGGCGGCGGCGGCGATGGCGGGGGGTCGGCGGGGGGGGGGAGGCGGCGGGAGGGGGGGCGTGGGGGGGGTGGTGTCGGTGAAGATGGCGCTGAGGCGGGCGTACTCCATCAAGGACAAGCTGCAAGCCATCGAGCGGGTGAAGAAGGGCGAGCGGCAGGCGTCGGTGTGCCGGGCTTTCGGGGTGCCGGGGGGGACGCTGCGGGGTTGGCTGAAGGACGAGGCGAAGCTGCGCTGGTTCCTGGAGCAGCTGGGGGGGGAGGTGGGCACCCAACGCAAGAAGATGAGGTTGGCCAACGAGGAAGAGATCGACCGTGCCGTCTACGCTTGGTTCCTCGCCCTCCGGCAGCACGGCGTCCCCCTCTCCGGGCCCCTCATCCAAGCCCAAGCCGAGGCTTTCGCCCGCCAGATCTACGGCCCCGAGTGCACCTTCAAGGCCAGCCACGGCTGGTTCTGGCGCTGGCAGAAGCGCCACGGCATCTCCAGCCAACGCATCTACGGCGAGGGCGGCCTCCCCGCCGCCGCCGCCGCCGAGCACGAGCGGGCGCCCGCCGCCCGCCCCGAGCCCCCGCCGCCGACCCCGGCCACCGACGCCGGGGGTTACGGCGATGAGCAGATCTACAACGCCAACGTCACCGGGCTCTACTGGAAGCTGCTGCCCGGGCAGGCGGCGCGGCGGCGGCCGGCTCCCCGCCAACGGGTCACCGTGTTGCTGGCCGCCAACTTGACCGGCTCCCACAAGCTGAAGCCTTTGGTGGTCGGCGGCCTCCGCGACCCCCCCAGCCTCCGCCACCACAACCAGGACAAATTCCCCGCTTGCTATCGCTACGGCCCCGAGGCCAGGTTGGGGCCGGCTCTCCTCAGGGCTTGGTTCTTCGAGGACTTCGTGCCGGGCGTCAAACGCTACCTGCGGCGGAGCTGCCTGCAGCAGAAGGCCGTGTTGTTGCTCAGCTCCCCGACGCCGCCCGCCTGGGGAGGCCCCGAGGAGCTCCCCCAGCTTCAGACTCCCGACGGCTCCATCCGCGCCCTCTTCCTCTCCAAGGGCCCGGCCGGGAACGGCTCGGCCGGAGGGGTGGCCGAATCCCGGCCCCGCTGGAGCAAGGGGTGGTGGCCGCCTTCAAGCAGCTCTACAAACGGGAGCTGCTGCGCTTGGCCGTCTCGTGCGCGGCCGGGGGGGGCGGCGGCGGCGGCGGCGCCGGGGGCCCCGTGGACTTCGTGCGCTCCTTTCTCCTCAAGGACATGCTCTACTTGGCCGGCCTCTCCTGGGACCTCATCCCCCCCGGCGCCATCGAGAAGTGCTGGCTGCTGGGGCTGCGCGCCGCCTTCGAGCCCCAGCCCGGGGAGGAAGAGCGAGGAGACCGGCCGGCCGGGGAGGAAGGCGGTGGGGACGGCAAAGTCTTCAGCGACCTGACCCACCTGGCCGCGTTGGCCTACAAGCGCCTGGCTCCCGAGGAGGTGGCCGACTGGCTGCACTTGGATGACACGGCCCCGGGTGCGGGGGAGGACGATGGGGATGAGGACGCCGAGGAGGAAGGCTCCGGAGGCTGTGGGGTGGAGGAGGAGGAGGAGGAGGAGGAAGAAGAAGCGGTTGCCGGAGATGGGACTGGCGGAAAGGACAGTGGGGCTGGCGGGCTCGGGGAAGGGGGCCCCCCGTTGCTGCCCACGGCCCGGGAAGCCATCAGGGGGCTGGAGACGGCGCTGCGCTGGCTGGAGGGCCAGGACCCGCGGCAAGTGGGGCCGCTGAAGCTGGTGCAGCTCCGCTCCCTCATCAGCATGGCCCAGCGGCTGCACCGCGCCCGCAGCCCCGATCCCTAGGGCAGGGCGGCCGGCCACCCGTCGGCTACCGACCGCCTCGCCCCCCCGGGGACACCCGTGGGGCTGGGGACACCCGCGGGGCTGGGGACACCCCGTTTGTCCTGGCAGGGCTGGCAGCGGAGGTGCCAGCTCCCCTCCGGCACGGGCAGTTCAGGAGGCCCAGACCCCCGTGGGTTACCGTGGCTGAAGTGTGTGTGTGGGGGGGGAGTCACATTTTAGGGCTAACGGGGTTTTTTATTTGTGCGACGCCCTCCACGCGTCGCCTGTTCGAGGGTCGTTCCCCACCCTAAGCTCGTTTAGGAGGTGCTGTTTTTTTTTTTTAATCCCGTGAGGCTGAGCAGGACGGGTCCTGGGTAATCGGGGCACCACGGGGATGGGGAGGGTGGCGTCCGTGCTGCCCCCGTGGGGAAGCAGGGTGACGGAGAGACCCCCCTGAGGAGCCGGCACCGTGGGGCAAGCTGCATTTCCACGCCGTAATTCCCCACCTCTCGGAGCACGCAGCTGTGTGATTGGGACGTTTCCTACCCCACAGCGGCGTCGAAGACGGATGCGCTGGGTTGTGGCCAAGGTCTTCGAGGAAAGGGGATGGGATTTGGGGAGGACAGATCCTGCAGGGAGGCGATGCGGGTGTAGGATCCGTATCGCCTCGGTGTCCTCACATCTTCAAGCGGACGGCGGGACCGCTCCCGGGGTGCTGCCCTAAAGGGGATGGTGACGCCCCTTCCGCTGCCAAAACGGTTTCCTGTGAAACCGGGGAGATTTGGGGCTGCTGTAAGACGACTTTCGTCGTGCACTGGATTGGGACGGGGACGCGGGGGGGGGGATTACCGGCAAGCTGCAGATCCCCCGGTGAGGGTCGCCAGCAGCCCTCCCGTGACAGCACGGCAGCACCCGGACCCACGGAGACCTGCTGAACGCGTCCCGTCGTCCCAGCGCCCTCGTGAAACCAAGTTTTGGGGTCCAGGCTCCTGTTTTGCCCCGTGTCTTGTGTGAGGTGGGAGCAGGGGCGGCTCCCGGAGCTGTCGTGAAATACCGGGGGCATCGGATGTGAATTAAGCAGCTCTTTCCTCGACCCGATGTTGATAAAATTTTAGCCTACTTAGCCAAATTATTGAAAAAAGGAGAAAAAAAAAAATCATTCAAGCCGACGTGCCCTGTGTCAGCAGGCGGGATGGGTGTTTTTTACTTGTCGGGTCTTTGTCTCATGATTTCAGAGTTTACGGAGATTAAACGGATTTTTATTCCCGCTCTGAGGTTGTCTTTTGTAACTGGTCCCTCGGAGCTGCCGCTCCGCCGTGTCCCTGGCGCTCCCGAGCACGGCTCGCCCGGTGCCCAAAACGCCGCGTCTGTCCCCAAAACGCTCCAAGCTGGGCTCAGCCTCTTCTTCCGAGCCCTGTTCGCAAGTACAATCCCATCGGCTGAGACCGAGAACTAATAAAAGTGGATGTAGTGGCCTTTAAACCCTATTTTCTCCTCCAGATGGATGCAGAGCTTCGAAGAACGCGGCGTCAAACGGGGATTTTGCGTCGTTGGCATCGAGCGCTTAACGTGCTGCTCCCTCAATTCCCCGTCGGTCTCATCTCTCAGCAAGAAGCAGCATGCAAAATCGGGGTTTGGAGCTGGCGTTTGTCCTTTCCTGTCCCCAAACTGCTGCGGAACCAAGGTCGATATTCGGACTACGGGAGAAATAAACTCTTTTTCCTCTTCAGACCCAGCCAGCCTCCCAGTTTCAGCCGCTGCCGGGCTCCGAGCCAGCACGTTGCGTAGAGCCCGACCCGTTTTGTGCTCCCCCCTTCCAGCTTTGCATCCTAAAACATCCTAAAACCTGAGCTGTGGCTGACTTCGAGCACCCAGCTGGGAGGGAACTGGTGGAGGACGGGCTGTGTTTCCCTCCACTGGCAAAGCCAGCAAGGTAGTGGCAATAATTTACCTGCTATATATATATATATATTTTAATTAATGTAATTTAAACCATTTTTGTGCGACTTAGCAGAACGATGAAGGCTGCTGCCTGCTGGTAGGCAACCCCGGCAAGGACCAGTGAAGCGGAGGGGACGATTTGGGAAAATTAAGCTATTTTTTGGGCTCGTGCCGCTATTGCCCAGGGAAGAAGGGGCGCAGCCGCCTCTCGCATCTCCCCGGGCTTGGTGCCGCCAGCGGTGTCACCGCCGTCTGCTGCTCCCCCCGGGGACGGATCAAAGCAGCAGGAGCCGGAGGGGGTGCTCAGCACCTGGGTGTTTCGCCAGGAAGGCGCCTTTCATCTTCAAAGCATCCCCCAAACCTCCCGCTAATTGCATCCGGAGGAGAAGGGAGCTTCATCGGGGCTTGCGAAGCGATCGGATCCTCACCCAAGCGGCGTGCCCACATGTAACCAAGAACCGGGCGCCGCGGCTCAGGATCAGCTCCGGCCCCACCAAAGCTGCAAGAGGGGAGGGTCAGGTTGGGGGTTAGGGAAAGGTTCTGCACCCAGAGGGTGGTGGGGCGCTGGGACAGGCTCCCCAGGGCCGTGGCCATGACCCCGAGCCTGCTGGAGTTCGAGAAGGATTTGGACAATCGCCCTCAGACACGGGGTCTGGTTTTTGGGTGGCCCTTGGTGCAGCCGGTTGGACGTGACGAGTCCTCATAGGTCGTAACTTGAGATATTCTGTGATTTTAGGATTCATCCTGGCCCTGCTCCCCGAAAGCCATGTCCCCGTCCCTGTCTCAGTGCCACGCGTGCCAGCAGCCATCCCGGCACGCAGCCGGCGTGGCGTCACCACCAGGCAGCACTTCTGTGCCGCGCGGGCGCCGCAGCACTGGCACAGCCTGCCCGGGGCGGGCGCTGGGGTCTCCCCCTTGGAGATCCCCTAAAAATTGCTTGGACGTGGGGCTGGGCACCAGCCGGGGACTGGACCCGATGGCCCCAGAGGTGCCACCCACCCTCAGCCGCTCCGATTCTGCCATCCCTGATGTCCCAGCGCCTCAGAGCGGCACAAACCCCACTGCTGTCGCCTCCCCGAGGAAAAAAAGGCACCGAAGGGACCAGAAAGAGCCAAGCCTTGCCTCCGTGCTGCCCACCTTTATTGGGTCCCAGCCCCGCAGCGGTGGCCAGCCACGCGGGCACCCCCGGCCAGGTTCTCCCGAGGGCTCGAGGTCCCCGCAGGGCTTTGGTCTGGGGGTTCGCCACGGCCGGAGGACGAGAAGCAGCAGCAGCTCTGGTCCCTGGCGCCAGGGGGGGACGGGACGGGACGGAGGTGGCCGTCCCTGACCCGTCCCCTAGTCCTCGCCCACGTCGCGGGCTCGCTGGGTGGCAGCCTCCACGGCGCTCATGACGGTGGCGCGCAGCGCGCCCTTCTCCAGCTGGTGCAGCGCGTGGATGGTGGTGCCGCCGGGCGTGCAGACGTCCCCGCGCAGCTTGGCCGGGTGCTCCCCCGTCTCCAGCATCACCTTCGCCGCGCCCTGAGGGTGCGCGGGGCGGCTCAGGGCCGGAGGGGGGGGCCGGGGGGGGTGAGGAGCAAAGGAAGGGGTCTACGTTCCCACCTCCTCCCGACCTCCGTTTCGCCCGGGGGACCGCAGCATCCTCCCGCCTCCCCCCAGCTTTCCGGGGGGGACAAGGTGCTGAAGCACCGGAGGAGCCGGTGACATCGAGAGCTTGCGCCGAGCCCGGCAGGCGCCGCAGAGCCGGGGCACCGCGGGGGAGGAGGAGGAGGAGGACGCGGGGAGCCCCCCAGGAGCCCCCCGCGAGCGACGGCACCGACTCACCAGCAGCGTCTGGGCCGCGATCCTGCTGGCCAAGGCACCCGGCATCCCCATCTTCACGGCCCCCTCGGCCAGGGCTTCAGCAAACAGGTACACCTGGGGAAGGCAAAGCACCCAAGGGGAGAAAAGGGGTGGGGGGGGGGGGGGGGCCCCGACCCTACGAGGAGCGGGGTCTCCGCCGCCGCTGAGCGCGGTGCGGCGGCGGCGCTTACGTAGGCGACCCCGCTGCCGCTGAGGCCGGTGTGGATGTCGATGTAGGACTCGGGCACCTCCTCGCAGAGCCCGCAGGAGGTCAGGAGGTTCCGGAGGAGGGCGGCGTCCTCGTCGCTGGCCCCGCTGCCCCGGGCGAACACCATGGCCCCCGCCTGCACCACGCACGGCAGGTTGGGCATGAGCCGCAGCACCTTGGTCCCGGCGGGGAGCAGCTGGGGAAGAGACGGGCACGGGAGGGGGGTGTCAGCGTTTTGGGGGGGGGTCCTGAGCCTCTGGGTGTCACCCGTGGGTGCCGGCGGGGGAAGGAGGTGCAGGGGGTGTCAGCTGGGTGGGGACGGAGGCGTGGGACTGGGCGCGAGGTGGTGGCGGGGCGGGGGGGAGAAGGAGGAGGAGGGAGAAAAATAAGAAGGAAGGAGGGGGAAAAACGGGGGAGGAGGAAAAAGGGAGGAGGAGAAGGAAAAAGGAAGGAGGAGGCAGGATGAGGGAGAAGGAGGAGGAAAAAGAAGGGGAAAAAGGAGGAGAAGGAAAAAGGAAGGAGGAGGCAGGATGAGGAAGAAGAGGAGAGAAAAAAAGAAAAAAGGAGGAGAAAAAAAGGAGGAGGTGGAAAAAGGGGGGAGGAGGCGGAAAAAAAAAAAAAAAAAAGGAGAAAAAGGAGGAGGAGGAAAAAGGAAGGAAGAGGCAGGATGAGGAAGAAGAGGAGAGAAAAAAAGAAAAAAGGAGGAGGAAAAGGGAAGGAGGAGGAAAAAGGGAAGGAGGAGGAAAAAGGGAAGGAGGAGGAAAAAGGGGAGGAGGAGGGGGGAAAAAAACAAAAAAAGGAGGAGAAAAAGGAGGAGGAAAAACGAAGGAGGAGGCAGGATGAGGAAGAAGAGCAGAGAAAAAAGAAAAAAGGAGGAGGAAAAGGGAAGGAGGAGGAAAAAGGGAAGGAGGAGGAGGAAAAAGGGGAGGAGGAGGAGGAAAAAGGGGAGGAGGAGGAGGAAAAAGGGGAGGAGGAGGAGGAAAAAGGGGAGGAGGAGGAGGAAAAAGGGGAGGAGGAGGAGGAAAAAGGGGAGGAGGAGGAGGAAAAAGGGGAGGAGGAGGGGGGAAAAAAAACAAAAAAAGGAGGAGAAAAAGGAGGAGGAGGAAAAAGGAAGGAGGAGGCAGGATGAGGAAGAAGAGCAGAGAAAAAAGGAAAAAAGGAGGAGGAAAAGGGGAGGAGGAGGAAAAGGGGAGGAGGAGGAAAAAGGGGAGGACGAGGAAAAAGGGGAGGACGAGGAAAAAGGGGAGGACGAGGAAAAAGGGGAGGACGAGGAAAAAGGGGAGGACGAGGAAAAAGGGGAGGACGAGGAAAAGGGGGGGAGGACGAGGAAAAAGGGGAGGACGAGGAAAAAGGGGAGGACGAGGAAAAAGGGGAGGACGAGGAAAAAGGGGAGGAGGACGAGGAGGACGAGGAGGAAGGGGGTGTCAGGGTGCACCCACCCGCTGCAGCTTCTGCAGGGTGACGCCGGCCGCCAGTGAGACGACGACGTGGTGGGGCCCGACGGCGGGCCGGATCTCCTGCAGGACGCCCGGCAGGACGTGGGGCTTGGTGGCCAGGAAGACCAGGGTGCAATCCTGCAGCACCTCCAGGTTGCAGCGCGTGGTCCGGCACCCCAAATCCTGCCCGTGGGCAGGGCCGAGCGTCACAGCCCCGCAACCCCGCGGCGTGTTGTCCCCCCCCCACCCCAACCCCACCTCCTAATTTCACCTGGACCCCTACGAGGACGAGGCAAAGCTTCGCAAAGGGGGAAAGGGAACCCCCAAAACCCCCAACCCCAAGGTGCCTCCCGCCACCGCCCGGGGCTTTGTCACCGTCCCCGGGGCCCCGCTCACCCGCCAGGCGTCCAGGTTCCTGTCCGAGGGCGCGCTGGCCAGGATGCTGCCGGCTGGCACCTTCCCTTGGGGGACACGGGGACCGGGGTGAGCGGCCGGGGTGGCCCCGCAGCAGTGGGGCCACCCCAGCGTGGTGGGGACGCGCTGCTCTGGCCCCAGCCCCATCGGCCTGGGGGACACGGGGCGACGGGGGCCCGATCCTGTCCGTCCGTGGGTCAGCCCAGGTGCTGTCCCAAGGTCCCAATGTGCCCACATCCCTAGGTCCCCATGTCCCCACGTCCCCAGGTCTCAATGTCCCCACACCCCCAGGTCCCCACACCCCCAGGTCCCCACACCCCCAGGTCCCAAGGTCCCCACTTCCCAGTGTTCCATGTCCCAATGTCCCCACTTCTCAATGTCCCCACGTCCCAAGGTCCCCACGCCCCCACATCCCAAGGTCCCCAAGTCCCAATGTCCCCACACCCCCATATCCCCATACCCCCATGTCCCCCACATCCCTAGATCCACACATCCCCATGTCCCAATGTCCCCATGTCCCTAGGTACCCATGTGCCCAGGTCCCAGTGTCCCCATGTACCTAGGTCCCTATGTCCCCACGTCCCAGGTCCCCATACCCCAATGTCCCCACACCCCAGGTCCCCATGTCCCAGTGTCCCCAGGTCCCCACATCCCAATGTCCCCACACCCCAGATCCACGTCCCCAGGTCCCTAGGTCCCCAGATCCCAATGTCCCCATGTCCCCCCATCCCAAGGTCCTATGCCCCTAGGTACCAACATCCCCAGGTCCCAATGTCCCCAGGTCCCAGTGTCCCCATGTACCTAGGTCCCTATGTCCCCACCTTCCTAGGTCCCCATGTCCCCACATCCCCATGTCCCCCACAGCCCAATGTCCCCACGCCCCATGTCCCCACATCCCCGGCTCCCCATGTCCCCACATCTCAATGTCCCCACATCCCAATGTCCCCACGCCCCAGGTCCCCACATCCCAACATCCCAACGTCCCCAGGTCCCCACACCCCAATGTCCCCACGCCCCCATGTCCCAGTGTCCCCACGTCCCCCACATCCCTAGGTCCCCACATCCCCATGTCCCAATGTCCCCATGTCCCCCCATCCCAAGGTCCCCATGTCCCTAGGTACCCACATCCCCAGGTCCCAGTGTCCCCATGTACCTAGGTCCCCACGTCCCCATGCCCCAATGTCCCAACGCCCCAGGTCCCCACATCCCAATGTCCCCACGCCCCAGGTCCCCACATCCCAATGTCCCCACAGCCCAGATCCATGTCCCCACGCCCCCATGTCCCTATGCCCCCATGTCCCCCACATCCCTAGGTCCCCACATCCCCATGTCCCAATGTCCCCATGTCCCCATGTCCCCCCATCCCAAGGTCCTATGCCCCTAGGTACCCACATCCCCAGGTCCCAATGTCCCCAGGTCCCAGTGTCCCCATGTACCTAGGTCCCTATGTCCCCACCTTCCTAGGTCCCCACGTCCCCACGTCCCCACGTCCCCCACAGCCCAATGTCCCCACGCCCCATGTCCCCACGTCCCCGGCTCCCCATGTCCCCACATCTCAATGTACCCACATCCCAATGTCCCCACGCCCCAGGTCCCCACATCCCAACATCCCAATGTCCCCAGGTCCCCACACCCCAATGTCCCCACGCCCCCATGTCCCAGTGTCCCCATGTCCCCCACATCCCTAGATCCGCACATCCCCATGTCCCAATGTCCCCATGTCCCCCCATCCCAAGGTCCCCATGTCCCTAGGTACCCACATCCCCAGGTCCCAGTGTCCCCATATCCCTAGGTCCCCACGTCCCCATACCCCAATGTCCCCCACATCCCAATGTCCCCGCGCCCCAATGTCCCCCCCCCCCCCATGTCCCCACGCCCCCCCCAGTTCCGGGTCACCCCGGGGGGAGGCGACAGCTCTGTCCCCGTGTCCCCCCCCCCCGCAGCACCGGCCCCGTACCTGCCCGCAGCAGCCCCCGGGCCATGCCCCCCGCCATGCGCCCCGCGCCCACGAAGCCCACCCGCAGCTCCGCCGCCTCCATCCCGCGCCGCCCCCCCCCGGAACCTCCCCCCGCCTCGGTTTGTGCCCTCCCATTGGTCGGGCTCCCCCCGCCCCCCCCCGCTGATTGGTGGACGGGGCTGTAAGAGGCGGGACCAAGGCGGGGAGGGGCTTGAGATGTGCGCAGGTGCGGGGGCGCCACGTGGATGGGGGGGGGTAAAGATTGGGGACCCCCTCCCCCCACCCCCAGGGGATGGTGGGGGTATGGGGGGGGTGTCCCTAACCTTGCCCTGTAACCCTAGGGGGTGCTGGGGGGGCTCCCCTATTTGGGGGGGGGGTCCCCCTATTGGGGAGGGGGTCCCCTATTGGGGGGGGATTTTCCAATGGGGAGGGGGTCCCCTTTTGGGGGGGGTGTTCCTCTATTGGGGACAGGGTTCCCCCTATTGGGGGGGGGGGGCTTCCCGTTTTGGGGGAGGGGGTCCCCTATTGAGGAGGGGGTCCCCTATTGGGGGGGATTTTCCTATGGGGAGGGGGTCCCCTATTGGGGGGGGGCGGGTTCCCCTGTTTGGGGGGGGAGTTCCCCTATTGGGGAGGGGTTCCCCTATGGGGAGGGGGGTTCCCCTATTTGGGGGGGGGTGGGCTCAGCTGCACGGCCCCCAGGATTTGGGGAGGGGGCTGCCCCAGCTTTTTGCGTGCCCCCCCCCTTATTTTTCGTGCTGCAGGACCCCCTGCTATGCCACCCCCCCGTTGCTGCTGGGCTCTGCTCCTCCTCTGCGCCCCCGCTGCTGGGGGGCTGCTGGGTTTCGGCACCCCTCCCCAAGAGGGGGGGGCCCCCCCCCAAGGACCGCCGAGCCCCCCCGGCGTCCCCTTCGAGATGGCGACGGGCGACGAGCGCTTCCAGGCCGAGGGGGCGCAGTGGGAGCTGTCGCCCCTGGACTCCTGCCACCGCCAGGTGCGGCCATGGGGGTCCCCTTGGTTGGGATATGGGGGGGACCCTGGGGCCCCCCCCACCTTGGGGAGCCACCCTGGGGTGCCCTGGGGTAAAACAATCCCGTTTATCCTCATTTTGGGGTAAAACAGTCCCGTTTATCCTCGTTTTGGGGTAAAACAGTCCCGTTTATCCCATTCCCCGTGATGCCATATTTCTGCTCCTCACTCCTCCATCCTTGCGCGCTGCTGAAGTTCCCCCCCCCCCCAAAAAAACATTGCGCTCGGGGCTGGCTCCTGGAGCCCGCGCTGCTCCTCGTAGCATCCCCTCTCGCTCCTCCGAGCGCTTTCGGAGAGGGATTTGGCTCCGGGGGGCTCATTATGGGGATGAAACGAGGGGGTTACGCGCGGCGGGGGTGATGCTGACGCCCCCCGCGGTGCCGCCACCCCCCCCAGCCGCTGGCGAGCTGCACGGCCGCCATGGACCCCGACACCCGGAGCGCCTACCGCGTCGTCTCGATCCGCGCCCGCGCCGCCTGCTACGCCGCCCGGCAGCTGGAATTCCGCCGTCGCGCCAAGCGCGCCGTGGCCGCCGCCGCCTTCGACCGGCTCGACGCCACGCGGGCTCTCAAGGTGCGCGGTGGCGGGGTTGGGCGGCGCGGGGCGGGCGGCCGCGGGGCCGCTGCATCACCCCCTTCGTGTCCTCCCCGCGGGCAGGAGGGGCGCGAGGAGCTGCGGGAGCGGACGGCCGAGGGGTTGCGGCGGGCGCTGAGCGGGCGGAGGGCGCTGGAAGAGCAGCAGGAGCGCCTCGCGGGGCAGCAGGGCAGGCTGGAGGCTTCCATCCGCCGCGCCGTGCCGCAGCGGGCGCTGGAGGAGCGGCTCGCCGACGGCGGGCGGCGCCGGGCGGCTCGGCTCGTGGAGGGCGTCGCACGCAGCGTGGGTAAGAGCTGTCGGCCGGGTGGGCCGACGCGTCCCCGTCGCGCCCCGTGGGCCCGACGCGGCTTCTGGCGCAGGGAACGTCAGCGGGAGCCTGGCGGCGCAGGACGAGGGGCTGCGGGACGGGGAACGAGCCATCCTGGCCGACCTCCGCCGCGCGCAGGAAAGAGCTCGGGACGTCTCCGCCCAGCTAGGTGGGAGCACGGCGACCCCGCGTCCCGGGTGTTTTGGGATGCCCCCGTCATCCGCGGGGTCATCCCCTCAGCCTGTGGGCAGGGATGCTCACCCCGTCCCCGTGTCCTCGGCGCGTAGAGAGCCACCTGGCCTCGCTGCTGGCCCAGCGGAGCCGCGCGGCGCGGTACTTGGAGGAGGTGGCGGGGACGCTGCAGCGCCTCAACCGGAGCCTGGGCCTGGTGCTGGCGGCCGCCGAGGGCGTGCGGAGCGTGCAGAGCGGCGTGGAGGGCCACCTGCGGTGCTTCCGCGCCGCCCTCGCTTGGGCCGGTGAGCCGGGGGGGCGAGGGGGACGCGGGGGGGTGCTGGGTGGCTCGGGCTGGGTGCCGACGCCGGGCCCTGCTCCTCCATCCCGCAGGGCTGAGCCCCGGCGCCGTCCCCACCTGCGTCCTGCACGGCTCCTCCTTCCTGCTGCTGGCCCTGCTGCTGGCCTTCCTGCAGGCCCCCGCGCCGCCCCGCGCCCTCCTCATCCTCTTCCTCCTCCTCCTCCTCCTCGTCGGCTCCAGCGCCCTCGGCGAGCTCCGTGGTGCTGGACCCATCGGCTTCCCGGCCCTCGCCGCTCTCCTGGGCCTGGTTGTGGCAGGTGGGGATGGATTTTTGGGGGATGGGTGTGGGGGGACGTGGGCTGAGCACGCGGCGGGGTTGAGCCACCCTAGGGTGCTGCAGCCCGTGTAGGGGTGGGCCGGGGGCGCTCTGCCCTCTCCCACCCTCTTGTTTCCCTGCAGGGCACTGGGTGCTGGCGGCTGCCCGCCGCATCGCTCGGCTGCTGCTCCACCAGGCTGAGCCTCGCCATCACCTCACCTCCACCCCGGAAAGGTGCGGGGCAGGGGGACGGGCATGGCACCCTTGGGTGCCGCTCGGATCCAGCTGGGCTCTCCTCTCCTTCCTAAAGGAGCAGAGGTCCGGGGGGGGGGGGGGGGGGCTGTGGGTACCCAGGGGTGCAGGATGCGTGCTGGTGGGCTTCCCTGTGACATTGGGCGCCTTGTCCCAGTGGGTGGTGGTGGGTGGCTGGAGAAGGGTCCCCCATCGTGAGCGGGGGCTGAGGAACGAGCCGCAGAGATGACGGCGCTCGGGCTTTCCCCCTTCCTTCCCAGGGGCTGCAAAATGGGGCTGTTGCGGGAGGAGCTGGACGGGATGGAGCTGAGCTGCCTGCAAGGTGAGAGCTGGGGGGGGGCTGCAGGAGCCCCGCGGGGTGTCCTATCCAACCCTGGTGGTACCTGTGCCACCGTAGGGTGACCCCATCCGCCACCCTGCGACAGCGGTGCCGGGAGCACGTCACCCCCCCACGCCGTGCCTTGCAGAGCCCTCGTGCCTGGAGCAGCCCCCGGTGACGGTCGGGGACCCCCACGCAGGGAGGACATCGCTGGCCCCCGGCAGCTGGAGGACAAAGCGGAGCTTGGCCGCTCCGCCCGCGCACCCCGTCCCCAGGAGGTCCTCGTGCGGGGTAAGCCTGAGCCAGGGGTAGGTGTGGGATATGGGTCCTGCTCCTTGGGGGGCCTGCTGGGTCTCCCGTTAGGGCCAGGATCTTCTAAGGATGGGGGGGGGGTCCTTGTTTTTATGACCCTGGACGCCCCCTGGGCTGCTGGGAGAGGTCCTGGTCCTGCAGCACTTGCCCAGGGAGGACTTTTGGGTGGAGGGGGGGCATCCTGCAGACCAAGGCGCCCATCCTGCCCGCTACCACCTGGACCCTGGGGGAAAAGGGACATCTCCTGCAGCACAAAGGGGGATCATCACCGGGGATCATCTCTGTGCCCTACCAAACCTCTTCTTCCCCGGCCAGGTGATGCTGGAACCAGGTCTCAGAGCTGGGCAGCGCTGGGAGCCCAAACCCTACAGCCCGTGCCGGTCCCTGGCCAGCAGCAACGCGTGAGTACTGCCTGCAGGGGACATCACTCCAGGGACGCTTTGGGGCCGGTGTCACCACCCAACCTGATGGCTGGGTGCCCCTCGGGGCCGTGGTGCTGATGGCTGTCTCCCCCCTTAGGTCCTCGCTGTCCCCGCGGTCCCCGTGCCAGGCGCTCACCAGGGCTGGGCAGCGGTGTCGGAAGCGAGCTGCCCGTGGGCAGGACTTCTGCCACCTCCACGCCGACGGGTCCCCACGCCTCTGACCCCTTTTTTTTTCCCCTCCCCGCAGGGAGGGGAAAAAAAAAAACAGTTTTGGCTCTTCCTGATGCGGGTGGAGAACACAGAGCTGCGCTCAGCACCCTGTGGGTGCCCTCGGGTGGGTATGGGGCTGCCGGGCTCGCCCCGGCGCGTGCCTTCCTGCTCCCACTCGAGCCCAGTGGCGTGGACGCTCCTCGTCCCACCAGTTTTATGCCATTCGCACACGTTTTAATAAATGCTAGCTTTTATTTAGAGCTGGAGCCTTCCCCATTCTGGTTCCTTCCCCCCCCCCCCAGGAGATGCTGGGAGCTGTGGGGCCGTTCCCACCCCGTTGCGCTTGTCCCACGCGCAGCGGCACCACCACCTACTCCTGTGCTGCAGGAACAGCCCTGATCGGCTTCTCTTTATTACAGCCTAATTACGCGTAATTAGCAGCGTAGCCTGTTACAGCCCAGCAGGAGCTGCCAGCCTCTGCCCCCCGGGGGAGGAACGTGGCCAATGGGGGCTGCTACTGCCCCATTTGGGGTCCCCCAGCGCTTTTGGGGTCCCCAATCCTTCCCCCTACCTGAGCGCGGGGTCTTTTCCTTAGGCTTTTCTACGTAAGATGCTACATGATTTTTTTTTTTTCATTCTTCCCCCTCCCTGTCCCCGCTCACCCTCAAGCGTAACCAGGACCCTGGTCCCCCTCCGGCTTTGGAAATGTCACCGTCACCCCCCCCCAGCCCCGTCCCCTGCCCCAGCAGAGGACAACCCTGAGTCGAAGAGGATGCGCGCGTGCGGGCGCTGCTCCCTCACTTCCTAGCGCTGGCGTAGTTGGCGCGGAACCAGGCGCAGGTCTCCTGCACGGCTGGGGAAGGAGAGGAGGGGGCTGTCAGTAGGGTTTTTTTGTTTTTTTTTTTGATGGGGGATGCAATGGGGTGGCCGTACCCCTTTCCCTGGGCACCCTGCAAGGCAACGCCGGGGCTGCGCGTGCCCCCTTCTCACCTTGTCTGAAGGGGGTGAACTGGAAGCCGGGGAGGTAGCGCCGGAGCTTGGCGTTGCTGGCTGTCTTCTTGAACTGCCCGTCCGCCTTGGTGGTGTCAAACTGGCACGGGGGCGATTAAGGGAAAAGAAATGGGAGAACTCGGAGGCTACAGGGATGCTCTGGGCACTGCTTTGCCCCGGTATCTGCGTTGTGGGGGGCTCCACTGCGACCCCACAGTCCCCGGTGGGATGTGGGGTGCCCCCGTTTGCTGAATCCTAAAGGATACGATGAGCTCTCCCCTGAAGTCCATGGCCTCCACGATCGCATCCGCCGCCTCCTTGATGGAGACTTCATCTTCTTCGCCCACTGTGGGGAACGGGGATGAGCTGAGGCCGTTTTCCCCCCCCTTCCTTCCCCTCTTGGAAAGGAAAGGACAGGAAAGCTGCTTCTCACCTGACAAGATGATGGGCTCCACCTCCTCGTATTCCCGCAGGACCCAAAGGAAGAGCCGGGCCAGATCCTGAAGAGAGGAGCAGATGGTTTTTAGGGGGGGTGGCTGCTCCCTCAGCCCTCCCGCGGCCTCCCCAGCCCCAGGACAACCCGGGAGGGCTCAGCCTGTGTTGAGAGCCAGGTGCTCCCCCAGGGCCCCACGTACCAGGGAGTAGATGAACTGCCTCCGGGGCTTGCCGGTGCCCCAGACGGTCAGAGCAGAGCCGGTCTCTGTAGGAGAAGGGAGAGCATCAGACCTGTACTCCAATAAAAAAAAAAAACCCAACCCATAAAATGCCCCGCCACGCTCACGTTTGGCCAGGTACACCTTGTGGATGAGCCCCGGCAGCACGTGGCCGTCCTCGATGTTGAAGTTGTCGTGCGGCCCGAAGATGTTGGTGGGGATGACGGCGGTGAAGCGGCAGCCGTGCTGCTCGAAATAGCCCCTGGGCGAGAGCAGGGGGTGAGGGGGTCTCGGGGCCGTCCCCACAAAGCAATCCTTGGGTTTTCCCAGCGTGTCCCCTGGCTTGCACGGCAACTGCCCCCGGCATCTCCGGCTGCCGAGCTCAGGGATCTCCCCAGCCCCGTTAGGCAGCCCTGGAGGTTTCCCCTGCCCTGATATTTATGGGATGCTCACAGCCCTCTGGCACCGGGACGGCTCTCCTGTGGCCCCGCACCTATTCTGGACGTCGATCATCCTCTTGGCGTAGGAGTAGCCGAAGTTGGAGCTGTGGGGTGGCCCGTTGTGAATCTGGGGACAGGAGAGCAGAGAGAGACCCGGTGGGAATTCAGCAGCGGCCACCCCCGGCCTCACCCCACGGGAGCCGTGTGGGGTCGGAAACTCGCTGCAGTATTTTGGATGTGGGGAGCTGGTGTGGGTTTTTGACCCCGCCGCACACCTCGGAGAGGCCAGAAGTGCTGCAAGGTGAGGTTTTGCCCACGGATGGGCTGGATAAAAAGGGGTGGTGATGGGCGAGGCCGTGCCACGACCTGGCTGCGTCCCCGTGCGCAGGGGGACGGGGACGCTCACCATGGTCTCGTCGATGGGGTACGTCGTCTTGTCCGGGAAGATGCAGGTGGAGAGGCAGGAGACCACTTTCTGCACCCCGCACTCGTAGGCCGAGTGCAGGACGTTGTCATTGATGTGGACGTTTCTCCTCTGGGGACGGAGAGAGAGATTTGTCAGCGGCATCCTCGGCAGGCGGAGCTGGAGGGGGAACCCCAAAACCCCGCACCCTGTAGGGTGCGTTAATGACTACAGCAACCAGAGCAGATGTTTCGGCCCCAGGACAGAATAAGCCGTGCCTCGGGGTTGGGCAGGGCGTTGCGGGACCCCAACGCTGCCTGCTCACCGGGTGCTCACCCAGAAATCCAGGTTGCAGCGGATGTTTTTGAAGAGGCCCCCGACCATGGCAGCCAGGTGGACGACGTGGGTGGGTTTGTGCTTCTCGAAGAGGGCTTTGGTCTCCGCGGCGCTCCTGGCGGGGGGGGGGGGGGGGGGGGGGAAATCATGGGGTTCAGCGGGATGTGGGACAAAAGGAGCACCCCGGGGGTCACCAGGACTCACGTTAAGTCGGCGTCTTTGGAGGACGCGAAGACCCACTCCTCGTCCGGCCGCCCCTCTCCATCAGCCACCACCTTCTGGATGGCTCTGCCCACCAAGCCCGTGCCACCCGTCACCAGGATGCGCTTGGACTTCGGCCCCGCCGCCTCCGTCATGGCCCCGGCCCTGTGCCACGGGGGAGAGGGACGGGGGGACGGGGGGGTGGGGGGTTAAGGCAGGGCCACCTTGGGGGGGGTGGGGGTCACCATTTGGGACCGCCGAGGTGGCCCCGGCACCGGCGCAGCCGGACGAGCCCCGGTGGGATTATTTCTTCTGCCTTCGAGCTGCTTCTGCCGGCCAAGCAAGGAAGGAAAACGAAAGCGGCGTGCCTGGCGGTGACGCCCCCGGGGGGGGGGCGGCAGAAACTCGTCAGCTGCGGTCGCTAATTAATAATGGGAACCGGGCGGTGGCCCGAGGGCTCGCGTGCAGGTGGCCGCGGGACGCGACCGTACGGTGCCACGCGGCACCCGCACGCCACGGCCTCCCGGAAACGTTTGCGGGGCCGCAGGCGAGGCTGAGCCCACATCCGTGACCCCCCCCCCACCCCTCGCACCCCGAAGCGTGGGGATGTGACCCCCCCCCCCCACCGCACCCCCAAATCCCAGGTCTGCGCCCCCACACCTCCCTGTGCGCCCCAAATCCCAGAGCTGCGCCCTCCCGCGCCCACCCTGCCCCCCCCAATCCTAGTGCTGGCCCCCCCAGCACCCCAAATCCCATGCAGCCCCCCCCCCCAGCAGCTCCCCCATACTGGGTCCGGGGCTCCAGCTGTGGGGTACCCCCGGATCCCCCCCCCCAACCCCAGGGGTGCCCCCACTCCTCTGGCACCACCCGACCCCCTAGGGGGGGGAAGGGGGGTGCCCTCTCCTCCCAACCCCCCACGAACATGTGGGGGGGGTCCCCCAACTGCTCCCCCTCGCTATTTTAGGGGATCCCATCCCAGCCCGTGTTGGGGGGGGACCCCTATCACCACCACCCCCCCCCGGCACGGGGAGGGGGCTCCATTCCCCAAGCCCACCCGGGGGGGGGGGGGGGCTGCTCCCCAACCCCGGGTATCCCCACCTCGGGGTGGGGGGGTAGGGGGGGGAGCCCCCCCCGTTATAGGGGCCCCCACCTGGCTCGGCTCGGCTCGGCTCGGCCCGGCCGCGCTTCCTCGGCCGTCACCGGGCGCCGCCGCTCGGCTCCTCGGGAAATGGAGTCCGCGGCGGGGGGGGGCGGGCACCGGGGTGGGGTTGGGGTGGGGACCGGCATCGGTGTCCCTCGGCTGCCCGGGAGGGGACAGCTCGGGGAGCGGCGTCGCGGCTCCTTGCTTGTCTGAGAGCCTTGCACACGCACGCGTGCAAATAAACGCGCGGGCACGCTTGCACGCCGTGACCCCACCGCTGGGTGCACGCACGGAGGTGACCCTGCACAGCCGTGACCCCGCTGGGTGCAAGCGGGCGTGCAAGCACACGCACCAGCTCACACGCGTGTGCACGCCCACCTACACACATGTGTGCACGCCCACCTACGCACACACGTGCACGCTTACACGCAGTGACACCACCGCTGGGTGCACGCACAGAGGTGACCCCGCACAGCCGTGACCCCGCTGGGTGCACGCGGGCGTGCAAGCACACGTGCCAGCTCACACGCGTGTGCACGCCTGCCTACACATGCGTGTGCACGCTTGCACGCCGTGACCCCACCTCTGGGTGCACGCACAGAGGTGACCCCGCACAGCCATGACCCTGCTGGGTGCAAGCGGGCGTGCAAGCACACGCGCCAGCTCACACGCGTGTGCACGCCCACCTACACATGCGTGTGCACGCTTGCACGCCGTGACCCCACCGCTGGGTGCACGCACAGAGGTGACCCCGCACAGCCGTGACCCTGCTGGGTGCACGCGGGCGTGCAAGCACACGCGCCAGCTCACACGCGTGTGCCCGCCCGCGCGCGCGTGCCCGCTCCCGAAGCGCACGGGGCGGCGCTGCCCAGGGGACCCCGCAAGCCGACGCGGGGTGCCCTGACCCCCCCACCCCCCAAGGGCACCCGGCTGAAGGTTTCGGGGTAACCTCGCCCCCCCCCCCCCCCCCCCCCCAGGTCTCGCCTCCAGGACCCCAGTGGTTTCCTAGGAAAGAGCCCCAAATCTGCTCCTCTGCTTGCCCTGAAGCTCTCGCCGCTCCGATTGCACCCCGGGGACGGTGCCCCGGCTTGGAGCTGGCACCCGAGCTGGGGGTGCTGTGCAAAGACCCCCCGCCCCACTCAGGAGGTTGGGATCCAGTGGGAGCGTCGTTTTTTGGGGGGGGGGGGGGGGCACGAGCAGCGCCCCGCGTCCTCGCCCTGGGCTTGCTTCCCACCGGGCAGCGGCGCGGGGGACAGGGGTGCGCAGCCTCCGTCCCCTCCGCCCCAAAGCGAGGGCTCGGCCAGCTCTTAAAAAAAGGGTTTCGGTGAGCAGAGGCTTTAAGCACCTCGAATGCGCTGAAGCGGAGATTAAAACCCAGCAGGGCTTTCTGGTGGGCCGGGGGGGGGAAGGTTTTAAAGCCCCTCCAAGCTGGCTCGTCCTTCGGGATTTCGGCTCAGCGAAGGCAGGGCCCTGCGCTGCCCTCGATTAAAACGTTGAGGAACGGGACTAAGGGACACCCGGCCGGGATTTCCCGCTTCTCTTCCGAAGACGTGGTCCCCTTGTAGGAGGTGTAATAAGATGTCTCAGCTTTTTACTCCTTTCCCCCCTCCTCCTTTCTACTGGGTGAGCCCTGGAAGAGGAACACGTCTTTTTTCCTTTGGGGAAGCCTGAGGAAAAGCAGTTTCCTTGGGGACCCCCTTCCTGGGGCTCTTTTTTTTCTCTTTTATTTTTTTTTTCTTTTTTTTTTTTTTCCTTTTTTTTCCTTTTTTTCTTTTTTTTCTTTTTTTTCCTTTTTTTTCTTTTTTTTTCTTTTTTTTTCTTTTTTTTTCTTTTTTTTTTCTTTTTTCCCCCAGCACACCAAAGGACGTCACCTTGTCCTGGTTGTGCTGTGTTGCGTGGAAGCATCCGGCCCTCCTCTCCTAGCCGGGTGAGCCCCGGCTCGACCCCACGGCCACAGGGTCCCGCCTGCCCAAAAAGGGTCGCAGGAAAGGGACGGTGGCCGTAGGACAAACCTGGGGGTCTGGTGGCTCCACAGACAGGCATTGCTGGGGAAAGGGGTCCCACCGCTTGTCCCCGAGCAGCGGTGACACTTCACGGAGGGGGACGTTTGGGGATTAGCCCCTCGCCTTGCTCAGAGCAGCCCCCCCAGCCCTCCCAGGGCTTTCCCAACTCCAACACCCCCACTCCAGCCCTGCTGCTCTTTCCCCCCGGGAAATGCACCGCCAGGTTTTACGCCTGGAGCCCGTGAAGAGGCACTGAGGGGTGAAGCTGCCTCGCCGGGCAAGGTAGTGCCTCGTTTGCCCTGCAAACCTCTTTCATCCTCCACCAGACGCCAAGAAGAAACCTCACTCCGATGTTTTCTGCGCGGCCCCCTCCACCTGCCCCAGCCCAAGGCGGGCGGATGAATCGCAGCCGCCCCACATCCAGCTGCAGCCACGCTTCCAGCTCGCCGCAGCCGGTGGCTTTGTGGTAAAATGAGCCGAGCCAGGGAAATGCAAAAAAGGCCGAGGAAGGTTCTCCAGGTGCTTGTGGGAGGAGAACGGCTTCCTGCTGTGCCCCGGGGCCTTCGGAGGGTAATCACGGGTAACTCCTGCTCCTGCCAAGGCATCGCCACGTGCAGCTGGAGCTGCAGTCCGGCGCCTGGACCGCTGAGCCGCCCGCCGCACCGCCGCCTTCCTGGGCGACCGCGGCGCTGGATTTAAGCATGGCAGTGCTGGAAGCAATGTCAGGGCAGCGAGGGAAGATCACAGGGAGAGGTGTGAACGTGCACTGACCGCACGGGATGGGGCAGGCTCTCTTGCTTCTGAAACCCGGGCTTTTGGTACAATCTAGCAAGGTCTGTCGAGTGCGAAAGCGTGGGGAAGAGCCCGTAGCTCAAGCAGAGAGGTCTCGTGGGCGGCACAAACCAGAGACCTCGCAGCGGCCAGGGTAAACCTTGGGTAGCTTTGTCGGGTCCAGCAGCAGCTGGAGAGCCACTGCCTTTGCCTGCTACCTCATTTCTGTAACGAAGCTTCCTTGTGGGTGACCTATTTCTCTCCAGCTGGTCTGGTTTCGGCTCCAGCCCTTCTCTGCCCTCCCCGTTCCTCCCAGGGAAGCGGGGCAGACGGAGACAAGCTGCCCAGATGCTGCCCACCCCGGTGTGGAAGCCAGCTCGCAGCGATGATTCAAGGAACAACGGCCACGGCTTTTCCCAGACCCAACCCTCCCCCCCCTCCCCGTCCTTGCCCTTGCTAATGATGGGAGGTTTCTCTGCATATGAAATACGAACCAATCGCAATTCAAATGAAGCATTTCTGGACTCGGGCTGGGAGAAGGTATAAATCCGGCTCCTCGCAGACTCCTGGCTTGCGGGGAGCAGCTGCTGCGCACTAACGCCCTCGCCACCGCTTCGCGTTTGGCCCTGCCGAGTCCGGTCCTCCCGAAGGAGGCGAGGGAAAGACCCCGCGTGGCTGCAGGCTGTGACCACTCTGCGACGAGGGTTGGGGCGGCCGAGAGTCACAACGCGAGCCAGACGCCGGGAGAGGTGCCACCCACTCCACCTGTAGCTCAGGAGGGTGAAGGTGGACCTGCTCCAGCAGGTTCCTCCTGTCCCGTGCCTGGCTTGGGGTCTCCTAAGGATGAGGTGCAGCGAGCACCCAGGCTGGGCAGGGAGCAGCCAAGGCGACCTCGCCTCTGGCTTCCCTGGAGGCCGCTGAGAGATGGGAGGGAAGCATGCGCTGGTCCATCCGTGCTGCCAGGAGGTGGGGGGATCTGGGCGGAGGACAATGTGGCTGTGAGCCTCCTCCCGAGCGCTCCCTGAACCCGCCTGAGCTGACTGTGCCCAAAACGAGCAGCTCTGGAGCAAGTTTGGGCTCAGACAGCCTCTGAAGCATGAGGCAGACATCCCGCTGGGCCTGGCTGCTCAGGCATGTCGCAGGGCTGCAGAGAGACGAGACCTGCACCCGTTCCAGTCCAGGGGTTGACGTCGAGCTGGCAGAACTCCAAGGTGAACAACTCTCTCTCGTAAGAGCAGGTATTGAGATTTACTTTTTTTTCCCTTGTATTGAATAGAGATTACTAGAAGACGAACTGAAATAAGCCCCTCAAGGCCAATGAGGCACGTCTCCAGGGGAGATGAGCTATCTGCACTAAATCACTGCATGAAAATGCCAAGCAGATCCAAGCCCATTCCTCCTCTCTTCGCCTGGCTCCGAGGCAGGTGACGCTTGGTTTCGATTTCAGGGAAGGCCTTTGTTCCCAGGCAAAAGCTTCGTCTTTGAAATGAGGCCGACTGCAGCTGTGTGCCGAACTCTCCAGCGCTCTGGACTCCAGCTGCTGCGGAGAGGTTCTCTAAATTTGCTTTTGATGAATATTTCAGTGCTGCCAATAGCCCTGGAGACTGCAAGTCTCACCCCACAGCTCACCTGTTTTGCAGGAGCCTTCCTGCACAGCAGGAATTACAGAGAGCAAAAACCAAAAAAAAAAAAGAAAAAGAAAAAAGAAACGAGAAGAAAAAGTGAACGGCATCGGTGATGGGCAACTAGGGGGAGGATGCGGGGTGGAGGTGGTAGTACTCAGAGGTCAATGTCTGAGTACCCAGCATGGGGAGGTGGCACAAGGGAAAGTGCCTTCACCCCACTAGCTCTTGCCTATGCAGCCCCACAGGAGTCCCATCTCCACAGCAGAGCAGGGTCTTGCTCCTGCGCCTGGTCCCCAGTATCCCAAGGATGCCTTGGGGACCCCTCAGTGGGAAGGATGGTGACTGGGAGCTTCCTGCATGGGTGCCCTGGGGACGCTGGGGCAGAAGGATGGTGACTTGTGTGAGAAAAAAAAAACTCAGTAATTTTCTCAGACAGGGTCTTCCGTGAAGCTATTTTATTCGCGGTTGCAATGGTGGGCACCCTGCAAGCAGGAGTACACAGGAAAAGTATATCATAACCTTACAGTCCCTGTTACCCAACGCTCGATTCCTCCCCTGGTTCCTCACTGGCTGAGCACTACAGGTTCACAAACTACTTGATGCTTATTACTATACGATATATGGCCAATTTTATTTGACCAAGCGTTAATTTCTCCTTTTCCTTTTTTTTTTTTTTTCTTCTTCTCTCATGACCGGAGGGCCCGTGATTTTTGGTTTTACTGATTTCACACTGCTCGTCCTGTTTTTCTTAGCTATCCTCCTTGTTTTGGGACATTGGGACCTTCCCCTTATCTGCTTAACATACTCCCCACTGCTGTGCCACTGTCATGCCTGCACAATCACTTTCGACTACGCAAGGTTAGTGGAATTTTCCACTGCAAAAAGACATTCTACTGCAAAAACACCACTTTGTTTCTCACACTGGGGGTCCCCTGCACAGGTGGCCCAGGGACCTTGCAGGAGGCAGGTTGGTGGCCTGAGGATCCTCTGCACGGGGCGCTGCAGGACTATGCAACAAAGAGGGAGATGGTCACCCGGGCAACCCCCCAAAACATCATTTGGTGACCCTGTAGCGAGGAGTGACCAAGGCCTGGGGACTCCCATGTAGGCAGAATGGGGACCACGCAGTGGGGTGGATGGTGGAACAAGGACCCTATGCTTGGTCAGCTGAGGACTCCATGGCAAGGGGGTGGAGACATGGGCAACCTGCATGGCTTTAGCAGGGTCCTCACAGCAAGGGGGACCACGAGAAGATGACCTTGGTTCCCCACATGGAGGGGACACGGTGTCGTGGAGACTCCTAGGCAGTTGGACACCAAAGGGAGACCATGACAGGGGAATCATGACAGGACCATGAACAGGTCTCCCTGGCATCTTGCAGCACAGCCAAAATGAACAGTGTGTGTTGAGGTATTGACTGCAGCTTTTGGGGTGTTATCTAAATGGGGCAATTTGCCTTTCTTTAACCCTTCTGAGCTCCCTAATACCTGTACATGCAGCATTTTGTCTGTTTTTCAGCAGTATTTCTAGTCGTTTGTTTCCTCACTTGCTCCACTGCAGCCCAGCAGTTGTTTGGCAGACAGTTTGGTGAAGATTATGTCCTTATTTTACGCATATTTTACGCATATTTTAAGCATATTTAACTGAACTTCCCCTGCGGCACATGGAGAGGCCCCTGATGGAGCAGGCTGTCCCCGTGCAGCCCGTGGGAGACCCATGTCGGAGCAGTTTGCTCATGAGTGATGGACCCGGGGGTATGGACCCATATTTGGAGCAGTTCTTGAAGAGCTGCTGCCTGTGGGAAGCCCATGCAGGATCTGTTCAGGAAGGAGGGCAACACAGGGGAGGGACCTCACTTTGGAGCAGAAGAAGAGAGGGACCCAGAAGGAGTGGCAGAGATGAAGTGCTACAGACTGATCGCAGCCCCCATTCCTCCATTCCCCTTGGTCGCTCAGCTGGGAGGAGGTGGAACAGGGTGGATGGGTGAGAGGTGTTTTTAGTTTGTTTTCGTTGTCTCTCACTTCTCTAGTTTGTTAACAATAGGTAATACATTTCTCTAATCTCCCTATGCTGAGTCTGTTTTGCCTCTGACGGTAATTGCTGAGTGATCTCCCTGCCCTTATCTCAACACTTGAACGCTTTTCATCATGTTCTCACCCCCTTTCCCTTTGAGGAGAGGGAGTGAGAGAGCAGTTTTGGTGGAGCTCAGCTGCCCACCAGAGTAAAACCACCACAACAGAGGAATAATTTTTGGGTCCTCATCCTTGGAGATACTGAGAACCCAACTGCATGTGGTCAGAACAGTTTTAGTGTACTGCAGGAGTCCACTGTTCTCCTGCGCTTGATACTGATTGCCACTTGAGCCCTGCTTTTTGTTCTTTTTGTCGGGTGAAGTTGGAAGAGTGTTGGGAGAAGAAAGGAAGAGGAGGCATCTGAGGATATGGGATGCAGGCGGATTTTATTGAGGAAAACATGAAAAAGAGGGAGCGTCAAGTGGAAGGTGCACATTCTGAGGTGCCTGGAGGGCGACCACCAGCCTATGTCCCTTGCGTAGAGCAGATTTTCCCAGAGCCCCAAGGTCTCACTACCAGGTGGTGGGAGCAGCCCCAGAAGGTCTCTGGAGGGATTGTGCTAGTGAGCAAGGCATTGCAGCAGAGAGTAGCAGCCGTAGAAGGTGGTGCTATGGAAAGGAGAAAGAGGAAGAAAGAAGGAGGTATGTTGGCCATGTGTCCTGACAGCATGGGCTGGCCCCTTCCTTGCTTGCTTGCTTTGTTGTGCCATGGAATGATGAGCCGCGGCTGGCGAGCCCGCATGCCATGAAGAGCGCAGAGGTGCGTCCTCAGTGCGAGAGCTGTGTTGCACGGTGTTGGAGGCTTCTGTCAGGGGTGTTGGCGTGGGTCCTTAGCAGGGGTAGCAGGCTCTTCCACCATTGATGCAGCCCAGGCCTCCAAGGCCAAAGCCTCCAAGGCCAAAGCCTCCGAATCCCCCGGAGGAGATGGGCACTCCCTGGGCGCTGAGGTTGCTGCCCACGGCAGCTGATGCGGAGGATCCAACAGCGGTGTTCTGGGGGAAGGAGCTGAGGATGGGTCCTGGCAGGGTGACCAGCACGGCAGGAGGCTGGATGACGACGCGGGAATCCTCGCACTGCCTGACACAGGGCTCGTTGCAGCTGTTAGCCAGCGGGGTGGGTCCGCAGGGGCGGCAGATGTCGTAGCAGGACATGTCTGTGGTGTGGAGGGTCCCTGGAAGAGAGGGTGTTGGGAAGGTGGAGGGTGTTGGGGGCGTGAGAAGTGGTGCTGGGGGAGGCCAAGAGAGTGGGGAGGCCTGGGGTTGTGGGGAGCATGGCGGTGGGGAGGAAGAAGGACTGCTGAGGCTAAGGGGGAAAAGGCATGTGGAGAGATAGGCCTGGTGGAGCAGGCGAAGGAGGGGACTGGGGTTCAGGCTCACCTGGTTGGGCGCAGAGGTGAAGGCGTCAGGAGGAGTGTGTGCGGGTGCGAGGTGCAGGGCCGGCTTTTATGCTGGTCCTTGAGTGCCCGCGGGGCGAGAGAGCCTTTGCGCATGACAGCATTTGGCAAGAGCTGCTCTTACATGCCAAAGCCTGGCAAGTAATGAGGTGAGGTGTGTTGTCCTTCCCACAACTCTACCTGTACATTTCCTCCTGTTGATGATGTGTCCATTGAAACTAGTTGCTCCTTTGGAGTGAAAAAAATTAGAGGCACAAATATGTATTGTCTCAAATGTTTACTGTCTGCCCAATAAGTGCCTTGTGTTTAGAAAGGAGTGGTATAACTCACTTCTAGTCCTCAGGAACCGCTCACAAATCCTGTGATAATTTGACAGGTAATTGAGATTTGCCTCACAAAGACGTGAGGGAGCGCTGTCAGCATTCACGTGTGCAACCTTTTTGGTTTCCACCTGAGCTGAGGAAGTATTCTATCCCTGCTAAAGACGCATGTCAACAAGAATACTGCGGGACAATCACATTCCTCGACCAGCAAGCAGTGCTGTGTTTGATGTATCCCAGGACATGGTTTGCTCTTTTGGCTGCAAGGGCACACTGTCGACTCATACTCATCTTACTGTCAACTAGGAGCCCCCGATCCCTTTCCGCAGGGCAGCTCTCCAGCATCTCATCCCCCATTCTGTACATATAGCCAGGGTGCCCTCTACCAGCTGCCAGATCTGGCACTTAGTCTTCTTAAACTTCATGTGACTGGTGATTGCACAGCCCTGTGGTCTGTCAAGATCTCTCTGCACAGCCTCTCCACCCTTGAGGGAGACAACAGCAACTCCTTATTTCCTGTCATCTGTAAACTTACTGAGTATGCATTTTAGTCCTGTATCCAGATCATTTACAAAAACATCAAAGAGAACTGGGTCCAAAATGAAGCCCTGGTGAACCCTCTCTAGTGACTAGTGACCCCGCAGGTCTGATGTAACCCCTTTTACTACAACCCTTTGAACTTGACCAGTCAGACAACAGTCCACCAACTGTGTTGTGTATTTATCTACCTGCGTGCCAGACATTTTGTCCAGGAGGCTGTTGTGAGAAACAGTATCAAAAGGTTTGCTGAAATCCAAAGAAACAGCATGTATTGCCTTCCTTTGGTCAATTAGATGGGTAACCTTGTCATAAAAGGAAGTGGCTACACCTCATGCCCAGCGCATCCAGGAAGCCCCTCTTGACAATGCAGCCGCAACCACACCACATGAGAGCAGCACCATGACCTCACTGAAAACACCGCTGCTCTCCTATGCTTGGGTCACGTCTTCTGCTCGCCCTGACATGCACCTTCAAGAAAAATCCTTTGGCCTGTAATAATTACTTTCACGTAAAAGGAGCCGCCATTGCCAAATGGCCATGTCCTCAAGAGGAGGACATGAAAATTGAGTGTTGCAGGATCAAAAACACGCCCCACCTCATTACTTGCCAGGCTTTGGCATGCAAGAGCAGCTCACGCCAAATGCTGTCACGTGCAAAGGCTCTCTTGCCCTGTGGGGCACTCAAGGACCAGCATAAAAGCCAGCCCTGTGCCTCGCACCCTCACACAATCCTCCCGACGCCTTCTCCTCTGAGCCCAACAAGGTGAGCCTGAACCCTGCTCCCTTCCTTCGCCCTCCCCACCAGGCCTAGCTCTCCACACGCCCTTTCCCCCTTAACCTCAGCAGCCCTTCTTCCTCCCCACCGCCATGCTCCCCACAACCCCAGGCCTCCCCACACTCTTGGCCTCCCCCAGCACCACTCCTCACACCCCAACACCCTCCGCCTCCCCAACACCCTCCACCTTCCCAACACCCTCTCTTCCAGGGACCCTCCACACCACAGACATGTCCTGCTACGACATCTGCCGCCCCTGCGGACCCACCCCGCTGGCTAACAGCTGCAACGAGCCCTGTGTCAGGCAGTGCGAGGATTCCCGCGTCGTCATCCAGCCTCCTGCCGTGCTGGTCACCCTGCCAGGACCCATCCTCAGCTCCTTCCCCCAGAACACCGCCGTTGGATCCTCCGCATCAGCTGCCGTGGGCAGCAACCTCAGCGCCCAGGGAGTGCCCATCTCCTCCGGGGGATTCGGAGGCTTTGGCCTTGGAGGCTTTGGCCTTGGAGGCCTGGGCTGCATCAACGGCGGAAGAGCCTGCTACCCCTGCTAAGGACCCACGCCAACACCTCTGACAGAAGCCTCCAACACCGTGCAACACAGCTCTCGCACTGAGGACGCACTTCTGCGCTGTTCATGGCACCAGGGCTCACCAGCCACGGCTCATCATTCCATGGCACAACAAAGCAAGCAAGCAAGGAAGGGGCCAGCCCATGCTGTCAGGACACATGGCCAACATACCTCCTTCTTTCTTCCTCTTTCTCCTTTCCATAGCACCACCTTCTACGGCCGCTACTGTCTGCTGCTATGACTGGTTCATAAGCCAAATGCCACCATGGATTGACCCCATTGCTGCTACTCTCCTCAAAAGGACAGGAAGTTGTCAGTGCCCTGGAGAAATGTGCTGTAGACAAGGGACAGCAGCTGGTGGTCACTCTAATAGCACCTCAGACCCTGGCGCTTTTATTGGTGCTCCTTCCTTTTATTTTTTTTCCTCTCAATAAAATCTACCTGCATCCCATCCTGACATTCGTCGTCTTCCTTTTTTCAACTCAATGCTCTTTCCACTTCACGTGCTACTAAAGCTTTGCTCAAGAAGCCATCAGGTGGGGTTGTAAAGGGTCACTGAACCTCCCCTCTCAAGGATGTCATCACCAACAACACAGGTGTGCACCAGCTGGTTTTCCAGCCCATCATCCAGTACATACAGATGACCAAACTAAGGCTTGGGCACATGTCGTGGAATTAGATTTTACACTGCTTTAATATAGCAGCAATTTAGGATTTATTTTATACTTTTGAGGTACAGATGGTATGATTTTTAACAGCTCTTAATCAACCTTTGATCAGCAGAGAATTTAACAGAATTATTTTAATGGGGTTTGCTACAATAGAAACAGTGACTTAAAGGCTCAAGAATGGCAAGGTTCAGCTGAGACTCACTGCAGGGTTCTTGGGGGTGTTTAAATTCAGTCATGCGCTTCCAAAATACCCCCCAAGAGTGAATTACTCACCCTAATTCCTTGTTGGTGTTTGTCTGCATCTGAGGTTGTTCCTCAAGGAGTCAGCCCTGAGATGCACTTTCCCTCAGGGGTATGCTACGAGGCATCCCAGCTCAGGGAGAGATTGAGTTTGCAGCCCTTGGAGAGCTCATGGAGTTCTTTGCTTAGGACTACTATTTATAGGACCACAAGATGGTTGACTGTAATTTTCCATCCTGGCTACGGTTCAGATAAGGCAAGTTCGGTATTCTAGAATGTACAGTGCTGGTACTCTCCAGAGCCCAGGCTGCAGGGTCTGAGAGAAGATCAGGGAGTGCCTGACTGTATTCACCCTTTATACCTGTTGCCTATTGACAATGGAGGACTGATGTAACATTAGTTAATCCTAAACCATAGCTGATTTGGGGAAAAATATACTCCACCACATTTTTCTCTGGCTGCTATATTTATAAGATAAAGTGATTGACACGTAGTCAAACTGTTTTTCGACTCTGATGTCAAGGAAGAGTACCTTCCTTGGACTCTTGCCAGTCAAGGAAGGCCTATTCTGGTTCATAAGCCTCTGCCACACTTACGTCAAGCGCAGGAGAACAGTGGACTCCCACAGTACACTAAGGCTGTTCTGACCATGTGCAGTTGGGTTCTCAGTATCTCCAAGGATGGGGACCCAAAAATTAATCCTCTGTTGTGGTGGTTTTACTCAGGTGGGCAGCTGAGCTCCACCACAACTGCTTTCTCACTCCCTCTCTTTCCCTGCTCCAAAGTGGGGTCCCTCCCATGGGATGCAGTCCTTCCTGAACTGATCCTGCATGGGCTGCGCACAGGCAGCAACTCTTCAAGAACTGCTCCGATATGTGTCCATATCATGTAGTCCATCGATCACAAGCAAACTGTTCCAACATGGGTGCCACATGGGTATCAGCTCCTGCCAGATCACCTGCTCCTGCGTGGGCCCCGCTCCAGCCTGGTGTTTTTCTGAGAGGGGTTCTACAGAGGTCTCTCACAGAGGCACAAACAAGATCACTTATTGGCTCGGCTCTGGGCAGCAGCAGTGAGTCCCTTTGGATGCGGATGAAACTGGCCCTTATCTAACATGGGGCAGCTTCTGGATTCTTCTCACAGAAGCCACCCCTGCAGCACCCTGCTACCAAAACCTTGCCACATACCCACTACATATAGGTAACCTGTTCCTATGTTTGTCCACCCTCACAGGGGAAAAGTTTTCCTTCTCTTCCAAGGCAATTTCGTCTTTGGGTCCCTCACTACAAGAAAGACATCGAAGCCCTGGAACGTGTCCAGAGAGGGGCAACAAAACTGGTGAGGGGTCTGGAGCACAAGTCTTGTGAGGAATGGCTGAGGGAGCTGACATTGTTTAGTCTGGAGAAGAGGAGGCTCAGGGGAGATCTCATTGCACTCCACAACTTTCTGAAGGAAAGCTGTGATGAGGAGGGTGTCAGTCCTAATGATAGGACTTGAGGAAATGGCCACAAGTTGCACCTGGGGAGATTTAGATTAGATATCAGGAAAAACTTTTTCTCTCAAAGAGTTGTCAGGCACTGGAATGGCCTGTCCGGGGAGGTAGTGGAGTCACCATCTCTGGCAGTGTTTAAGAAGCGCCTGGACGAGGTGCAACGAGGTATGATTTAATAGCTTAGTGGGTAGCAGTGGTGATAGGAGAATGGTTGGACTAGGTGATCCTGTAGGTCCTTTCCAATCTTGTGTTTCTATGATTCTACAATTCTATGATCTCTTCTCTGTGGCTTCCACTCACATTTGTCCTGGCAGCAGGCAGTAACTGAAAGTAGTCTGGTTCCCTTGTCTTCACTCCCGCCCATCTGGAATTTAGAACAAGGAGGAGATTCAGCCTGAGCAGCCTTCTCTACGGGTTGAAAACACCCAGCTCTCTCACCTTCTCCTCATATTGAAGAGGCTCCAGGCCCTTCAGCATCTTGGTAGCCCTGCACTGGAATTGCTCCAGCATGTCCGCTTCCATCTTCCACTGGGATGCCTCAAACTGGACAAAGGACTCCACAAGGGGCCTCACCGGCGATGAAGAGAGATGACGGTGCGCCTTCCTCAATTTGCTGGCAGCGCTCTTCCCCATGCCCTCCTGGAGCCTGGTGGCCTCTTTTGCCGCAAGGCTGCATCACTGACCCAAGGTTCTGCTCGGCAAAGCTGCCTGCCACTATAAGTCCAGTTACCTTCAATGTATATTGAATTATCACGGTCACGGATGCAGAGTTAGTGCAATCAGCACTATAAGCACGGTCGCATTAATCATGGTCACAGATTCACAAATAGCACAATACACTTTCAGTCTAGTAAATGACTGGTGAAGTTTATTGAAGCAACAGGAGTACAAGTTCTTTTGGATTGCCAGAGATAAATACGTTGTCTACAAAGCATGTGCAATTACCAATTTTGTGACAAACACAACCAACTACACCTGTGCTAACTTATGAAAGAACTCTATGGACAATGTTAGGTTTCCTGGCGAAGCTCTCAGTATAAGCGAGAGTTTGAATCTCACCCAATAGGCAATCTCCCCACTATGGGGGGAAAGACAGGTTCGGTGCATCAACTGATCCCAGTCTATTTTTCTACAATTTTTTTACTTTTAGGTGGCATGTCAGTGACTCTAGTCATACTGTCTTTGTTGTGATTGGTGTATTTTTTTGAACCTTTTTTTAAAGGTATGGGCTCAGAAAAGCAGAGCACATGCTCACTGAAGGGTACTCACACCTTGGAGGTGGGTACCCTGTGGGATGGAGGTGTGTTTGGAATTATAATGAGATTATAAGGTTGCCAAAAGGCCATAATTTGGTTATCAGTTGGAGTCAGGGCTGCCCATAAGGTCTGTCAGTTCCACAATACCATCCGGTTCCCGATCCCTGAAGGGACTTCACAGAGTCTGGCCACAGTGTCTTTGCTCTACCCTACTCTCCATACTATGTCTCTTAGAGTCAGCACACCAAGATTACCTGGTGTTACAAATACCTAAGATTGCAGGCTCTGTTGCCAAAGCAAAACCATGTAAGTACATCACTGCATATCATCCATATCTGAGCCTTGAAGTTTCCTCAACAATGAAACTTCTCTAAAGAGGTGGACAACTGTTTAGCCTCACTGAGTCAACTGCAGCAATTATTCTAAAATGTCAAATACATGTCTATCCGATTTAGTAACAAGGATCTATGTAATAGCGTTGTCCAAACGCTTCTTGAACACCACCAGGCTTGGGCCCTGATGGCCACTTGAGCCCTGCTTTTTGTTCTTTTTGTCGGGTGAAGTTGGAAGAGCGTTGGGAGAAGAAAGGAAGAGGAGGCATCTGAGGATGTGGGATGCAGGCGGATTTTATTGAGGAAAACATGAAAAAGAGGGAGCGTCAAGTGGAAGGCGCACATTCTGAGGTGCCTGGAGGGCAACCACCAGCCTATGTCCCTTGCGTAGAGCAGATTTTCCCAGAGCCCCAAGGTCTCGCTACCGTGTGGTGGGAGCACCCCCAGAAGGTCTCTGGAGAGATTGTGCTAGTGAGCAAGGCATTGCAGCAGAGAGTAGCAGCCGTAGAAGGTGGTGCTATGGAAAGGAGAAAGAGGAAGAAAGAAGGAGGTATGTTGGCCATGTGTCCTGACAGCATGGGCTGGCCCCTTCCTTGCTTGCTTGCTTTGTTGTGCCATGGAATGATGAGCCGCGGCTGGCGAGCCCGCATGTCATGAACAGCGCAGAGGTGCGTCCTCAGTGCGAGAGCTGTGTTGCAGGGTGTTGGAGGCTTCTGTCAGGGGTGTTGGCGTGGGTCCTTAGCAGGGGTAGCAGGCTCTTCCGCCGTTGATGCAGCCCAGGCCTCCAAAGCCAAAGCCTCCAAGGCCAAAGCCTCCGAATCCCCCGGAGGAGATGGGCACTCCCTGGGCGCTGAGGTTGCTGCCCACGGCAGCTGATGCGGAGGATCCAACGGCGGTGTTCTGGGGGAAGGAGCTGAGGATGGGTCCTGGCAGGGTGACCAGCACGGCAGGAGGCTGGATGACGACGCGGGAATCCTCGCACTGCCTGACACAGGGCTCGTTGCAGCTGTTAGCCAGCGGGGTGGGTCCGCAGGGGCGGCAGATGTCGTAGCAGGACATGTCTGTGGTGCGGAGGGTCCCTGGAAGAGAGGGTGTTGGGAATGTGGAGGGTGTTGGGGAGGCGGAGGGTGTTGGGGTGTGAGCAGTGGTGCTGGGGGAGGCCAAGGGTGTGGGGAGGCCTGGGGTTGTGGGGAGCATGGCGGTGGGGAGGAAGAAGGGCTGCTGAGGCTAAGGGGGAAAGGGCGTGTGGAAAGATAGGCCTGGTGGGGCAGGCGAAGGAGGGGAGCGGGGTTCAGGCTCACCTTGTTGGGCGCAGGGGAGAAGGCGTCGGGAGGATTGTGTGAGGGTGCGAGTCGCAGGGCCGGCTTTTATGCTGGTCCGTGAGTGCCCGCGGGGCGAGAGAGCCTTTGCGCATGACAGCATTTGGCGTGAGCTGCTCTTACATGCTAAAGCCTGGCAAGTAATGAGGTGGGGCATGTTGTCGTTTCCACAACGCTCTCGTGTGCTTTTCTCCTGTTTAGGATGTGTCTCTGTGGCCTTGGCGGCAGCTTTTAAGTGAGAGCGGCTCATTGGATGGATTTGCATGGAGAGTGCGTTTGAGGACAGTCGGCAGACGCGGCCAAAGCATGAGAGAGGTGGGGTGTCACGAAGTGAGGTCATGGCATGTCACTCGTGCGGTGTGGTTTGCGGCTGCATTGTTGTGAGGAGGGAGCCCTATTTGCTGGCGTCGCCATAATGCAGGCTGGTGTGGGCTTCCCAGATGTGCTGGGCGTGAGGCGCTGGCATTGGCATCGCACTCGCTCCCTCCCTGCCTTCCTGCCCACTCCCTATGCCTGTGTTTATTCCTCGTCTTTCCCTTTGGGTTTGCTGCATCGGTCGGTGGCTTGGTAGCCTTATGCTTGGAAGGTCCCGGGTGGGTGAAGGGAGGCTGCGTGTCTTCTTCTTGCGGCAGCTTGGCGGGTGGTAGTTTGATCAGGCAGAGGAGAGCTGTCTACGACAGCAGGACGTTGTCCTTTCAGGCCTGGTTGAGAGCTTGCAAGCCCTGAGCTGAGGGGGAATGGTTTGGCAGGGAGACTTAGGCAGAGCTTTTGGGGTCTTATTCAGCACTGAGCGCCCAAGGGTGAGGCCCTTTCCCTGCCTAGGCTTTGATGTTCAGACGCAGGGTTTGGACCCTGTAGCGGGGAATTGGAGGCATGCATGGTGCTCAGGGCAGCAGTCGTGAGCCCCTCCTGGCTGGGTGGTCCCGGGCATGGCTGACAAGTGGCAAGGCCTGTCCCCGTTGGGCTGAGGTGGTTTTGGCTTGCTGCTGAGGTGAGTAGCGCTTGTTGCTGAGGAAGATGAATCAAGGTAGGAAGGGGGGCTGTGCAACTGGGTGTGCCTTGTTCCGTGAGGCCTGCTGGGTTGCAGCCACAAATGCTGAGGGAGCTGTGTGGTGTCCTTGCGAGGCCACTACTAATTATCTTTGAAAGGTCCTGGTGAGTGGGAGAGGCTCCTGAAGACTGGAAGAGACTCGCCGGCTCCTGTGTTCAAGAAGGTGAAGAAGGAAGGGGTGGGAAACCAGAGGCTGGTTGGCCTGACATCAGTCACTGGGAAGGTTCTAAAGGAAATCCTCCCGGAAAGCGCTGTCGAGCAGACGAAGAACCAGAATGTGATGGGGAGTAGTCAGCACGGATTTAGAGAGGGAAAGTCACGCGTGAGCCTCCTGAGCGTCTTCTAAATTGAGGTGACCAGCTTGGTGGATGAGGGGAGAGCAGTGGCTGCTGCTCAACTTTAGTAAAGCCTTTAGTAAGGGCTTTCTTTGACACTTGCTCCCGTGACAAGCTCCTAGAGAAGCGGACAAAGTATGGGTTAGATAAAGAGACAGTGAGGTGGGATGAGAAGTGGCTGATTGCTTGGGTGCAGAGGCTTGTGCTAAGTGGCACAGAGCGGTGTTGGAGGCAAGGCCCTAGCGGTGTAGGCTAGGGCTTGGCAGTGAGGCCACCAATGTTCAATATCGCAGAATCCCAGAATGAGACAATTGAAGGTGTTGGAAGGGACCTCGAAAGATCATCAGGTCCAACCCCCCTGCCAAAGCAGGTTCCTTAGAGCAGGCTGCCCAGGTAGGCATCCAGACGGGCCTTGAATATCTCCAGAGAAGGAGAGCGCACAACCTCCCTGGGCAGCTCCGTCACCCTCACTGTGAAGAAGTTCTTTCTCATGTTGGTGCGGAACTTCCTGTGCTCTATCTTGTGGCCATCATATCCTCATTAGTGAGGTGGGTGATGGGACGGAGTGACCCCGCAGGAATTCTGCAGATGACCCGAGACGGGGAGGAGCGTCTGATGCACGTGATGAACGTGGCACCATTCAGAATGATGTGCAGAGGCTGGAGAACTGGGCAGAGACCAACATCATGAAGTTGCCGAAGGGGCAAAGCAAATTCCTGCCTCTGGGGAGGACTAACGCCGGGGAGCAGGACATGGTGTTGTCCGACAGAGTGGCAGGCAGCTTTGCCAAGCAGGACCTTGTGTTGCTGTTGGAGAGCAAGCTGACGATGAGTCAGCAATGCAGCCTTGCGGCAAAAGAGGCCACCAGGCTCCAGGAGGGCATGGGGAAGAGCGTTGCCAGCACGATGAGAAAGGCGCTCCGTCATCTCTCTTCATCGCCGGTGAGGCCCCTTGTGGAGTCCTTTGTCCGGTTTGAGGCATCCCAGTGGAAGATGGAAGCGGACATGCTGGAGCAATTCCAGTGCAGGGCTACCAAGATGCTGAAGGGCCTGGAGCCTCTTCAATATGAGGAGAAGGTGAGAGAGCTGGGCGTTTTCAACCCGCAGAGAAGGCTGCTCAGGCTGAATCTCCTCCTTGTTCTAAATCCCGGATGGGCGGGAATGAAGACAAGGGAGCCAGTCTATTTTCAGTTACTGCCTGCTGCCAGGACAAAGGTGAGTGGACGCCACAGAGAAGAGATGCAGTTGTCTTGGAAGAGAAGGAAAGCCTTTTCCCCTGTGAGGGTGGTCAAGCAGTGGACCTCAAGCAGAGGTTTTGGATTTCCATGCTTGGAGATCTGAGAAACCCAACTGCACATGGTCCTGGACAGCCTGCTGTAGCTGACTCTGCTTGAGCAGGGTGCTTGCAGCACATGGTCTCCAGAGGTTACTTCCAAACTGAAAGGACTCTGTGACTGCATCTGTTGTCAATGCGGGAGAATGCTGCTGGGTGAGAAAGCAGTCGAGTGTGTGCTGCTGACACGGAGAGATTGTTTCAGAGGGCATGTGCAGAAGCGCCTTAGCGTGGCCAAGCCTTTGTTTGGTCAAGTGTAGGTCTTGCGTGACGTGCTGGAAGGTGTGGTGGCCCTTTTCGACGTGCCCCGATGACCTCTTGATCTTTGGCTTTGTACTGAGGGAAGTGGGAAGGGCGCTGGGAAAGAAGGGAAGAGGAGGAGCGTCAGGCTGGCATGCTTGAGAACTTTATTGAGGAAAGCGCATGGAAAGGAAGGAGCAGCAAGTGGCACATCCCCGGGGGGTCTTGGATGCACGTAGGGTGACCAACAACGTCATCGTTGTGCACGGTAAATTTTCTCGGAGCACGGAAATCTTCCAGCCCTGTGATGGGAGCAGCAGGGAGGGAGTCGATCCCTGGTGGCGTTTGGCTTGTGAGCACGTCATAGCAGCAGAGAGAACCAGACATACGAGACAGTGCAAGTCAGGGAAAGAAGTGGGAGAATGGTAGAATGTAAGTCGGCCATGTTTCCAAACATCACGGAATAGCCCACTTCCTTGCTTCTCTGGTTTATGCCTTGAGAGAAATAGCCATGGTTGTGGAGCTGAAGACCCAGTGGGTCAGCGATGGCACAAAGGTGCATCCTCAATCCACGAGGAGTCTCGCACCATATGTGTGGTGTCCGTGTGACGGACAACCCTGTTAAATCATACTGGCCTCGCTAGAGGCCCCAGAGGGACACCACTCCTCCCTGGTCTCCACCTGAGCAAAGAGCTGTTGACCGCAACTCTTGGTATGTGACCATGCAGGCAATTCATTGTGTGCTGAGTGACCCATCATGTCTTTCCATTTTAGTGACAAGGAGCTATGTAAGAGGGTTGTCCAAACGCTTCTTGAACACCACCACCAGGCTTGGGCCCTGATGGCCACTTGAGCCCTGCTTTTTGTTCTTTTTGTCGGGTGAAGTTGGAAGAGCGTTGGGAGAAGAAAGGAAGAGGAGGCATCTGAGGATGTGGGATGCAGGCGGATTTTATTGAGGAAAACATGAAAAAGAGGGAGCGTCAAGTGGAAGGTGCACATTCTGAGGTGCCTGGAGGGCGACCACCAGCCTATGTCCCTTGCGTAGAGCAGATTTTCCCAGAGCCCCAAGGTCTCGCTACCATGTGGTGGGAGCAGCCCCAGAAGGTCTCTGGAGGGATTGTGCTAGTGAGCAAGGCATTGCAGCAGAGAGTAGCAGCCGTAGAAGGTGGTGCTATGGAAAGGAGAAAGAGGAAGAAAGAAGGAGGTATGTTGGCCATGTGTCCTGACAGCATGGGCTGGCCCCTTCCTTGCTTGCTTGCTTTGTTGTGCCATGGAATGATGAGCCGCGGCTGGCGAGCCCGCATGCCATGAACAGCGCAGAGGTGCGTCCTCAGTGCGAGAGCTGTGTTGCACGGTGTTGGAGGCTTCTGTCAGGGGTGTTGGCGTGGGTCCTTAGCAGGGGTAGCAGGCTCTTCCGCCGTTGATGCAGCCCAGGCCTCCAAAGCCAAAGCCTCCAAGGCCAAAGCCTCCGAATCCCCCGGAGGAGATGGGCACTCCCTGGGCGCTGAGGTTGCTGCCCACGGCAGCTGATGCGGAGGATCCAACGGCGGTGTTCTGGGGGAAGGAGCTGAGGATGGGTCCTGGCAGGGTGACCAGCACGGCAGGAGGCTGGATGACGACGCGGGAATCCTCGCACTGCCTGACACAGGGCTCGTTGCAGCTGTTAGCCAGCGGGGTGGGTCCGCAGGGGCGGCAGATGTCGTAGCAGGACATGTCTGTGGTGCGGAGGGTCCCTGGAAGAGAGGGTGTTGGGAAGGTGGAGGGTGTTGGGAATGCGGAGGGTGTTGGGGTGTGAGGAGTGGTGCTGGGGGAGGCCAAGAGAGTGGGGAGGCCTGGGGTTGTGGGGAGCATGGCGGTGGGGAGGAAGAAGGACTGCTGAGGCTAAGGGGGAAAGGGCGTGTGGAGAGATAGGCCTGGTGGGGCAGGCGAAGGAAGGGAGCGGGGTTCAGGCTCACCTTGTTGGGCGCAGAGGAGAAGGCGTCGGGAGGATTGTGTGAGGGTGCGAGTCGCAGGGCCGGCTTTTATGCTGGTCCGTGAGTGCCCGCGGGGCGAGAGAGCCTTTGCGCATGACAGCATTTGGCGTGAGCTGCTCTTACATGCTAAAGCCTGGCAAGTAATGAGGTGGGGCATGTTGTCGTTTCCACAACGCTCTCGTGTGCTTTTCTCCTGTTTAGGATGTGTCTCTGTGGCCTTGGCGGCAGCTTTTAAGTGAGAGCGGCTCTTTGGATGGATTTGCATGGAGAGTGCGTTTGAGGACAGTCGGCAGACGCGGCCAAAGCATGAGAGAGGTGGGGTGTCACGAAGTGAGGTCATGGCGTGTCACTCGTGCGGTGTGGTTTGCGGCTGCATTGTTGTGAGGAGGGGGCCCTATTTGCTGGCGTCGCCATAATGCAGGCTGGTGTGGGCTTCCCAGATGTGCTGGGCGCGAGGCGCTGGCACTGGCATTGCACTCGCTCCCTCCCTGCCTTCGTGCCCATTCCCTACGCCTGTGTTTATTCCTCGTCTTTCCCATTGGTTTGCTGCATCGGTCGGTGGCTTGGTGGCGTTTGTGCTTGGAAGGTCCTGGGTGGGAGAAGGGAGGCTGCGTGCTTTCTTCTTGCGGCAGCTTGGCGGGTGGTAGTTTGATTAGGCGGAGGAGAGCTGTCTACGACAGCAGGACGTTGTCCTTTCAGGCCCTGTTGAGAGCTTGCAAGCCCTGAGCTGAGGGGGAGTGGTTTGGCAGGGAGACTTAGGCAGAGCTTTTGGGGTCTTATTCAGCACTGAGCGCCCAAGGGTGAGGCCCTTTCCCTGCCTAGGCTTTGATGGTCAGATGCAGGGTTTGGTCACTGCAGCAGGGAGTTGGAGGCATGCATGGTACTTGGGGCAGCAGTCGTGAGCCCCTCCTGGCTGGGTGGTCCCGGGCATGGCTGACGAGTGGCAAGGCCTGTCCCCGTTGGGCTGAGGTGGTTTTGGCTTGCTGCTGAGGTGAGTAGCGCTTGTTGCTGAGGAAGATGAATCGAGGTAGGAAGGGGGGCTGTGCAACTGGGTGTGCCTTGTTCCGTGAGGCCTGCTGGGTTGCAGCCACAAATGCTGAGGGAGCTGTGTGGTGTCCTTGCGAGGCCACTACTAATTATCTTTGAAAGGTCCTGGTGAGTGGGAGAGGCTCCTGAAGACTGGAAGAGACTCGCCGGCTCCTGTGTTCAAGAAGGTGAAGAAGGAAGGGGTGGGAAACCAGAGGCTGGTTGGCCTGACATCAGTCGCTGGGAAGGTTCTAAAGGAAATCCTCCCGGAAAGCGCTGTCGAGCAGACGAAGAACCAGAATGTGATGGGGAGTAGTCAGCACGGATTTAGAGAGGGAAAGTCACGCGTGAGCCTCCTGAGCGTCTTCTAAATTGAGGTGACCAGCTTGGTGGATGAGGGGAGAGCAGTGGCTGCTGCTCAACTTTAGTAAAGCCTTTAGTAAGGGCTTTCTTTGACACTTTCTCCCGTGACAAGCTCCTAGAGAAGCGGACAAAGTATGGGTTAGATAAAGGGACAGTGAGGTGGGCTGAGAAGTGGCTGATTGCTTGGGTGCAGAGGCTTGTGCTAAGTGGCACAGAGCGGTGTTGGAGGCAAGGCCCTAGCGGTGTAGGCTAGGGCTTGGCAGTGAGGCCACCAATGTTCAATATCGCAGAATCCCAGAATGAGACAACTGAAGGTGTTGGAAGGGACCTCGAAAGATCATCAGGTCCAACCCCCCTGCCAAAGCAGGTTCCTTAGAGCAGGCTGCCCAGGTAGGCATCCAGACGGGCCTTGAATATCTCCAGAGAAGGAGAGCGCACAACCTCCCTGGGCAGCTCCGTCACCCTCACTGTGAAGAAGTTCTTTCTCATGTTGGTGCGGAACTTCCTGTGCTCTATCTTGTGGCCATCATATCCTCATTAGTGAGGTGGGTGATGGGACGGAGTGACCCCGCAGGAATTCTGCAGATGACCCGAGACGGGGAGGAGCGTCTGATGCACGTGATGAACGTGGCACCATTCAGAATGATGTGCAGAGGCTGGAGAACTGGGCAGAGACCAACATCATGAAGTTGCCGAAGGGGCAAAGCAAATTCCTGCCTCTGGGGAGGACTAACGCCGGGGAGCAGGACATGGTGTTGTCCGACAGAGTGGCAGGCAGCTTTGCCAAGCAGGACCTTGTGTTGCTGTTGGAGAGCAAGCTGACGATGAGTCAGCAATGCAGCCTTGCGGCAAAAGAGGCCACCAGGCTCCAGGAGGGCATGGGGAAGAGCGTTGCCAGCACGATGAGAAAGGCGCTCCGTCATCTCTCTTCATCGCCGGTGAGGCCCCTTGTGGAGTCCTTTGTCCAGTTTGAGGCGTCCCAGTGGAAGATGGAAGCGGACATGCTGGAGCAATTCCAGTGCAGGGCTACCAAGATGCTGAAGGGCCTGGAGCCTCTTCAATATGAGGAGAAGGTGAGAGAGCTGGGCGTTTTCAACCCGCAGAGAAGGCTGCTCAGGCTGAATCTCCTCCTTGTTCTAAATCCCGGATGGGCGGGAATGAAGACAAGGGAACCAGACTATTTTCAGTTACTGCCTGCTGCCAGGACAAAGGTGAGTGGACGCCACAGAGAAGAGATGCAGTTGTCTTGGAAGAGAAGGAAAGCCTTTTCCCCTGTGAGGGTGGTCAAGCAGTGGACCTCAAGCAGAGGTTTTGGATTTCCATGCTTGGAGATCTGAGAAACCCAACTGCACATGGTCCTGGACAGCCTGCTGTAGCTGACTCTGCTTGAGCAGGGTGCTTGCAGCACATGGTCTCCAGAGGTTACTTCCAAACTGAAAGGACTCTGTGACTGCATCTGTTGTCAATGCGGGAGAATGCTGCTGGGTGAGAAAGCAGTCGAGTGTGTGCTGCTGACACGGAGAGATTGTTTCAGAGGGCATGTGCAGAAGAGCCTTAGCGTGGCCAAGCCTTTGTTTGGTCAAGTGTAGGTCTTGCGTGACGTGCTGGAAGGTGTGGTGGCCCTTTTCGACGTGCCCCGATGACCTCTTGATCTTTGGCTTTGTACTGAGGGAAGTGGGAAGGGCGCTGGGAAAGAAGGGAAGAGGAGGAGCGTCAGGCTGGCATGCTTGAGAACTTTATTGAGGAAAGCGCATGGAAAGGAAGGAGCAGCAAGTGGCACATCCCTGGGGGGTCTTGGATGCACGTAGGGTGACCAGCAACGTCATCGTTGTGCACGGTAAATTTTCTCGGAGCACAGAAATCTTCCAGCCCTGTGATGGGAGCAGCAGAGCGGGAGTCGATCCCTGGTGGCGTTTGGCTTGTGAGCACGTCATAGCGCCAGAGAGAACCAGACATACGAGACAGTGCAAGTCAGGGAAAGAAGTGGGAGAATGGTAGAATGTAAGTCGGCCATGTTTCCAAACATCACGGAATAGCCCACTTCCTTGCTTCTCTGGTTTATGCCTTGAGAGAAATAGCCATGGTTGTGGAGCTGAAGACCCAGTGGGTCAGCGATGGCACAAAGGTGCATCCTCAATCCACGAGGAGTCTCGCACCATATGTGTGGTGTCTGTGTGACGGACAACCCTGTTAAATCATACTGGCCTCGCTAGAGGCCCCAGAGGGACACCACTCCTCCCTGGTCTCCACTTGAGCAAAGAGCTGTTGACCGCAGGTCTTGGTATGTGACCATGCAGGCAATTCATTGTGTGCTGAGTGACCCATCATGTCTTTCCATTTTAGTGACAAGGAGCTATGTAAGAGGGTTGTCCAAACGCTTCTTGAACACCACCAGGCATGGGCCCTGATGGCCACTTGAGCCCTGCTTTTTGTTCTTTTTGTCGGGTGAAGTTGGAAGAGCGTTGGGAGAAGAAAGGAAGAGGAGGCATCTGAGGATGTGGGATGCAGGCGGATTTTATTGAGGAAAACATGAAAAAGAGGGAGCGTCAAGTGGAAGGTGCACATTCTGAGGTGCCTGGAGGGCGACCACCAGCCTATGTCCCTTGCGTAGAGCAGATTTTCCCAGAGCCCCAAGGTCTCGCTACCGTGTGGTGGGAGCAGCCCCAGAAGGTCTCTGGAGGGATTGTGCTAGTGAGCAAGGCATTGCAGCAGAGAGTAGCAGCCGTAGAAGGTGGTGCTATGGAAAGGAGAAAGAGGAAGAAAGAAGGAGGTATGTTGGCCATGTGTCCTGACAGCATGGGCTGGCCCCTTCCTTGCTTGCTTGCTTTGTTGTGCCATGGAATGATGAGCCGCGGCTGGCGAGCCTGCATGCCATGAACAGCGCAGAGGTGCGTCCTCAGTGCGAGAGCTGTGTTGCACGGTGTTGGAGGCTTCTGTCAGGGGTGTTGGCGTGGGTCCTTAGCAGGGGTAGCAGGCTCTTCCGCCGTTGATGCAGCCCAGGCCTCCAAAGCCAAAGCCTCCAAGGCCAAAGCCTCCGAATCCCCCGGAGGAGATGGGCACTCCCTGGGCGCTGAGGTTGCTGCCCACGGCAGCTGATGCGGAGGATCCAACGGCGGTGTTCTGGGGGAAGGAGCTGAGGATGGGTCCTGGCAGGGTGACCAGCACGGCAGGAGGCTGGATGACGACGCGGGAATCCTCGCACTGCCTGACACAGGGCTCGTTGCAGCTGTTAGCCAGCGGGGTGGGTCCGCAGGGGCGGCAGATGTCGTAGCAGGACATGTCTGTGGTGCGGAGGGTCCCTGGAAGAGAGGGTGTTGGGAAGGTGGAGGGTGTTGGGAACGCGGAGGGTGTTGGGGGCGTGAGGAGTGGTGCTGGGGGAGGCCAAGAGTGTGGGGAGGCCTGGGGTTGTGGGGAGCATGGCGGTGGGGAGGGAGAAGGGCTGCTGAGGCTAAGGGGGAAAGGGCGTGTGGAGAGATAGGCCTGGTGGGGCGGACGAAGGAAGGGAGCGGGGTTCAGGCTCACCTCGTTGGGTGCAGGGGAGAAGACGTCGGGAGGATTGTGTGAGGGTGCGAGTCGCAGGGCCGGCTTTTATGCTGGTCCGTGAGTGCCCGCGGGGCGAGAGAGCCTTTGCGCATGACAGCATTTGGCGTGAGCTGCTCTTACATGCTAAAGCCTGGCAAGTAATGAGGTGGGGCGTGTTGTCCTTCCCACAACGCTCTCGTGTTCTTTTCTCCTGTTGAGGATGTGTCTCTGCGGCCTTGGCGGCAGCTTTTAAGCGAGAGCGGCTCTTTGGATGGATTTGCATGGAGAGTGCGTTTGAGGACAGTCGGCAGACGCGGCCAAAGCATGAGAGAGGTGGGGTGTCACGAAGTGAGGTCATGGCGTGTCACTCGTGCGGTGCGGTTTGCGGCTTCATTGTTGTGAGGAGGGGGCCCTATTTGCTGGCGTCGCCATAATGCAGGCTGGTGTGGGCTTCCCAGATGTGCTGGGCGCGAGGCGCTGGCACTGGCATTGCACTCGCTCCCTCCCTGCCTTCGTGCCCATTCCCTACGCCTGTGTTTATTCCTCGTCTTTCCCATTGGTTTGCTGCATCGGTCGGTGGCTTGGTGGCGTTTGTGCTTGGAAGGTCCTGGGTGGGAGAAGGGAGGCTGCGTGCTTTCTTCTTGCGGCAGCTTGGCGGGTGGTAGTTTGATTAGGCGGAGGAGAGCTGTCTACGACAGCAGGACGTTGTCCTTTCAGGCCCTGTTGAGAGCTTGCAAGCCCTGAGCTGAGGGGGAGTGGTTTGGCAGGGAGACTTAGGCAGAGCTTTTGGGGTCTTATTCAGCACTGAGCGCCCAAGGGTGAGGCCCTTTCCCTGCCTAGGCTTTGATGGTCAGATGCAGGGTTTGGTCACTGCAGCAGGGAGTTGGAGGCATGCATGGTACTTGGGGCAGCAGTCGTGAGCCCCTCCTGGCTGGGTGGTCCCGGGCATGGCTGACGAGTGGCAAGGCCTGTCCCCGTTGGGCTGAGGTGGTTTTGGCTTGCTGCTGAGGTGAGTAGCGCTTGTTGCTGAGGAAGATGAATCGAGGTAGGAAGGGGGGCTGTGCAACTGGGTGTGCCTTGTTCCGTGAGGCCTGCTGGGTTGCAGCCACAAATGCTGAGGGAGCTGTGTGGTGTCCTTGCGAGGCCACTACTAATTATCTTTGAAAGGTCCTGGTGAGTGGGAGAGGCTCCTGAAGACTGGAAGAGACTCGCCGGCTCCTGTGTTCAAGAAGGTGAAGAAGGAAGGGGTGGGAAACCAGAGGCTGGTTGGCCTGACATCAGTCGCTGGGAAGGTTCTAAAGGAAATCCTCCCGGAAAGCGCTGTCGAGCAGACGAAGAACCAGAATGTGATGGGGAGTAGTCAGCACGGATTTAGAGAGGGAAAGTCACGCGTGAGCCTCCTGAGCGTCTTCTAAATTGAGGTGACCAGCTTGGTGGATGAGGGGAGAGCAGTGGCTGCTGCTCAACTTTAGTAAAGCCTTTAGTAAGGGCTTTCTTTGACACTTGCTCCCGTGACAAGCTCCTAGAGAAGCGGACAAAGTATGGGTTAGATAAAGGGACAGTGAGGTGGGCTGAGAAGTGGCTGATTGCTTGGGTGCAGAGGCTTGTGCTAAGTGGCACAGAGCGGTGTTGGAGGCAAGGCCCTAGCGGTGTAGGCTAGGGCTTGGCAGTGAGGCCACCAATGTTCAATATCGCAGAATCCCAGAATGAGACAACTGAAGGTGTTGGAAGGGACCTCGAAAGATCATCAGGTCCAACCCCCCTGCCAAAGCAGGTTCCTTAGAGCAGGCTGCCCAGGTAGGCATCCAGACGGGCCTTGAATATCTCCAGAGAAGGAGAGCGCACAACCTCCCTGGGCAGCTCCGTCACCCTCACTGTGAAGAAGTTCTTTCTCATGTTGGTGCGGAACTTCCTGTGCTCTATCTTGTGGCCATCATATCCTCATTAGTGAGGTGGGTGATGGGACGGAGTGACCCCGCAGGAATTCTGCAGATGACCCGAGACGGGGAGGAGCGTCTGATGCACGTGATGAACGTGGCACCATTCAGAATGATGTGCAGAGGCTGGAGAACTGGGCAGAGACCAACATCATGAAGTTGCCGAAGGGGCAAAGCAAATTCCTGCCTCTGGGGAGGACTAACGCCGGGGAGCAGGACATGGTGTTGTCCGACAGAGTGGCAGGCAGCTTTGCCAAGCAGGACCTTGTGTTGCTGTTGGAGAGCAAGCTGACGATGAGTCAGCAATGCAGCCTTGCGGCAAAAGAGGCCACCAGGCTCCAGGAGGGCATGGGGAAGAGCGTTGCCAGCACGATGAGAAAGGCGCTCCGTCATCTCTCTTCATCGCCGGTGAGGCCTCTTGTGGAGTCCTTTGTCCGGTTTGAGGCGTCCCAGTGGAAGATGGAAGCGGACATGCTGGAGCAATTCCAGTGCAGGGCTACCAAGATGCTGAAGGGCCTGGAGCCTCTTCAATATGAGGAGAAGGTGAGAGAGCTGGGCGTTTTCAACCCGCAGAGAAGGCTGCTCAGGCTGAATCTCCTCCTTGTTCTAAATCCCGGATGGGCGGGAATGAAGACAAGGGAACCAGACTATTTTCAGTTACTGCCTGCTGCCAGGACAAAGGTGAGTGGACGCCACAGAGAAGAGATGCAGTTGTCTTGGAAGAGAAGGAAAGCCTTTTCCCCTGTGAGGGTGGTCAAGCAGTGGACCTCAAGCAGAGGTTTTGGATTTCCATGCTTGGAGATCTGAGAAACCCAACTGCACATGGTCCTGGACAGCCTGCTGTAGCTGACTCTGCTTGAGCAGGGTGCTTGCAGCACATGGTCTCCAGAGGTTACTTCCAAACTGAAAGGACTCTGTGACTGCATCTGTTGTCAATGCGGGAGAATGCTGCTGGGTGAGAAAGCAGTCGAGTGTGTGCTGCTGACACGGAGAGATTGTTTCAGAGGGCATGTGCAGAAGAGCCTTAGCGTGGCCAAGCCTTTGTTTGGTCAAGTGTAGGTCTTGCGTGACGTGCTGGAAGGTGTGGTGGCCCTTTTCGACGTGCCCCGATGACCTCTTGATCTTTGACTTTGTACTGAGGGAAGTGGGAAGGGCGCTGGGAAAGAAGGGAAGAGGAGGAGCGTCAGGCTGGCATGCTTGAGAACTTTATTGAGGAAAGCGCATGGAAAGGAAGGAGCAGCAAGTGGCACATCCCCGGGGGGTCTTGGATGCACGTAGGGTGACCAGCAACGTCATCGTTGTGCACGGTAAATTTTCTCGGAGCACGGAAATCTTCCAGCCCTGTGATGGGAGCAGCAGAGCGGGAGTCGATCCCTGGTGGCGTTTGGCTTGTGAGCACGTCATAGCGCCAGAGAGAACCAGACATACGAGACAATGCAAGTCAGGGAAAGAAGTGGGAGAATGGTAGAATGTAAGTCGGCCATGTTTCCAAACATCACGGAATAGCCCACTTCCTTGCTTCTCTGGTTTATGCCTTGAGAGAAATAGCCATGGTTGTGGAGCTGAAGACCCAGTGGGTCAGCGATGGCACAAAGGTGCATCCTCAATCCACGAGGAGTCTCGCACCATATGTGTGGTGTCCGTGTGACGGACAACCCTGTTAAATCATACTGGCCTCGCTAGAGGCCCCAGAGGGACACCACTCCTCCCTGGTCTCCACTTGAGCAAAGAGCTGTTGACCGCAACTCTTGGTATGTGACCATGCAGGCAATTCATTGTGTGCTGAGTGACCCATCATGTCTTTCCATTTTAGTGACAAGGAGCTATGTAAGAGGGTTGTCCAAACGCTTCTTGAACACCACCAGGCATGGGCCCTGATGGCCACTTGAGCCCTGCTTTTTGTTCTTTTTGTCGGGTGAAGTTGGAAGAGCGTTGGGAGAAGAAAGGAAGAGGAGGCATCTGAGGATGTGGGATGCAGGCGGATTTTATTGAGGAAAACATGAAAAAGAGGGAGCGTCAAGTGGAAGGTGCACATTCTGAGGTGCCTGGAGGGCGACCACCAGCCTATGTCCCTTGCGTAGAGCAGATTTTCCCAGAGCCCCAAGGTCTCGCTACCGTGTGGTGGGAGCAGCCCCAGAAGGTCTCTGGAGGGATTGTGCTAGTGAGCAAGGCATTGCAGCAGAGAGTAGCAGCCGTAGAAGGTGGTGCTATGGAAAGGAGAAAGAGGAAGAAAGAAGGAGGTATGTTGGCCATGTGTCCTGACAGCATGGGCTGGCCCCTTCCTTGCTTGCTTGCTTTGTTGTGCCATGGAATGATGAGCCGCGGCTGGCGAGCCCGCATGCCATGAAGAGCGCAGAGGTGCGTCCTCAGTGCGAGAGCTGTGTTGCACGGTGTTGGAGGCTTCTGTCAGGGGTGTTGGCGTGGGTCCTTAGCAGGGGTAGCAGGCTCTTCCGCCGTTGATGCAGCCCAGGCCTCCAAAGCCAAAGCCTCCAAGGCCAAAGCCTCCGAATCCCCCGGAGGAGATGGGCACTCCCTGGGCGCTGAGGTTGCTGCCCACGGCAGCTGATGCGGAGGATCCAACGGCGGTGTTCTGGGGGAAGGAGCTGAGGATGGGTCCTGGCAGGGTGACCAGCACGGCAGGAGGCTGGATGACGACGCGGGAATCCTCGCACTGCCTGACACAGGGCTCGTTGCAGCTGTTAGCCAGCGGGGTGGGTCCGCAGGGGCGGCAGATGTCGTAGCAGGACATGTCTGTGGTGCGGAGGGTCCCTGGAAGAGAGGGTGTTGGGAAGGTGGAGGGTGTTGGGAACGCGGAGGGTGTTGGGGGCGTGAGGAGTGGTGCTGGGGGAGGCCAAGAGTGTGGGGAGGCCTGGGGTTGTGGGGAGCATGGCGGTGGGGAGGGAGAAGGGCTGCTGAGGCTAAGGGGGAAAGGGCGTGTGGAGAGATAGGCCTGGTGGGGCGGACGAAGGAAGGGAGCGGGGTTCAGGCTCACCTCGTTGGGCGCAGGGGAGAAGACGTCGGGAGGATTGTGTGAGGGTGCGAGTCGCAGGGCCGGCTTTTATGCTGGTCCGTGAGTGCCCGCGGGGCGAGAGAGCCTTTGCGCATGACAGCATTTGGCGTGAGCTGCTCTTACATGCTAAAGCCTGGCAAGTAATGAGGTGGGGCGTGTTGTCCTTCCCACAACGCTCTCGTGTTCTTTTCTCCTGTTGAGGATGTGTCTCTGCGGCCTTGGCGGCAGCTTTTAAGCGAGAGCGGCTCTTTGGATGGATTTGCATGGAGAGTGCGTTTGAGGACAGTCAGCAGACGCGGCCAAACCATGAGAGATGTGGGGTGTCACGAAGTGAGGTCATGGCGTGTCACTCGTGCGGTGCGGTTTGCGGCTTCATTGTTGTGAGGAGGGGGCCCTATTTGCTGGCGTCGCCATAATGCAGGCTGGTGTGGGCTTCCCAGATGTGCTGGGCGCGAGGCGCTGGCACTGGCATTGCACTCGCTCCCTCCCTGCCTTCGTGCCCATTCCCTACGCCTGTGTTTATTCCTCGTCTTTCCCATTGGTTTGCTGCATCGGTCGGTGGCTTGGTGGCGTTTGTGCTTGGAAGGTCCTGGGTGGGAGAAGGGAGGCTGCGTGCTTTCTTCTTGCGGCAGCTTGGCGGGTGGTAGTTTGATTAGGCGGAGGAGAGCTGTCTACGACAGCAGGACGTTGTCCTTTCAGGCCCTGTTGAGAGCTTGCAAGCCCTGAGCTGAGGGGGAGTGGTTTGGCAGGGAGACTTAGGCAGAGCTTTTGGGGTCTTATTCAGCACTGAGCGCCCAAGGGTGAGGCCCTTTCCCTGCCTAGGCTTTGATGGTCAGATGCAGGGTTTGGTCACTGCAGCAGGGAGTTGGAGGCATGCATGGTACTTGGGGCAGCAGTCGTGAGCCCCTCCTGGCTGGGTGGTCCCGGGCATGGCTGACGAGTGGCAAGGCCTGTCCCCGTTGGGCTGAGGTGGTTTTGGCTTGCTGCTGAGGTGAGTAGCGCTTGTTGCTGAGGAAGATGAATCAAGGTAGGAAGGGGGGCTGTGCAACTGGGTGTGCCTTGTTCCGTGAGGCCTGCTGGGTTGCAGCCACAAATGCTGAGGGAGCTGTGTGGTGTCCTTGCGAGGCCACTACTAATTATCTTTGAAAGGTCCTGGTGAGTGGGAGAGGCTCCTGAAGACTGGAAGAGACTCGCCGGCTCCTGTGTTCAAGAAGGTGAAGAAGGAAGGGGTGGGAAACCAGAGGCTGGTTGGCCTGACATCAGTCGCTGGGAAGGTTCTAAAGGAAATCCTCCCGGAAAGCGCTGTCGAGCAGACGAAGAACCAGAATGTGATGGGGAGTAGTCAGCACGGATTTAGAGAGGGAAAGTCACGCGTGAGCCTCCTGAGCGTCTTCTAAATTGAGGTGACCAGCTTGGTGGATGAGGGGAGAGCAGTGGCTGCTGCTCAACTTTAGTAAAGCCTTTAGTAAGGGCTTTCTTTGACACTTGCTCCCGTGACAAGCTCCTAGAGAAGCGGACAAAGTATGGGTTAGATAAAGGGACAGTGAGGTGGGCTGAGAAGTGGCTGATTGCTTGGGTGCAGAGGCTTGTGCTAAGTGGCACAGAGCGGTGTTGGAGGCAAGGCCCTAGCGGTGTAGGCTAGGGCTTGGCAGTGAGGCCACCAATGTTCAATATCGCAGAATCCCAGAATGAGACAACTGAAGGTGTTGGAAGGGACCTCGAAAGATCATCAGGTCCAACCCCCCTGCCAAAGCAGGTTCCTTAGAGCAGGCTGCCCAGGTAGGCATCCAGACGGGCCTTGAATATCTCCAGAGAAGGAGAGCGCACAACCTCCCTGGGCAGCTCCGTCACCCTCACTGTGAAGAAGTTCTTTCTCATGTTGGTGCGGAACTTCCTGTGCTCTATCTTGTGGCCATCATATCCTCATTAGTGAGGTGGGTGATGGGACGGAGTGACCCCGCAGGAATTCTGCAGATGACCCGAGACGGGGAGGAGCGTCTGATGCACGTGATGAACGTGGCACCATTCAGAATGATGTGCAGAGGCTGGAGAACTGGGCAGAGACCAACATCATGAAGTTGCCGAAGGGGCAAAGCAAATTCCTGCCTCTGGGGAGGACTAACGCCGGGGAACAGGACATGGTGTTGTCCGACAGAGTGGCAGGCAGCTTTGCCAAGCAGGACCTTGTGTTGCTGTTGGAGAGCAAGCTGACGATGAGTCAGCAATGCAGCCTTGCGGCAAAAGAGGCCACCAGGCTCCAGGAGGGCATGGGGAAGAGCGTTGCCAGCACGATGAGAAAGGCGCTCCGTCATCTCTCTTCATCGCCGGTGAGGCCCCTTGTGGAGTCCTTTGTCCAGTTTGAGGCGTCCCAGTGGAAGATGGAAGCGGACATGCTGGAGCAATTCCAGTGCAGGGCTACCAAGATGCTGAAGGGCCTGGAGCCTCTTCAATATGAGGAGAAGGTGAGAGAGCTGGGCGTTTTCAACCCGCAGAGAAGGCTGCTCAGGCTGAATCTCCTCCTTGTTCTAAATCCCGGATGGGCGGGAATGAAGACAAGGGAACCAGACTATTTTCAGTTACTGCCTGCTGCCAGGACAAAGGTGAGTGGACGCCACAGAGAAGAGATGCAGTTGTCTTGGAAGAGAAGGAAAGCCTTTTCCCCTGTGAGGGTGGTCAAGCAGTGGACCTCAAGCAGAGGTTTTGGATTTCCATGCTTGGAGATCTGAGAAACCCAACTGCACATGGTCCTGGACAGCCTGCTGTAGCTGACTCTGCTTGAGCAGGGTGCTTGCAGCACATGGTCTCCAGAGGTTACTTCCAAACTGAAAGGACTCTGTGACTGCATCTGTTGTCAATGCGGGAGAATGCTGCTGGGTGAGAAAGCAGTCGAGTGTGTGCTGCTGACACGGAGAGATTGTTTCAGAGGGCATGTGCAGAAGAGCCTTAGCGTGGCCAAGCCTTTGTTTGGTCAAGTGTAGGTCTTGCGTGACGTGCTGGAAGGTGTGGTGGCCCTTTTCGACGTGCCCCGATGACCTCTTGATCTTTGACTTTGTACTGAGGGAAGTGGGAAGGGCGCTGGGAAAGAAGGGAAGAGGAGGAGCGTCAGGCTGGCATGCTTGAGAACTTTATTGAGGAAAGCGCATGGAAAGGAAGGAGCAGCAAGTGGCACATCCCCGGGGGGTCTTGGATGCACGTAGGGTGACCAGCAACGTCATCGTTGTGCACGGTAAATTTTCTCGGAGCACGGAAATCTTCCAGCCCTGTGATGGGAGCAGCAGAGCGGGAGTCGATCCCTGGTGGCGTTTGGCTTGTGAGCACGTCATAGCGCCAGAGAGAACCAGACATACGAGACAATGCAAGTCAGGGAAAGAAGTGGGAGAATGGTAGAATGTAAGTCGGCCATGTTTCCAAACATCACGGAATAGCCCACTTCCTTGCTTCTCTGGTTTATGCCTTGAGAGAAATAGCCATGGTTGTGGAGCTGAAGACCCAGTGGGTCAGCGATGGCACAAAGGTGCATCCTCAATCCACGAGGAGTCTCGCACCATATGTGTGGTGTCCGTGTGACGGACAACCCTGTTAAATCATACTGGCCTCGCTAGAGGCCCCAGAGGGACACCACTCCTCCCTGGTCTCCACTTGAGCAAAGAGCTGTTGACCGCAACTCTTGGTATGTGACCATGCAGGCAATTCATTGTGTGCTGAGTGACCCATCATGTCTTTCCATTTTAGTGACAAGGAGCTATGTAAGAGGGTTGTCCAAACGCTTCTTGAACACCACCAGGCATGGGCCCTGATGGCCACTTGAGCCCTGCTTTTTGTTCTTTTTGTCGGGTGAAGTTGGAAGAGCGTTGGGAGAAGAAAGGAAGAGGAGGCATCTGAGGATGTGGGATGCAGGCGGATTTTATTGAGGAAAACATGAAAAAGAGGGAGCGTCAAGTGGAAGGTGCACATTCGGAGGTGCCTGGAGGGCGACCACCAGCCTATGTCCCTTGCGTAGAGCAGATTTTCCCAGAGCCCCAAGGTCTCGCTACCGTGTGGTGGGAGCAGCCCCAGAAGGTCTCTGGAGGGATTGTGCTAGTGAGCAAGGCATTGCAGCAGAGAGTAGCAGCCGTAGAAGGTGGTGCTATGGAAAGGAGAAAGAGGAAGAAAGAAGGAGGTATGTTGGCCATGTGTCCTGACAGCATGGGCTGGCCCCTTCCTTGCTTGCTTGCTTTGTTGTGCCATGGAATGATGAGCCGCGGCTGGCGAGCCCGCATGCCATGAAGAGCGCAGAGGTGCGTCCTCAGTGCGAGAGCTGTGTTGCACGGTGTTGGAGGCTTCTGTCAGGGGTGTTGGCGTGGGTCCTTAGCAGGGGTAGCAGGCTCTTCCGCCGTTGATGCAGCCCAGGCCTCCAAAGCCAAAGCCTCCAAGGCCAAAGCCTCCGAATCCCCCGGAGGAGATGGGCACTCCCTGGGCGCTGAGGTTGCTGCCCACGGCAGCTGATGCGGAGGATCCAACGGCGGTGTTCTGGGGGAAGGAGCTGAGGATGGGTCCTGGCAGGGTGACCAGCACGGCAGGAGGCTGGATGACGACGCGGGAATCCTCGCACTGCCTGACACAGGGCTCGTTGCAGCTGTTAGCCAGCGGGGTGGGTCCGCAGGGGCGGCAGATGTCGTAGCAGGACATGTCTGTGGTGCGGAGGGTCCCTGGAAGAGAGGGTGTTGGGAAGGTGGAGGGTGTTGGGAACGCGGAGGGTGTTGGGGGCGTGAGGAGTGGTGCTGGGGGAGGCCAAGAGTGTGGGGAGGCCTGGGGTTGTGGGGAGCATGGCGGTGGGGAGGGAGAAGGGCTGCTGAGGCTAAGGGGGAAAGGGCGTGTGGAGAGATAGGCCTGGTGGGGCGGACGAAGGAAGGGAGCGGGGTTCAGGCTCACCTCGTTGGGCGCAGGGGAGAAGACGTCGGGAGGATTGTGTGAGGGTGCGAGTCGCAGGGCCGGCTTTTATGCTGGTCCGTGAGTGCCCGCGGGGCGAGAGAGCCTTTGCGCATGACAGCATTTGGCGTGAGCTGCTCTTACATGCTAAAGCCTGGCAAGTAATGAGGTGGGGCGTGTTGTCCTTCCCACAACGCTCTCGTGTTCTTTTCTCCTGTTGAGGATGTGTCTCTGCGGCCTTGGCGGCAGCTTTTAAGCGAGAGCGGCTCTTTGGATGGATTTGCATGGAGAGTGCGTTTGAGGACAGTCAGCAGACGCGGCCAAACCATGAGAGATGTGGGGTGTCACGAAGTGAGGTCATGGCGTGTCACTCGTGCGGTGCGGTTTGCGGCTTCATTGTTGTGAGGAGGGGGCCCTATTTGCTGGCGTCGCCATAATGCAGGCTGGTGTGGGCTTCCCAGATGTGCTGGGCGCGAGGCGCTGGCACTGGCATTGCACTCGCTCCCTCCCTGCCTTCGTGCCCATTCCCTACGCCTGTGTTTATTCCTCGTCTTTCCCATTGGTTTGCTGCATCGGTCGGTGGCTTGGTGGCGTTTGTGCTTGGAAGGTCCTGGGTGGGAGAAGGGAGGCTGCGTGCTTTCTTCTTGCGGCAGCTTGGCGGGTGGTAGTTTGATTAGGCGGAGGAGAGCTGTCTACGACAGCAGGACGTTGTCCTTTCAGGCCCTGTTGAGAGCTTGCAAGCCCTGAGCTGAGGGGGAGTGGTTTGGCAGGGAGACTTAGGCAGAGCTTTTGGGGTCTTATTCAGCACTGAGCGCCCAAGGGTGAGGCCCTTTCCCTGCCTAGGCTTTGATGGTCAGATGCAGGGTTTGGTCACTGCAGCAGGGAGTTGGAGGCATGCATGGTACTTGGGGCAGCAGTCGTGAGCCCCTCCTGGCTGGGTGGTCCCGGGCATGGCTGACGAGTGGCAAGGCCTGTCCCCGTTGGGCTGAGGTGGTTTTGGCTTGCTGCTGAGGTGAGTAGCGCTTGTTGCTGAGGAAGATGAATCAAGGTAGGAAGGGGGGCTGTGCAACTGGGTGTGCCTTGTTCCGTGAGGCCTGCTGGGTTGCAGCCACAAATGCTGAGGGAGCTGTGTGGTGTCCTTGCGAGGCCACTACTAATTATCTTTGAAAGGTCCTGGTGAGTGGGAGAGGCTCCTGAAGACTGGAAGAGACTCGCCGGCTCCTGTGTTCAAGAAGGTGAAGAAGGAAGGGGTGGGAAACCAGAGGCTGGTTGGCCTGACATCAGTCGCTGGGAAGGTTCTAAAGGAAATCCTCCCGGAAAGCGCTGTCGAGCAGACGAAGAACCAGAATGTGATGGGGAGTAGTCAGCACGGATTTAGAGAGGGAAAGTCACGCGTGAGCCTCCTGAGCGTCTTCTAAATTGAGGTGACCAGCTTGGTGGATGAGGGGAGAGCAGTGGCTGCTGCTCAACTTTAGTAAAGCCTTTAGTAAGGGCTTTCTTTGACACTTGCTCCCGTGACAAGCTCCTAGAGAAGCGGACAAAGTATGGGTTAGATAAAGGGACAGTGAGGTGGGCTGAGAAGTGGCTGATTGCTTGGGTGCAGAGGCTTGTGCTAAGTGGCACAGAGCGGTGTTGGAGGCAAGGCCCTAGCGGTGTAGGCTAGGGCTTGGCAGTGAGGCCACCAATGTTCAATATCGCAGAATCCCAGAATGAGACAACTGAAGGTGTTGGAAGGGACCTCGAAAGATCATCAGGTCCAACCCCCCTGCCAAAGCAGGTTCCTTAGAGCAGGCTGCCCAGGTAGGCATCCAGACGGGCCTTGAATATCTCCAGAGAAGGAGAGCGCACAACCTCCCTGGGCAGCTCCGTCACCCTCACTGTGAAGAAGTTCTTTCTCATGTTGGTGCGGAACTTCCTGTGCTCTATCTTGTGGCCATCATATCCTCATTAGTGAGGTGGGTGATGGGACGGAGTGACCCCGCAGGAATTCTGCAGATGACCCGAGACGGGGAGGAGCGTCTGATGCACGTGATGAACGTGGCACCATTCAGAATGATGTGCAGAGGCTGGAGAACTGGGCAGAGACCAACATCATGAAGTTGCCGAAGGGGCAAAGCAAATTCCTGCCTCTGGGGAGGACTAACGCCGGGGAGCAGGACATGGTGTTGTCCGACAGAGTGGCAGGCAGCTTTGCCAAGCAGGACCTTGTGTTGCTGTTGGAGAGCAAGCTGACGATGAGTCAGCAATGCAGCCTTGCGGCAAAAGAGGCCACCAGGCTCCAGGAGGGCATGGGGAAGAGCGTTGCCAGCACGATGAGAAAGGCGCTCCGTCATCTCTCTTCATCGCCGGTGAGGCCCCTTGTGGAGTCCTTTGTCCGGTTTGAGGCGTCCCAGTGGAAGATGGAAGCGGACATGCTGGAGCAATTCCAGTGCAGGGCTACCAAGATGCTGAAGGGCCTGGAGCCTCTTCAATATGAGGAGAAGGTGAGAGAGCTGGGCGTTTTCAACCCGCAGAGAAGGCTGCTCAGGCTGAATCTCCTCCTTGTTCTAAATCCCGGATGGGCGGGAATGAAGACAAGGGAGCCAGTCTATTTTCAGTTACTGCCTGCTGCCAGGACAAAGGTGAGTGGACGCCACAGAGAAGAGATGCAGTTGTCTTGGAAGAGAAGGAAAGCCTTTTCCCCTGTGAGGGTGGTCAAGCAGTGGACCTCAAGCAGAGGTTTTGGATTTCCATGCTTGGAGATCTGAGAAACCCAACTGCACATGGTCCTGGACAGCCTGCTGTAGCTGACTCTGCTTGAGCAGGGTGCTTGCAGCACATGGTCTCCAGAGGTTACTTCCAAACTGAAAGGACTCTGTGACTGCATCTGTTGTCAATGCGGGAGAATGCTGCTGGGTGAGAAAGCAGTCGAGTGTGTGCTGCTGACACGGAGAGATTGTTTCAGAGGGCATGTGCAGAAGAGCCTTAGCGTGGCCAAGCCTTTGTTTGGTCAAGTGTAGGTCTTGCGTGACGTGCTGGAAGGCGTGGTGGCCCTTTTCGACGTGCCCCGATGACCTCTTGATCTTTGGCTTTGTACTGAGGGATGTGGGAAGGGCGCTGGGAAAGAAGGGAAGAGGAGGAGCGTCAGGCTGGCATGCTTGAGAACTTTATTGAGGAAAGCGCATGGAAAGGAAGGAGCAGCAAGTGGCACATCCCCGGGGGGTCTTGGATGCACGTAGGGTGACCAACAACGTCATCGTTGTGCACGGTAAATTTTCTCGGAGCACGGAAATCTTCCAGCCCTGTGATGGGAGCAGCAGAGCGGGAGTCGATCCCTGGTGGCGTTTGGCTTGTGAGCACGTCATAGCGCCAGAGAGAACCAGACATACGAGACAGTGCAAGTCAGGGAAAGAAGTGGGAGAATGGTAGAATGTAAGTCGGCCATGTTTCCAAACATCACGGAATAGCCCACTTCCTTGCTTCTCTGGTTTATGCCTTGAGAGAAATAGCCATGGTTGTGGAGCTGAAGACCCAGTGGGTCAGCGATGGCACAAAGGTGCATCCTCAATCCACGAGGAGTCTCGCACCATATGTGTGGTGTCCGTGTGACGGACAACCCTGTTAAATCATACTGGCCTCACTAGAGGCCCCAGAGGGACACCACTCCTCCCTGGTCTCCACGTGAGCACCGAGCTGTTGACCGCAACTCTTGGTATGTGACCATGCAGGCAATTCATTGTGTGCTGAGTGACCCATCATGTCTTTCCATTTTAGTGACAAGGAGCTATGTAAGAGGGTTGTCCAAACGCTTCTTGAACACCACCAGGCATGGGCCCTGATGGCCACTTGAGCCCTGCTTTTTGTTCTTTTTGTCGGGTGAAGTTGGAAGAGCGTTGGGAGAAGAAAGGAAGAGGAGGCATCTGAGGATGTGGGATGCAGGCGGATTTTATTGAGGAAAACATGAAAAAGAGGGAGCGTCAAGTGGAAGGTGCACATTCGGAGGTGCCTGGAGGGCGACCACCAGCCTATGTCCCTTGCGTAGAGCAGGTTTTCCCAGTTCCCCAAGGTCTCGCTACCGTGTGGTGGGAGCAGCCCCAGAAGGTCTCTGGAGGGATTGTGCTAGTGAGCAAGGCATTGCAGCAGAGAGTAGCAGCCGTAGAAGGTGGTGCTATGGAAAGGAGAAAGAGGAAGAAAGAAGGAGGTATGTTGGCCATGTGTCCTGACAGCATGGGCTGGCCCCTTCCTTGCTTGCTTGCTTTGTTGTGCCATGGAATGATGAGCCACAGCTGGCGAGCCCGCATGCCATGAACAGCGCAGAGGTGCGTCCTCAGTGCGAGAGCTGTGTTGCCCGGTGTTGGAGGCTTCTGTCAGGGGTGTTGGCGTGGGTCCTTAGCAGGGGTAGCAGGCTCTTCCGCCGTTGATGCAGCCCAGGCCTCCAAAGCCAAAGCCTCCAAGGCCAAAGCCTCCGAATCCCCCGGAGGAGATGGGCACTCCCTGGGCGCTGAGGTTGCTGCCCACGGCAGCTGATGCGGAGGATCCAACGGCGGTGTTCTGGGGGAAGGAGCTGAGGATGGGTCCTGGCAGGGTGACCAGCACGGCAGGAGGCTGGATGACGACGCGGGAATCCTCGCACTGCCTGACACAGGGCTCGTTGCAGCTGTTAGCCAGCGGGGTGGGTCCGCAGGGGCGGCAGATGTCGTAGCAGGACATGTCTGTGGTGCGGAGGGTCCCTGGAAGAGAGGGTGTTGGGAAGGTGGAGGGTGTTGGGAACGCGGAGGGTGTTGGGGGCGTGAGGAGTGGTGCTGGGGGAGGCCAAGAGTGTGGGGAGGCCTGGGGTTGTGGGGAGCATGGCGGTGGGGAGGGAGAAGGGCTGCTGAGGCTAAGGGGGAAAGGGCGTGTGGAGAGATAGGCCTGGTGGGGCGGACGAAGGAAGGGAGCGGGGTTCAGGCTCACCTCGTTGGGCGCAGGGGAGAAGACGTCGGGAGGATTGTGTGAGGGTGCGAGTCGCAGGGCCGGCTTTTATGCTGGTCCGTGAGTGCCCGCGGGGCGAGAGAGCCTTTGCGCATGACAGCATTTGGCGTGAGCTGCTCTTACATGCTAAAGCCTGGCAAGTAATGAGGTGGGGCGTGTTGTCCTTCCCACAACGCTCTCGTGTTCTTTTCTCCTGTTGAGGATGTGTCTCTGCGGCCTTGGCGGCAGCTTTTAAGCGAGAGCGGCTCTTTGGATGGATTTGCATGGAGAGTGCGTTTGAGGACAGTCAGCAGACGCGGCCAAACCATGAGAGATGTGGGGTGTCACGAAGTGAGGTCATGGCGTGTCACTCGTGCGGTGCGGTTTGCGGCTTCATTGTTGTGAGGAGGGGGCCCTATTTGCTGGCGTCGCCATAATGCAGGCTGGTGTGGGCTTCCCAGATGTGCTGGGCGCGAGGCGCTGGCACTGGCATTGCACTCGCTCCCTCCCTGCCTTCGTGCCCATTCCCTACGCCTGTGTTTATTCCTCGTCTTTCCCATTGGTTTGCTGCATCGGTCGGTGGCTTGGTGGCGTTTGTGCTTGGAAGGTCCTGGGTGGGAGAAGGGAGGCTGCGTGCTTTCTTCTTGCGGCAGCTTGGCGGGTGGTAGTTTGATTAGGCGGAGGAGAGCTGTCTACGACAGCAGGACGTTGTCCTTTCAGGCCCTGTTGAGAGCTTGCAAGCCCTGAGCTGAGGGGGAGTGGTTTGGCAGGGAGACTTAGGCAGAGCTTTTGGGGTCTTATTCAGCACTGAGCGCCCAAGGGTGAGGCCCTTTCCCTGCCTAGGCTTTGATGGTCAGATGCAGGGTTTGGTCACTGCAGCAGGGAGTTGGAGGCATGCATGGTACTTGGGGCAGCAGTCGTGAGCCCCTCCTGGCTGGGTGGTCCCGGGCATGGCTGACGAGTGGCAAGGCCTGTCCCCGTTGGGCTGAGGTGGTTTTGGCTTGCTGCTGAGGTGAGTAGCGCTTGTTGCTGAGGAAGATGAATCAAGGTAGGAAGGGGGGCTGTGCAACTGGGTGTGCCTTGTTCCGTGAGGCCTGCTGGGTTGCAGCCACAAATGCTGAGGGAGCTGTGTGGTGTCCTTGCGAGGCCACTACTAATTATCTTTGAAAGGTCCTGGTGAGTGGGAGAGGCTCCTGAAGACTGGAAGAGACTCGCCGGCTCCTGTGTTCAAGAAGGTGAAGAAGGAAGGGGTGGGAAACCAGAGGCTGGTTGGCCTGACATCAGTCGCTGGGAAGGTTCTAAAGGAAATCCTCCCGGAAAGCGCTGTCGAGCAGACGAAGAACCAGAATGTGATGGGGAGTAGTCAGCACGGATTTAGAGAGGGAAAGTCACGCGTGAGCCTCCTGAGCGTCTTCTAAATTGAGGTGACCAGCTTGGTGGATGAGGGGAGAGCAGTGGCTGCTGCTCAACTTTAGTAAAGCCTTTAGTAAGGGCTTTCTTTGACACTTGCTCCCGTGACAAGCTCCTAGAGAAGCGGACAAAGTATGGGTTAGATAAAGGGACAGTGAGGTGGGCTGAGAAGTGGCTGATTGCTTGGGTGCAGAGGCTTGTGCTAAGTGGCACAGAGCGGTGTTGGAGGCAAGGCCCTAGCGGTGTAGGCTAGGGCTTGGCAGTGAGGCCACCAATGTTCAATATCGCAGAATCCCAGAATGAGACAACTGAAGGTGTTGGAAGGGACCTCGAAAGATCATCAGGTCCAACCCCCCTGCCAAAGCAGGTTCCTTAGAGCAGGCTGCCCAGGTAGGCATCCAGACGGGCCTTGAATATCTCCAGAGAAGGAGAGCGCACAACCTCCCTGGGCAGCTCCGTCACCCTCACTGTGAAGAAGTTCTTTCTCATGTTGGTGCGGAACTTCCTGTGCTCTATCTTGTGGCCATCATATCCTCATTAGTGAGGTGGGTGATGGGACGGAGTGACCCCGCAGGAATTCTGCAGATGACCCGAGACGGGGAGGAGCGTCTGATGCACGTGATGAACGTGGCACCATTCAGAATGATGTGCAGAGGCTGGAGAACTGGGCAGAGACCAACATCATGAAGTTGCCGAAGGGGCAAAGCAAATTCCTGCCTCTGGGGAGGACTAACGCCGGGGAGCAGGACATGGTGTTGTCCGACAGAGTGGCAGGCAGCTTTGCCAAGCAGGACCTTGTGTTGCTGTTGGAGAGCAAGCTGACGATGAGTCAGCAATGCAGCCTTGCGGCAAAAGAGGCCACCAGGCTCCAGGAGGGCATGGGGAAGAGCGTTGCCAGCACGATGAGAAAGGCGCTCCGTCATCTCTCTTCATCGCCGGTGAGGCCCCTTGTGGAGTCCTTTGTCCAGTTTGAGGCGTCCCAGTGGAAGATGGAAGCGGACATGCTGGAGCAATTCCAGTGCAGGGCTACCAAGATGCTGAAGGGCCTGGAGCCTCTTCAATATGAGGAGAAGGTGAGAGAGCTGGGCGTTTTCAACCCGCAGAGAAGGCTGCTCAGGCTGAATCTCCTCCTTGTTCTAAATCCCGGATGGGCGGGAATGAAGACAAGGGAACCAGACTATTTTCAGTTACTGCCTGCTGCCAGGACAAAGGTGAGTGGACGCCACAGAGAAGAGATGCAATTGTCTTGGAAGAGAAGGAAAGCCTTTTCCCCTGTGAGGGTGGTCAAGCAGTGGACCTCAAGCAGAGGTTTTGGATTTCCATGCTTGGAGATCTGAGAAACCCAACTGCACATGGTCCTGGACAGCCTGCTGTAGCTGACTCTGCTTGAGCAGGGTGCTTGCAGCACATGGTCTCCAGAGGTTACTTCCAAACTGAAAGGACTCTGTGACTGCATCTGTTGTCAATGCGGGAGAATGCTGCTGGGTGAGAAAGCAGTCGAGTGTGTGCTGCTGACACGGAGAGATTGTTTCAGAGGGCATGTGCAGAAGAGCCTTAGCGTGGCCAAGCCTTTGTTTGGTCAAGTGTAGGTCTTGCGTGACGTGCTGGAAGGTGTGGTGGCCCTTTTCGACGTGCCCCGATGACCTCTCGAGTTTTGCCTTTGTACTGAGGGAAGTGGGAAGGGCGCTGGGAAAGAAGGGAAGAGGAGGAGCGTCAGGCTGGCATGCTTGAGAACTTTATTGAGGAAAGCGCATGGAAAGGAAGGAGCAGCAAGTGGCACATCCCTGGGGGGTCTTGGATGCACGTAGGGTGACCAACAACGTCATCGTTGTGCACGGTAAATTTTCTCGGAGCACAGAAATCTTCCAGCCCTGTGATGGGAGCAGCAGAGCGGGAGTCGATCCCTGGTGGCGTTTGGCTTGTGAGCACGTCATAGCGCCAGAGAGAACCAGACATACGAGACAGTGCAAGTCAGGGAAAGAAGTGGGAGAATGGTAGAATGTAAGTCGGCCATGTTTCCAAACATCACGGAATAGCCCACTTCCTTGCTTCTCTGGTTTATGCCTTGAGAGAAATAGCCATGGTTGTGGAGCTGAAGACCCAGTGGGTCAGCGATGGCACAAAGGTGCATCCTCAATCCACGAGGAGTCTCGCACCATATGTGTGGTGTCCGTGTGACGGACAACCCTGTTAAATCATACTGGCCTCGCTAGAGGCCCCAGAGGGACACCACTCCTCCCTGGTCTCCACTTGAGCAAAGAGCTGTTGACCGCAGGTCTTGGTATGTGACCATGCAGGCAATTCATTGTGTGCTGAGTGACCCATCATGTCTTTCCATTTTAGTGACAAGGAGCTATGTAAGAGGGTTGTCCAAACGCTTCTTGAACACCACCAGGCATGGGCCCTGATGGCCACTTGAGCCCTGCTTTTTGTTCTTTTTGTCGGGTGAAGTTGGAAGAGCGTTGGGAGAAGAAAGGAAGAGGAGGCATCTGAGGATGTGGGATGCAGGCGGATTTTATTGAGGAAAACATGAAAAAGAGGGAGCGTCAAGTGGAAGGTGCACATTCGGAGGTGCCTGGAGGGCGACCACCAGCCTATGTCCCTTGCGTAGAGCAGATTTTCCCAGAGCCCCAAGGTCTCGCTACCGTGTGGTGGGAGCAGCCCCAGAAGGTCTCTGGAGGGATTGTGCTAGTGAGCAAGGCATTGCAGCAGAGAGTAGCAGCCGTAGAAGGTGGTGCTATGGAAAGGAGAAAGAGGAAGAAAGAAGGAGGTATGTTGGCCATGTGTCCTGACAGCATGGGCTGGCCCCTTCCTTGCTTGCTTGCTTTGTTGTGCCATGGAATGATGAGCCGCGGCTGGCGAGCCTGCATGCCATGAACAGCGCAGAGGTGCGTCCTCAGTGCGAGAGCTGTGTTGCACGGTGTTGGAGGCTTCTGTCAGGGGTGTTGGCGTGGGTCCTTAGCAGGGGTAGCAGGCTCTTCCGCCGTTGATGCAGCCCAGGCCTCCAAAGCCAAAGCCTCCAAGGCCAAAGCCTCCGAATCCCCCGGAGGAGATGGGCACTCCCTGGGCGCTGAGGTTGCTGCCCACGGCAGCTGATGCGGAGGATCCAACGGCGGTGTTCTGGGGGAAGGAGCTGAGGATGGGTCCTGGCAGGGTGACCAGCACGGCAGGAGGCTGGATGACGACGCGGGAATCCTCGCACTGCCTGACACAGGGCTCGTTGCAGCTGTTAGCCAGCGGGGTGGGTCCGCAGGGGCGGCAGATGTCGTAGCAGGACATGTCTGTGGTGCGGAGGGTCCCTGGAAGAGAGGGTGTTGGGAAGGTGGAGGGTGTTGGGAACGCGGAGGGTGTTGGGGGCGTGAGGAGTGGTGCTGGGGGAGGCCAAGAGTGTGGGGAGGCCTGGGGTTGTGGGGAGCATGGCGGTGGGGAGGGAGAAGGGCTGCTGAGGCTAAGGGGGAAAGGGCGTGTGGAGAGATAGGCCTGGTGGGGCGGACGAAGGAAGGGAGCGGGGTTCAGGCTCACCTCGTTGGGTGCAGGGGAGAAGACGTCGGGAGGATTGTGTGAGGGTGCGAGTCGCAGGGCCGGCTTTTATGCTGGTCCGTGAGTGCCCGCGGGGCGAGAGAGCCTTTGCGCATGACAGCATTTGGCGTGAGCTGCTCTTACATGCTAAAGCCTGGCAAGTAATGAGGTGGGGCGTGTTGTCCTTCCCACAACGCTCTCGTGTTCTTTTCTCCTGTTGAGGATGTGTCTCTGCGGCCTTGGCGGCAGCTTTTAAGCGAGAGCGGCTCTTTGGATGGATTTGCATGGAGAGTGCGTTTGAGGACAGTCGGCAGACGCGGCCAAAGCATGAGAGAGGTGGGGTGTCACGAAGTGAGGTCATGGCGTGTCACTCGTGCGGTGCGGTTTGCGGCTTCATTGTTGTGAGGAGGGGGCCCTATTTGGTGGCGTCGCCATAATGCAGGCTGGTGTGGGCTTCCCAGATGTGCTGGGCGCGAGGCGCTGGCACTGGCATTGCACTCGCTCCCTCCCTGCCTTCGTGCCCATTCCCTACGCCTGTGTTTATTCCTCGTCTTTCCCATTGGTTTGCCGCATCGGTCGGTGGCTTGGTGGTGTTTGTGCTTGGAAGGTCCTGGGTGGGAGAAGGGAGGCTGCGTGCTTTCTTCTTGCGGCAGCTTGGCGGGTGGTAGTTTGATTAGGCGGAGGAGAGCTGTCTACGACAGCAGGACGTTGTCCTTTCAGGCCCTGTTGAGAGCTTGCAAGCCCTGAGCTGAGGGGGAGTGGTTTGGCAGGGAGAGTTAGGCAGAGCTTTTGGGGTCTTATTCAGCACTGAGCGCCCAAGGGTGAGGCCCTTTCCCTGCCTAGGCTTTGATGGTCAGATGCAGGGTTTGGTCACTGCAGCAGGGAGTTGGAGGCATGCATGGTACTTGGGGCAGCAGTCGTGAGCCCCTCCTGGCTGGGTGGTCCCGGGCATGGCTGACGAGTGGCAAGGCCTGTCCCCGTTGGGCTGAGGTGGTTTTGGCTTGCTGCTGAGGTGAGTAGCGCTTGTTGCTGAGGAAGATGAATCGAGGTAGGAAGGGGGGCTGTGCAACTGGGTGTGCCTTGTTCCGTGAGGCCTGCTGGGTTGCAGCCACAAATGCTGAGGGAGCTGTGTGGTGTCCTTGCGAGGCCACTACTAATTATCTTTGAAAGGTCCTGGTGAGTGGGAGAGGCTCCTGAAGACTGGAAGAGACTCGCCGGCTCCTGTGTTCAAGAAGGTGAAGAAGGAAGGGGTGGGAAACCAGAGGCTGGTTGGCCTGACATCAGTCGCTGGGAAGGTTCTAAAGGAAATCCTCCCGGAAAGCGCTGTCGAGCAGACGAAGAACCAGAATGTGATGGGGAGTAGTCAGCACGGATTTAGAGAGGGAAAGTCACGCGTGAGCCTCCTGAGCGTCTTCTAAATTGAGGTGACCAGCTTGGTGGATGAGGGGAGAGCAGTGGCTGCTGCTCAACTTTAGTAAAGCCTTTAGTAAGGGCTTTCTTTGACACTTGCTCCCGTGACAAGCTCCTAGAGAAGCGGACAAAGTATGGGTTAGATAAAGGGACAGTGAGGTGGGCTGAGAAGTGGCTGATTGCTTGGGTGCAGAGGCTTGTGCTAAGTGGCACAGAGCGGTGTTGGAGGCAAGGCCCTAGCGGTGTAGGCTAGGGCTTGGCAGTGAGGCCACCAATGTTCAATATCGCAGAATCCCAGAATGAGACAACTGAAGGTGTTGGAAGGGACCTCGAAAGATCATCAGGTCCAACCCCCCTGCCAAAGCAGGTTCCTTAGAGCAGGCTGCCCAGGTAGGCATCCAGACGGGCCTTGAATATCTCCAGAGAAGGAGAGCGCACAACCTCCCTGGGCAGCTCCGTCACCCTCACTGTGAAGAAGTTCTTTCTCATGTTGGTGCGGAACTTCCTGTGCTCTATCTTGTGGCCATCATATCCTCATTAGTGAGGTGGGTGATGGGACGGAGTGACCCCGCAGGAATTCTGCAGATGACCCGAGACGGGGAGGAGCGTCTGATGCACGTGATGAACGTGGCACCATTCAGAATGATGTGCAGAGGCTGGAGAACTGGGCAGAGACCAACATCATGAAGTTGCCGAAGGGGCAAAGCAAATTCCTGCCTCTGGGGAGGACTAACGCCGGGGAACAGGACATGGTGTTGTCCGACAGAGTGGCAGGCAGCTTTGCCAAGCAGGACCTTGTGTTGCTGTTGGAGAGCAAGCTGACGATGAGTCAGCAATGCAGCCTTGCGGCAAAAGAGGCCACCAGGCTCCAGGAGGGCATGGGGAAGAGCGTTGCCAGCACGATGAGAAAGGCGCTCCGTCATCTCTCTTCATCGCCGGTGAGGCCCCTTGTGGAGTCCTCTGTCCAGTTTGAGGCGTCCCAGTGGAAGATGGAAGCGGACATGCTGGAGCAATTCCAGTGCAGGGCTACCAAGATGCTGAAGGGCCTGGAGCCTCTTCAATATGAGGAGAAGGTGAGAGAGCTGGGCGTTTTCAACCCGCAGAGAAGGCTGCTCAGGCTGAATCTCCTCCTTGTTCTAAATCCCGGATGGGCGGGAATGAAGACAAGGGAACCAGACTATTTTCAGTTACTGCCTGCTGCCAGGACAAAGGTGAGTGGACGCCACAGAGAAGAGATGCAATTGTCTTGGAAGAGAAGGAAAGCCTTTTCCCCTGTGAGGGTGGTCAAGCAGTGGACCTCAAGCAGAGGTTTTGGATTTCCATGCTTGGAGATCTGAGAAGCCCAACTGCACATGGTCCTGGACAGCCTGCTGTAGCTGACTCTGCTTGAGCAGGGTGCTTGCAGCACATGGTCTCCAGAGGTTACTTCCAAACTGAAAGGATTCTGTGACTGCATCTGTTGTCAATGCGGGAGAATGCTGCTGGGTGAGAAAGCAGTCGAGTGTGTGCTGCTGACACGGAGAGATTGTTTCAGAGGGCATGTGCAGAAGAGCCTTAGCGTGGCCAAGCCTTTGTTTGGTCAAGTGTAGGTCTCGCGTGACGTGCTGGAAGGCGTGGTGGCCCTTTTCGACGTGCCCCGATGACCTCTCGAGTTTTGCCTTTGTACTGAGGGAAGTGGGAAAGGCGCTGGGAGAAGAAGGGAAGAGGAGGAGCGTCAGGCTGGCATGCTTGAGAACTTTATTGAGGAAAGCGCATGGAAATGAAGGAGCAGCAAGTGGCACATCCCCGGGGGTCTTGGATGCACGTAGGGTGACCAACAACGTCATCGTTGTGCGCGGTAAATTTTCTCGGAGCACGGAAATCTTCCAGCCCTGTGATGGGAGCAGCAGGGAGGGAGTTGATCCCTGGTGGCGTTTGGCTTGTGAGCACGTCATAGTAGCAGAGAGAACCAGACATACGAGACAGTGCAAGTCAAGGAAAGAAATGGGAGAACGGTAGAATGTAAGTCGGCCATGTTTCCAAACATCACGGAATAGCCCACTTCCTTGCTTCTCTGGTTCATGCCTTGAGAGAAATAGCCGTGGTTGTGGAGCTGAAGACGCAGTGGGTCAGCGATGGCACAAAGGTGTATCCTCAATCCACGAGGAGTCTCGCACCATATGTGTGGTGTCCGTGTGACGGACAACTCTGTTAAATCATCCTGGCCTCACTAGAGGCCCCAGAGGGACACCACTCCTCCCTGGTCTCCACGTGAGCACCGAGCTGTTGACCGCAACTCTTGGTATGTGACCATGCAGGCAATTCATTGTGTGCTGAGTGGCCCATCATGTCTTTCCATTTTAGTGACAAGGATCTATGTAAGAGGGTTGTCCAAACGCTTCTTGAACACCACCAGGCATGGGCCCTGATGGCCACTTGAGCCCTGCTTTTTGTTCTTTTTGTCGGGTGAAGCTGGAAGAGCGTTGGGAGAAGAAAGGAAGAGGAGGCATCTGAGGATGTGGGATGCAGGCGGATTTTATTGAGGAAAACATGAAAAAGAGGGAGCGTCAAGTGGAAGGTGCACATTCGGAGGTGCCTGGAGGGCGACCACCAGCCTATGTCCCTTGCGTAGAGCAGATTTTCCCAGAGCCCCAAGGTCTTGCTACCGTGTGGTGGGAGCAGCCCCAGAAGGTCTCTGGAGAGATTGTGCTAGTGAGCAAGGCATTGCAGCAGAGAGTAGCAGCCGTAGAAGGTGGTGCTATGGAAAGGAGAAAGAGGAAGAAAGAAGGAGGTATGTTGGCCATGTGTCCTGACAGCATGGGCTGGCCCCTTCCTTGCTTGCTTGCTTTGTTGTGCCATGGAATGATGAGCCGCGGCTGGCGAGCCCGCATGCCATGAAGAGCGCAGAGGTGCGTCCTCAGTGCGAGAGCTGTGTTGCCCGGTGTTGGAGGCTTCTGTCAGGGGTGTTGGCGTGGGTCCTTAGCAGGGGTAGCAGGCTCTTCCGCCGTTGATGCAGCCCAGGCCTCCAAAGCCAAAGCCTCCAAGGCCAAAGCCTCCGAATCCCCCGGAGGAGATGGGCACTCCCTGGGCGCTGAGGTTGCTGCCCACGGCAGCTGATGCGGAGGATCCAACGGCGGTGTTCTGGGGGAAGGAGCTGAGGATGGGTCCTGGCAGGGTGACCAGCACGGCAGGAGGCTGGATGACGACGCGGGAATCCTCGCACTGCCTGACACAGGGCTCGTTGCAGCTGTTAGCCAGCGGGGTGGGTCCGCAGGGGCGGCAGATGTCGTAGCAGGACATGTCTGTGGTGTGGAGGGTCCCTGGAAGAGAGGGTGTTGGGAATGTGGAGGGTGTTGGGGAGGCGGAGGGTGTTGGGGGCATGAGGAGTGGTGCTGGGGGAGGCCAAGAGAGTGGGGAGGCCTGGGGTTGTGGGGAGCATGGCGGTGGGGAGGGAGAAGGGCTGCTGAGGCTAAGGGGGAAAGGGCGTGTGGAGAGCTAGGCCTGGTGGGGCAGGCGAAGGAGGGGAGCGGGGTTCAGGCTCACCTTGTTGGGCGCAGGGGAGAAGGCGTCGGGAGGATTGTGTGAGGGTACGAGTCGCAGGGCCGGCTTTTACGCTGGTCCGTGAGTGCCCGTGGGGCGAGAGAGCCTTTGCGCATGACAGCATTTGGCGTGAGCTGCTCTTACATGCTAAAGCCTGGCAAGTAATGAGGTGGGGCGTGTTGTCCTTCACACTACGTTCTTGTGTGCTTTTCTCCTGTTTAGGATGTGTCTCTGCGGCCTTGGCGGCAGCTTTTAAGCGAGAGCGGCTCTTTGGATGGATTTCCATGGAGAGTGCGTTTGAGGACAGTCGGCAGACGCGGCCAAAGCATGAGAGAGGTGGGTTGTTATGAAGTGAGGTCATGGCATGTCACTCGTGCGGTCGGTTTGCGGCTGCATTGTTGTGAGGAGGGGGCCCTATTTGCTGGCGTCGCCATAATGCAGGCTGGTGTGGGCTTCCCAGATGTGCTGGGCGCGAGGCGCTGGCACTGGCATCGCACTCGCCCCCTCCCTGCCTTCGTGCCCATTCCCTACGCCTGTGTTTATTCCTCGTCTTTCCCTTTGGGTTTGCTGCATCGGTCGGTGGCTTGGTGGCCTTTGTGCTTGGAAGGTCCTGTGTGAGAGAAGGGAGGCTGCGTGTTTTCTTCTTGCGGCAGCTTGGCGGGTGGTAGTTTGATCAGGCAGAGGAGAGCTGTTTGCGACAGCAGGACGTTGTCCTTCCAGGCCTCGTTGAAAGCTTGAGAGCCCTGAGCTGAGGGGAATGGTTTGGCAGGGAGACTTAGGCAGAGCTTTTGGGGTCTTATTCAGCACTGAGCGCCCAAGGGTGAGGCCCTTTCCCTGCCTAGGCTTTGATGTTCAGACGCAGGGTTTGGACCCTGTAGCGGGGAATTGGAGGCATGCATGGTGCTCAGGGCAGCAGCCGTGAGCCCCTCCTGGCTGGGTGGTCCCGGGCATGGCTGACGAGTGGCAAGGCCTGTCCCCGTTGGGCTGAGGTGGTTTTGGCTTGCTGCTGAGGTGAGTAGCGCTTGTTGCTGAGGAAGATGAATCAAGGTAGGAAGGGGGGCTGTGCAACTGGGTGTGCCTTGTTCCGTGAGGCCTGCTGGGTTGCAGCCACAAATGCTGAGGGAGCTGTGTGGTGTCCTTGCGAGGCCACTACTAATTATCTTTGAAAGGTCCTGGTGAGTGGGAGAGGCTCCTGAAGACTGGAAGAGACTCGCCGCGCTCCTGTGTTCAAGAAGGTGAAGAAGGAAGGTGTGGGAAACCAGAGGCTGGTAGGCCTGACATCAGTCGCTGGGAAGGTTCTAAAGGAAATCCTCCCGGAAAGCGTTGTCGAGCAGACGGAGAACCAGAATGTGATGGGGAGTAGCCAGCCGGGATTTAGAGAGGGAAAGTCACACGTGAGCCTCCTCAGCGTCTTCTAAATGGAGGTGACCAGCTTGGTGGATGAGGGGAGAGCAGTGGCTGCTGCTCAACTTTAGTAAAGCTTTTAGTAAGGGCTTTCTTTGACGCTTGCTCCCGTGACAAGCTCCTAGAGAAGCGGACAAAGTATGGGTTAGATAAAGAGACAGTGAGGTGGGATGAGAAGTGGCTGATTGCTTGGGTGCAGAGGCTTGTGCTAAGTGGCACAGAGCGGTGTTGGAGGCAAGGCCCTAGCGGTGTAGGCTAGGGCTTGGCAGTGAGGCCACCAATGTTCAATATCGCAGAATCCCAGAATGAGACAATTGAAGGTGTTGGAAGGGACCTCGAAAGATCATCAGGTCCAACCCCCCTGCCAAAGCAGGTTCCTTAGAGCAGGCTGCCCAGGTAGGCATCCAGACAGGCCTTGAATATCTCCAGAGAAGGAGAGCGCACAACCTCCCTGGGCAGCTCCGTCACCCTCACTGTGAAGTAGTTCTTTCTCGTGTTGGTGCGGAACTTCCTGTGCTCTATCTTGTGGCCATCATATCCTCATTAGTGAGGTGGGTGATGGGACGAAGTGACCCCGCAGGAATTCTGCAGATGACCCGAGACGGGGAGGAGCGTCTGATGCACGTGATGAACGTGGCACCATTCAGAATGATGTGCAGAGGCTGGAGAACTGGGCAGAGACCAACATCATGAAGTTGCCGAAGGGGCAAAGCAAATTCCTGCCTCTGGGGAGGACTAACGCCGGGGAGCAGGACATGGTGTTGTCCGACAGAGTGGCAGGCAGCTTTGCCAAGCAGGACCTTGTGTTGCTGTTGGAGAGCAAGCTGACGATGAGTCAGCAATGCAGCCTTGCGGCAAAAGAGGCCACCAGGCTCCAGGAGGGCATGGGGAAGAGCGTTGCCAGCACGATGAGAAAGGCGCTCCGTCATCTCTCTTCATCGCCGGTGAGGCCCCTTGTGGAGTCCTTTGTCCGGTTTGAGGCATCCCAGTGGAAGATGGAAGCGGACATGCTGGAGCAATTCCAGTGCAGGGCTACCAAGATGCTGAAGGGCCTGGAGCCTCTTCAATATGAGGAGAAGGTGAGAGAGCTGGGCGTTTTCAACCCGCAGAGAAGGCTGCTCAGGCTGAATCTCCTCCTTGTTCTAAATCCCGGATGGGCGGGAATGAAGACAAGGGAGCCAGTCTATTTTCAGTTACTGCCTGCTGCCAGGACAAAGGTGAGTGGACGCCACAGAGAAGAGATGCAGTTGTCTTGGAAGAGAAGGAAAGCCTTTTCCCCTGTGAGGGTGGTCAAGCAGTGGACCTCAAGCAGAGGTTTTGGATTTCCATGCTTGGAGATCTGAGAAGCCCAACTGCACATGGTCCTGGACAGCCTGCTGTAGCTGACTCTGCTTGAGCAGGGTGCTTGCAGCACATGGTCTCCAGAGGTTACTTCCAAACTGAAAGGATTCTGTGACTGCATCTGTTGTCAATGCGGGAGAATGCTGCTGGGTGAGAAAGCAGTCGAGTGTGTGCTGCTGACACGGAGAGATTGTTTCAGAGGGCATGTGCAGAAGAGCCTTAGCGTGGCCAAGCCTTTGTTTGGTCAAGTGTAGGTCTCGCGTGACGTGCTGGAAGGTGTGGTGGCCCTTTTCGACGTGCCCCGATGACCTCTCGAGTTTTGCCTTTGTACTGAGGGAAGTGGGAAAGGCGCTGGGAGAAGAAGGGAAGAGGAGGAGCGTCAGGCTGGCATGCTTGAGAACTTTATTGAGGAAAGCGCATGGAAATGAAGGAGCAGCAAGTGGCACATCCCCGGGGGTCTTGGATGCACGTAGGGTGACCAACAACGTCATCGTTGTGCGCGGTAAATTTTCTCGGAGCACGGAAATCTTCCAGCCCTGTGATGGGAGCAGCAGGGAGGGAGTTGATCCCTGGTGGCGTTTGGCTTGTGAGCACGTCATAGTAGCAGAGAGAACCAGACATACGAGACAGTGCAAGTCAAGGAAAGAAATGGGAGAATGGTAGAATGTAAGTCGGCCATGTTTCCAAACATCACGGAATAGCCCACTTCCTTGCTTCTCTGGTTCATGCCTTGAGAGAAATAGCCGTGGTTGTGGAGCTGAAGACGCAGTGGGTCAGCGATGGCACAAAGGTGTATCCTCAATCCACGAGGAGTCTCGCACCATATGTGTGGTGTCCGTGTGACGGACAACTCTGTTAAATCATCCTGGCCTCACTAGAGGCCCCAGAGGGACACCACTCCTCCCTGGTCTCCACGTGAGCACCGAGCTGTTGACCGCAACTCTTGGTATGTGACCATGCAGGCAATTCATTGTGTGCTGAGTGGCCCATCATGTCTTTCCATTTTAGTGACAAGGATCTATGTAAGAGCGTTGTCCAAACGCTTCTTGAACACCACCAGGCATGGGCCCTGATGGCCACTTGAGCCCTGCTTTTTGTTCTTTTTGTCGGGTGAAGCTGGAAGAGCGTTGGGAGAAGAAAGGAAGAGGAGGCATCTGAGGATGTGGGATGCAGGCGGATTTTATTGAGGAAAACATGAAAAAGAGGGAGCGTCAAGTGGAAGGTGCACATTCGGAGGTGCCTGGAGGGCGACCACCAGCCTATGTCCCTTGCGTAGAGCAGATTTTCCCAGAGCCCCAAGGTCTTGCTACCGTGTGGTGGGAGCAGCCCCAGAAGGTCTCTGGAGAGATTGTGCTAGTGAGCAAGGCATTGCAGCAGAGAGTAGCAGCCGTAGAAGGTGGTGCTATGGAAAGGAGAAAGAGGAAGAAAGAAGGAGGTATGTTGGCCATGTGTCCTGACAGCATGGGCTGGCCCCTTCCTTGCTTGCTTGCTTTGTTGTGCCATGGAATGATGAGCCGCGGCTGGCGAGCCCGCATGCCATGAAGAGCGCAGAGGTGCGTCCTCAGTGCGAGAGCTGTGTTGCCCGGTGTTGGAGGCTTCTGTCAGGGGTGTTGGCGTGGGTCCTTAGCAGGGGTAGCAGGCTCTTCCGCCGTTGATGCAGCCCAGGCCTCCAAAGCCAAAGCCTCCAAAGCCAAAGCCTCCGAATCCCCCGGAGGAGATGGGCACTCCCTGGGCGCTGAGGTTGCTGCCCACGGCAGCTGATGCGGAGGATCCAACGGCGGTGTTCTGGGGGAAGGAGCTGAGGATGGGTCCTGGCAGGGTGACCAGCACGGCAGGAGGCTGGATGACGACGCGGGAATCCTCGCACTGCCTGACACAGGGCTCGTTGCAGCTGTTAGCCAGCGGGGTGGGCCCGCAGGGGCGGCAGATGTCGTAGCAGGACATGTCTGTGGTGTGGAGGGTCCCTGGAAGAGAGGGTGTTGGGAATGTGGAGGGTGTTGGGGAGGCGGAGGGTGTTGGGGGCATGAGGAGTGGTGCTGGGGGAGGCCAAGAGAGTGGGGAGGCCTGGGGTTGTGGGGAGCATGGCGGTGGGGAGGGAGAAGGGCTGCTGAGGCTAAGGGGGAAAGGGCGTGTGGAGAGCTAGGCCTGGTGGGGCAGGCGAAGGAGGGGAGCGGGGTTCAGGCTCACCTTGTTGGGCGCAGGGGAGAAGGCGTCGGGAGGATTGTGTGAGGGTACGAGTCGCAGGGCCGGCTTTTATGCTGGTCCGTGAGTGCCCGTGGGGCGAGAGAGCCTTTGCGCATGACAGCATTTGGCGTGAGCTGCTCTTACATGCTAAAGCCTGGCAAGTAATGAGGTGGGGCGTGTTGTCCTTCACACTACGTTCTTGTGTGCTTTTCTCCTGTTTAGGATGTGTCTCTGCGGCCTTGGCGGCAGCTTTTAAGTGAGAGCGGCTCTTTGGATGGATTTCCATGGAGAGTGCGTTTGAGGACAGTCGGCAGACGCGGCCAAAGCATGAGAGAGGTGGGTTGTTATGAAGTGAGGTCATGGCATGTCACTCGT